>NC_136500.1:4407500-4605000 GCF_053919585.1 Euprymna scolopes | reverse complement strand
TATGTGTGGGTATATATATGTATATATATATATATATATATATATATATATATATATTTTGTGTACAGAAAGTTGTTAGTTGAGACAGATCATTGGTACCGTCGGTTTCAAGCCCGATAATAAGGCCCGTTTAAGGTATCCTTATCAAGCTCTCTTCAGCCAATATTCGTCTATCTTATAACCGGAAGTGTGAAGTATATATACCTCGCGAATCCACGTTCAAATCTCGTTTTGTTTAATTCCCCCCCCCCTTTTTTTTTTTTTTTTTTTTTTTTTTATCTATCTATCTATCTATATATATATATATATATATATATATATATATATATCGAGTAATGTAATACCTAATTTTCAACTTTGAATTATTTAAATTTAAGATCTAATTTCGAAAAAATGTTTTTTTTATATGAATCGATTTTAATTTGAACCCCATTTAATTTCAAAATCTCTTTCCTTATGTATAAAAACTTCAAAATCTGTATTGGTATCGGTTAAAAACTTAAAAATTCGTTTAATTATATCGAACATTTAAAAATTTCCAAAAATACGTTTAAAGTTTTAAAAAATATATTTTTAATTATATCGAATCACGTTTAAAAATTTCGAAATACGTTTAAAAATTATTTTTAAAAAACACAAATCTTTCAAGGTTTGGGGAAGTGAGTATTTATGTATCCTAAGTGATTTCCCTAGTTTATTAACATTATTATATTTTTCTATAGTTTTAAATTCGAAATAGATTATAAATTACATTTATAAAATATATATATTTTTTTTATTTTTATTTTTTTATATATATATGACATTAATTAAAAATCTATAATATAATTGCGATTAAAATCCAAGTTTACCGACTAATTATTTATGTATTTACAATTTTTTTCCTTATATATATATATATATATATATATAAACAACATCTAAGTGTTGTTCTTTTCATTGATCCAATTTATTAGGAGCCCCTTCCTTCTATGTATGCAGCTTTTCAAAGCTTCACTCCTCACATTTAAACATTTTATTTTTGGGTCATGAATGGACCGGAGAATGTAGTATTTCTCTGCGTTACAGAGTGAGCATTGACTTAATTCCGGGACGTATGCTGGTCTATGCTCTATTTTTCTCCATTTTATGGAAAAGGGTGTATTTTTTTCTTTAAGCTCCCACACGCGGGTAGCTAATGCTGTATTCATCCTTGTTTTAGCTCTAAAGGAGCTCATATGTGCATAATATCTTTGTTTAAATTGGCCTTTTGTCATACCTATATATATTTAAAAGATATTATGCACATATGAGCTCCTTTAGAGCTAAAACAAGGATGAATACAGCATTAGCTACCCGCGTGTGGGAGCTTAAAGAAAAAAATACACCCTTTTCCATAAAATGGAGAAAAATAGAGCATAGACCAGCATACGTCCCGGAATTAAGTCAATGCTCACTCTGTAACGCAGAGAAATACTACATTCTCCGGTCCATTCATGACCCAAAAATAAAATGTTTAAATGTGAGGAGTGAAGCTTTGAAAAGCTGCATACATAGAAGGAAGGGGCTCCTAATAAATTGGATCAATGAAAAGAACAACACTTAGATGTTGTTTATATATATATATATATATAAGGAAAAAAATTGTAAATACATAAATAATTAGTCGGTAAACTTGGATTTTAATCGCAATTATATTATAGATTTTTAATTAATGTCATATATATATAAAAAAAAAAATAAAAAAAATATATATATTTTATAAATGTAATTTATAATCTATTTCGAATTTAAAACTATAGAAAAATATAATAATGTTAATAAACTAGGGAAATCACTTAGGATACATAAATACTCACTTCCCCAAACCTTGAAAGATTTGTGTTTTTTAAAAATAATTTTTAAACGTATTTCGAAATTTTTAAACGTGATTCGATATAATTAAAAATATATTTTTTAAAACTTTAAACGTATTTTTGGAAATTTTTAAATGTTCGATATAATTAAACGAATTTTTAAGTTTTTAACCGATACCAATACAGATTTTGAAGTTTTTATACATAAGGAAAGAGATTTTGAAATTAAATGGGGTTCAAATTAAAATCGATTCATATAAAAAAAACATTTTTTCGAAATTAGATCTTAAATTTAAATAATTCAAAGTTGAAAATTAGGTATTACATTACTCGATATATATATATATATATATATATATATATATATATATAGATAGATAGATAGATAGATAAAAAAAAAAAAAAAAAAAAAAAAAGGGGGGGGGAATTAAACAAAACGAGATTTGAACGTGGATTCGCGAGGTATATATACTTCACACTTCCGGTTATAAGATAGACGAATATTGGCTGAAGAGAGCTTGATAAGGATACCTTAAACGGGCCTTATTATCGGGCTTGAAACCGACGGTACCAATGATCTGTCTCAACTAACAACTTTCTGTACACAAAATATAAGTACGCTCTTAAAATTTGGATTTTCCTTTTAATTGAGCACTCTGCTGGAATTCTTTTTCCAAAAAAAACTAATCATTATATATATATATATATATATATATATATATATATATATATATATATATATATATATATATATATATATATATATACACCCGTCTGGAGTGTAGTGGCATACTATTGCATATACGAAAGTGTTACCACGCTACAGAAGTAAAAAAAAATGTCATTATATGTCTCTGTATGTCTGTATGTGTGTGTGTATATATGCGCGGGTGTAGCAAAGTGTAGGCATTTATAAGTATATTGATATATTAATATATATATATATAGGTACATGTGGGGTTTAGATAACTTTCGTGTTTTATGTTTATTCATATTTTGTTTGGTTAATTGTTTTAATTCTATTTTATTTTTATATATTTTTATTTAATTTTATTTATTGTTGTTTTGTTTTATTTACCTTATTATAATGTTAGTTTTATTCCTGCGGAGTTTAGAGTTATTGCCTAGTTTCAGTACGTGTGTTGTGAGTAAAATAAAAGCGTACAACATGGATTCGCTTTTGAATATAGGTATTAACGTGAGTGTGTGTGTCTGTGTGGCGGTGTCTGTGTATGTGTGTGTTGTGTGTGTGTGTTGCATGTATGTGGGGGTGGATGTAGATTAAAAGGCGCCGGTCAGTACAATGATGACCATAGCTAATGTTCTTAAGGTACAGACTCCAAGACAAGAAAACTAAATTCTAAAGTACCTTATGCCATAAAAACCAAAAGTTAGCTTGGGTGGGGGGAAACGGAAATGAAAAAAGATCTTCAAATACCTGACTTATCCTCCCACCGTTTTTTATGACTCCCACCAAGGTTGCATTCTAAATTGATAAACGAAATAGCAAAATGTATTTGGTGGAAATATCATTTTCGACGGTAATTCTTGGCCTGAAGACGTAATCCCCCAACGTGGATGATTACAGAAACATGTATGCACATATGTAGCCATTAATGGTTGTATAAATAAAAGTTATATATATATATATATATATATATATATATATATATATATATATATATATATATATATATATATATATATATAAATTGGACTTCCTCTTATTTGAGCTTCTTCTAAACCTGGAATTTCTCTAAAGTTGAACTGTCTCATCATTTAAATTGTATGAGCATATTTTATGCGGAGTTGCAGAAAAAAACTGTTTACATGGTTTAGTCAGATATTGCAGAGAAATGTGAATATTGGTACTATGTAATTAATGTAGATTAGCTATTGATAAATAATTTACACCAACTGTAAATTATTTTTTGCATAATGCTATATTTAAAATAGTGTAAAACAACCTATCACCATGACTTGCAACTCTAAAAGAAAACAAGTGACACTTACTTCACTCGAAAAATGTCAACTTATATAAAAATTAGATACTGGATTTGAAAATAGCGTTATATTAAGAGATTATATGATTGGAAGAAGTACACTGTTTACATTAAAAACAAAAATGAAGAAATATTGAAGGCAGCTCCTTTCTCTTCAAATAAAAGCCGTGTCAAGAGAAGGGCTCTTCGCAGACCAAAGCAAGTTCAATTTCATGAGTGGTTTGTAGCAAAACAGAATAAATGTGTAGCAATATATGGGTCCATGTTAATTGCGAAAGCAAAATCTCTTTAGGAAGAGATGAATATCGCAGAAGATATGAAATTCAGTGAAGGCTGGTTTAGGATCTTTAAGAGTATACATGGTATAATACAATTAACAATGTCAGGGGAGCAACGGTCCGCTGATACACACGCAGCATTCAATTTATTGTGACAAATTCAAGACGATAATTGTCAATTATGGTTTAACACCAGATGATGTTTACAACGCTGATATATGTGCCGTAAATTGGAAGTGCTTACCTACAAAAACATTAGCCAGATACGAGGAGCAGTAAATAAAAGAATTCGAATTAAATAAAGAAATACTAACACTTATGGTATTCGCTCATGCCTCTGGAACTCATGAACTAAAGCTACTTGTCATCGGCAAATCAAAGTGTCCACGTGCATTGAAAGAAGTTTCGCCTTTGCCAGTATCCTACTATTCTTTACGAACTGGATGGATGAATCAACAGTTGTTTAAAATGTGTTTTCCAAGAATTTGTGCCAGTTATCCAGAAGCGTTTTCTTGAATTAGGTAAACCTGATTTAAAGTGTTTGCTTCTGTTGGACAATTGTAGAGCACATCATCCTGAGTCAGAACTAGTGTCATCTTTGGGGAATATTTTTGTGTGCTACTTACCACCTAATGTAACTTCTCTCATCCAATCTATGGATCAAGGAATTATTTGGAACTTAAAATGTTTCTACAGAAATGATTTCATGATGATTATGATTAATAGTACCGTGACTATAAGCGATTTTCAGCGCTATTTTACTATCAAAGATGCCATATTTTCTGTCGCATGGAATCAAGTTCGAGCAAGCACATTAACAAAAGCCCGGGGTAAATGATGCCCATCGCCAAAGGTTTCTGAACTGAAAGAATCAGAGAATACATCTGGTCTAGAAAAAATATTGAAACACTACGATAACCGACCCAACATGATGTTCTTAAATCACTTAATGCAAATGATGTTTTAATGTGGGTGCAACAAGACGAGGACACTACTAATCAATATTCTGAAAGCAGTAATGGTGATTAAAATAGCGACAGCTCCAATTCTCCTGACCCTAATGTAAATATCCGAGAGCACTCTGATAGAGCAATATCATGTGATGATGCAGAAAAGTTCACTTCTAGAAAAAAGTCCTTACTTTAGTGACAACTATGTTTTGCAAGCAATGTCAATCAGAAAAGATATACTCATAAAGAAGCTACAGAACCAAGAGATTATAGACTTTCGTGATCGGTTACAAAATACGATTACAGCGCCCTAGTGTTCAATCGATGAAAATAGAAACTGCAAGGAGACTCATTCAATAGATAAATAAATAAAAAAAAACTTTATTTTACTTAAATGTATGATTTCTGTAGATGATAAATTAGGTAATAAATACATAGCAAGTAAGAGTAGATTTTATTTATTTTAAATGTTCTGTTCTTAGGAAATTTAAATAAACTGCATCCCCCCTTTTTTATCACGAAACTTGAACAGCATCCTCTAATTTGAACGAAGCGGGTGTTCAAATCATACGAGTTATACTGTATATTAGGCACCGCCAAAAATGGCCGCAAAATCAAGTTGTTGTTTTTTTAAAACAGAATTTCATTTATTAAAATCCATTATTTCTGATTAACTTTTTTTTTCCTGAAAGATAAAAGCCTGAATTTTATCATATAGAAAACAGAATAATGTAAAACTTTTTCTATTATTTTTTATTAAATTTTAAATTTTCCCAAAAAGTTAACAATAGACATGTTTTGCCTTGCACAAAAAACGTACCTAAATATTTAAAAAATTGTTTTTGAGATAATTAATTTATTTATTTATTGTCTAACTAAGATTTAGGATAATTTTCTAAGAGAATATGCAAAAATATTATAATATAAGTACCTGAATTACAATAATTCCACTTATTCATATAGGTAACCAGATATTTCGCGTCGATCTAGAGTCTTACAGCGACACTGTTTACGTTTGCGTTTGATAAGAAGAAAACTATGGAAGACCAAACAGGCCAAAAAACTTATTTTCCAGTGACGAAAATTTCAATGTATTATTAAGCTGAGGCTGGCCAGTACCGGATGGGTGACCATTTGTATGAGTTTGGTTTTTAATGTGTATGCGTGTGGGGGCCAGGCTCCCCAAAATGGGGGGGAGCAATTTAAAGGAGAATAAACAAAATATTTCAGCGCGTTTGGTCCACCGTAGTCGAAAGGCGGCACACGTTTTCAAACGGGATCGAAAAATATGGTGCTATTCTTAACACAAAGGGCACAATATTTATCGATTTTTTTTGTATCGATTACTCCAAGCATGCCCTTTTTAATAATGGTCATGCATTATTCGGCTCACTAAAAAAAAAAAAAAAATTAAAATGGCTTTTTTCGTATAAATATTACATTTTTTTTGTTTTGCTTAACTTAACTTAATTATTTTACTTAATATATTCACCGAATTTCACACTTATAAACTCAAAAGCGGGATAATTAAACACAATCAAAGTTCTGATATTCAGACATCAAAATAAGGTATGCACACATTTTGTTCTAATCTATAATTCTGTCCCTTACAACAACACAATATCTTGTGTTCAGTTTCAGATGATTATTTTAGCCATATTTGGTCCCACTTCAAAACAAGGGGGGTTGTTAGCAAAAAGAAATATATATAAATATCGTTTAGAAACATAAGTACACTGTTATAAAGTTCATTATTCTCCTAATAATCGCTGAAAATTTCGTATTGATCGGATAATTACCTGATTTTTTTGTAGATTTTTAAAAAGACGTCCCGTCAAAAAATACTGACCTGCCCCCCCCCAGTTTTGGCGGTGCCTACTATATATATATATATATATATATATATATATATATATATATATATATATATATATATATATATATATTACATATATTTCTAGAGAAATATTCGTATTCTACTTTTATTTCGGTTTTTATATATAACAATCCTTATTTAAGAAGCTCGAAAATTTACAGAGCATATAATGAATTAATAACAAAGACGTTATTTCAAATATCATGATCTTGCAAGTTATTCCTTTAATCTAATTGGCATACATAATACTTTACAGAATACACATAAATATATGTAGGAGCATATATATATATATATATATATATATATATATATATATATATATATATATATATATATACATACCCACCTACGCACTCACACACGTATGTGCGTGTGTATATGTGTATGTGCCTGCGTGCTTATGTGTGTGCATGTGTATATGTACATGTATGTATATGTATGCGTGTGTGCTTGTGTGTGAGTGTGTGCTATACATGGGGAAAGAAAGTCTTTAAAAAACTCTAAAAACCATAAAAACCTTCACCAAATTGACCAAAAGCGCCCTCTTTGAATCTAACTTTGACCGGGCATGGTTGGAGACAGAATGTCTGAGACCACATCACTCTGAAAAACACATTTAGTATTATCAGATGTAAAAATAACATTTAAACGCCCATTTTAAAGAATAAATTTTTTACGAAAACATATGAAAAGAGCAAACCTAAAATCGCACCTCGTTCTAAAAATATTTTAAAATAAAAATATGATAAACACCTGTAAAAAAACCCGCAATTGTTGATGGCTACACGCTTTTCAATATACATTTGTTCTCTCGTTGGAACTACACAACCATCACTTTAAATATGCATATATATATATATATATATATATATATATATATATATATATATATATATATATATATATATATATACATACAGTGATGATCATATTTATTGGCACGGTAAAATAAAAGTTAAATTTTGTCTAATAAATTCTAAAAAAGGGATTAAATTAAAGAAAATAACAAAGTATATTATGTATTTTTAACGCGCCTTTCCGATGCAGCAATCGGATTTTAGAAAAAATAAATAACAAAGGAACAACAAACATAATTGCAAAAAACCCTTGTTCAAAATTATTGGCACGGCTTTGTTTTTCTTTTAGTATCAGTATAATATCAATCAATTTCCGGTTTACGTGCTTTCTGAACTTTTTTATAGCCATATTATGCTTGTTTAACGCTAATTCAGTGAATAATTTTTTCAGATAATTTTTAGATAGCGATTTATTTAAACTATTATAAGTGACTAAATTATAATTTTCAATCGCCATGGTTAAAACTAAGTAACACAGCGAAGACGTCAGGAAGCTTGTTGTAGCATGCCATACCAATGGGGAGGGCTATGATAAGATTTCAAAGAAGCTAAACCTTCCCAAATCCACTGTTAGAGCCATAATAAACAAGTTCGAATCGCAAGGCCACGTTATGAGTTTAGAGGGTAGAGGGAGAAAAAGGATCCTTTCCCCAAGAGATGAACGGAAAATTGTTCGACAAGTAAAACAAACCCCAAGGATCTCTGTTGGGGATATTGTTGATGAACAGAGCACCTCTGGAGTGAATGTATCTCGACATACAGTTGGTAGAGTTTTGAAGAGAGCTCGTTTAAAAGCATGTCGTCCGAGAAAGACTCCCTTATTGAAGCCTATGCACCTGAAAGCAAGGCTAGCCTTTGCAAAACGTCATATTGATCAAGATGTCGCATTCTGGAAACGTGTTCTATGGACTGACGAAACGAAAATAGAGTTATTTGGCCATAATAAAGTATCTTATATTTACAGAAAATCTGGCGAAGCTTTCCTGCCTAAGAACACCATACCCACAGTGAAGCACGGTGGAGGCAGTTTGATGTTTTGGGGATCCTTTGCTGCCTCTGGACCAGGGCGACTTGTTAAGGTCACGGGTAGCATAAAAAAGGAAGATTATGTTAAAATATTGGATGAAAACCTGAAATACTCTGCTAAAGAGCTCTCACTTGGTCGTCGTTGGTGGTTCATGCAAGATAATGACCCAAAGCATTCGGCTAAACTGACTAAGAAATGGCTTGAGGACAATCATATTAATGTTTTGGAGTGGCCATCACAAAGCCCATACCTTAATCCAATTGAAAATTTATGGAGAACATTAAAATTGAGGGTAATGCAAAGGAAGCCTAAGAATCTTATTCAATTGGAGGATTATTGTCAGGAAGAGTGGGCTAAAATTACTACTGAAGAGTGCAACAACTTGGTTGTAAACTATGAAAAGCGAATGAGGAAGGCAATCAAGGCCAAAGACTATACAATTGATTATTAAATAAATCGTGCCAATAATTTTGAACAAGGGTTTTTTGCAATTATGTTTGTTGTTCCTTTGTTATTTATTTTTTCTAAAATCCGATTGCTGCATCGGAAAGGCCAGTTAAAAATACATAATATACTTTGTTATTTCCTTTAATTTAATCCCTTTTTTAGAATTTATTAGACAAAATTTAACTTTTATTTTACCGTGCCAATAAATATGATCATCACTGTATATATAAAGAGACGCACACATACATAATCAATCACACACAGGAATATTTATATATTTATATAAACATACATATATTACGAGATTAATTACAAGTATTAACTCGCATAGTGCATGTAATTTGCAACTGTTCATCTTATGGTACATTTATAGCGTTATATATTCGCTGCTTCTTTATGTCGTTTTTCATTTTATTCTATTATATTATTAATTCCACACGAGAAGATGATTTTGTTTTTTTTTATCTTACTCATTATGCATTTAAGATATGCATATTTATCAATATACACACGCATGAATTGGTTTACTTGGTTTCCTTTAATAAATGATAAAAACACGCAATTATTCTGACTGGATTTCCATTAATTATATTGATTATATAATTTATCAAAAATCCTTCAGAGATCGTTCAAATGTGTCATACTTCACGACGGTTTCAGGATCGCGTATACAATGACATCCGTAATTGTTAGTGCCTGTTTCATGTTGGTTGTAACATGGGCGTGTCCTCTTTATATTTACACTTGAAATTGGGTTCGTGTGTACATGTAAGTATTGATCCTTATAAATGATTGACTTTCTAATGTGGGATAGGTAAATTACTGTAATAAATTAATTAATAATTCTTACGTTAGATATGTAAATCAATGCAATAGATTGCCCACTTTTCTAACAGATTATACATATATATATATATATATATATGTATATATATGTATCTATATATATATATATATATATATATATATATATATATATAGATTCAGTCTAAAGAAGCTTTGAAAACAAAGTTTTAAAATAAAAATTACAAATTCAGTTTAAATTCCCGGCAAACAGTATATTTAACTTGACGCTGGCTTTGCGCCTACATAATCCGACTTCTAAAATGTTTATACTTACAAAAGAGAATTAATTTATTTGAGGATGACCAAAAAGACACCTTTACTAAAACTATAAAATAGAAATAGATTTAGCACTCGAATTAATCGATTTCTCAAGAGTCGTCAATTATAAACAAGAATTTAACACTATCTGGATGAAAAGAGAAAACCGTAACAATTTCTTTTAAATAGAAAAGCGGGATACTAAGCCGCTTACCTGTAGCTGTTGTACAGATTTAAAACACAACAACTGTTAAATGCATGACTCTTCAGTGGATTACACTACTTCCTCAAAAACGAAAATGTAGAAACATACTATTGCTATTTATTATTATATATAACAAATAAAATAAAATAAACAATCAGAAAAAGATAAACTATTAATAAGTAAATTAAGATTACAAGATTGTTTCTGCAACATATTTACTAGCATATAAATGCTATGAGAATATATATATATATATATACATATATATATATATATATATATATATATATATATATATAGGGAGGGAGAGAGTACAAAACTTTGTTGAAATTCTCTTATTTTTTAAAAAATTTGTTTATTTCATCTTTGATATCGTATTATTAATGGGATGGGAATTTTAGAATTCAGTTTTCATAAAAGTATCCAATTCTTATCAATTCGTAAGATATTATTTCCTTTCGATCTGAGAAACAAAAAAGTTAATTTTTGCATTATAAACCTAGTGTTGTAGTTTTGGGAAAATAAATTCCATCCCCACGTTGTTACAAGTCGACCATCTTTGATACCGTGCAAACCCAAATTTCTCTTTTAAACCCTTATTTCGTATATATTTCTTGTTTTAGTTTTAATTGTTAATTTTTTTATTTATTCTTTCCTATTTTATTATCATTTTTATTTCTACATTCATACATGTTTTCTTTAATATTTATTTTGTTTGGTTTCGAATTCTTATTTATTAGTTAATGTTTGTGTTTCAAGGGGAGTTCACTCTCATGGGATACATTTTTATTACTAGAGTTACTTCCCTTACATTTTTTTCTTTACTTATATTATACGTTTTGTGTTTCTGTTTATTTTCTCATTTAATTGTTTCCTTCTTTTTCATTTTATTTTTTTTTAATTTTGTGGTCATACTGTTACTTTCCATTTTTGGTTCTATTTATGTTAACATGAGTCTTATATGTTCAATTGATCTGTGTTTTTCATTTTTAATGTTACTTGCTCTACATTTCTGTTGATGTTTTTGGTTTTAGTCTGGTGTAATGCGTGAAATTAAGTATCGATTTCTGTGCAGAAATCCAATTATTACATCTTGTCGTCTGTTTAAAATTTTCCTCTTATATTAGTATATGGTATTCTTCTAGTATGGAAATACTGCAGTTTTTGATTTGCTTGGTTTATAATTTTCTGCTCTATCCACTATGGACCATATTAATTTATAGGTAGTGTAATTTTTCTTTAATTCCCTAACCAATACTGCTAACGTCGTTGAGTTTTTATTATTTTTTCTCTCCTTATTTTCGTTATTAATATTCATTAAACCGCTATCTCTATTATTGTGATTGCCCCTATTATTGTACTCATCTCTTCATTTGTGTTCATTTCCATCTGCATTGTTGTTGTTTTCCTTACCTGTAGTGGTTTTTCTTTCTCAATATCTATCTTCAACAATATTAGGTGATTACGATATCTCTCCTTAAATAGGTTTCGGTGTCCCTATATATACTTCAGCTTCATTATTTGTTTTAACTTCACATGTGTATACTACGTTTCAGTTTAAACAGTTCCCCCAGTGGGCATTCAGTAAGTTTCGGCATATACATTCTTTTGCGTTGTAAGATTCATCTTTGGTCTGTTCTCTATTTTTCAAATATGTGTTTGATTTTGTGTGGTTGCAGCGCATTAAGCAATTTTTATTCAGTCGATGGCACGAAGGATAGCTTAGCACTGTTTTCATTAATCATCTTAATAAGTTTACTACCTGGCGGGAAATCTTTGTCTATAATTTGGTAACATTCCCCCCGAGATGTTATTTTTTATGTAGCGGCTAAACGGGGGATCAACCACGCTTGGCTGTTCCTTTTTTCTTCTTATATCTCTGTCGATTTAATTATGGTTTAGCTTGTGGCACTTTTTCTCAGTGCCACGTTTGCTAACAAACTCTACAGCATGACCGGATTGTGATTTGGCCATAAGCGTAGAAATACATAGAAATGCAGCTCAGAATCCTCTTTCCCTTTTATCGGTCTCTTTGTTGGCCGGACGACATGGAGTGAGCACGTGTACTTCTGTCGCCCCGTGAACGAGAGAGGACACCCTGTTTCCATCAACACTGGTTAGGACTATCAATGTAGATAGCTTAGTCTAATAATTTTAAAAGTTTAAGTATGGATAGAAATAGAATACTTAAGATTTCTCATCAATATTACAAATGTGTCGTGTTGTATGTTTTATTGAGTCTGTCATGAATGCTTCCATCACACAACGAAGTGTTCCGGAGGATGAAGAAAGAAAATTCCAACCAGAATGCCACCGGGGTGAAGACGTCATCTGGGAGAATGAATGAGCAACACACAGATCCAACATCTCAGGTATGCTTTTCTTCTCATAGGTTTTAATCCCTGAACATCCTCAAATCTTCTAGGACATTTAGTGTAATATGTGAAGCCTGTCACATGCCAATGACCGCTTATCGTGTTATAAGTTTTTAATTTTTCTTTTTAATGTTTATTGTATTTTCTATTTTTTCGTGTTTTTCTCTTATTTGCCTTTTATATTTCTTCATAGACATGTTGTAAGATAATACATTTGCCTTTTATGTTGTTATTTTCATACGTGTATTATTATTTCGAAGTTAATGTGTTCTTTATATCCTGATATAGCAATGTATTTAATATAATATTCTATATTTTTTAAAAATAAGTATACTTTTTTTGATATTTCAGATATTCTTTTGAGATGCTAGGTATAATTGATTTGTTCATACAATCCGGATGGTTGAACTTGTGATCTATGTAGAATAACGTTTGGTTAGGTTTATGGTAAGATTCATAAGTGTTGTCTATATTCAAAGCCATGTCCTAGAAGTTTACATATTTATAGGTTGGGTATATCGTTATATCTTTGTTCAGCTTACTGAATAATTGTTTATTTTTTAATAACCTGTTTGTGAGGTGAACGTTAAACGATGCATCATCCAGATATAGTCCTCCTTTAAATCCTGGAATTTTTGTAGTTCATTTAGTATATAAAGCCCAACAAGGTAAGTTACTTGTGCATCACTGTGCCTTGTTTGGGGTGAAAATTGAATGATATCCCGGTCCTCATTGAGACGTCAAAGTTGTGGTACTTGTATTTTCTCGTCCGTAGTTGGTTATCGTAATTTATTTGTTGGTAACATCGAATGGAATTAGCATCTAACGAATTGATTAAAATTGGAGATTTTTAAGAAAATATAAAATAATAAAACTACCATCTCATTAACGAAACAGCTGTAATGAATAAATTCAAGATGAAATAAACAAAAGTTATAAAAATGAAAAAAATGTGAGTTTTTTTTTTAATTTAAAAATGTTTTGTACTATATACGTTGTCTTAAGGAGAATAGTTTCCCATCTCCCTGGAAAATCTCATCAGTATGTCCTGTATTTAAGAATTCAGGTGATCGCTCATCCCCCTCTCAGTACAGGCCAATAAGTCTCCTGTGCGTCATGAGTAAGTTGCTAGAATCTGTGTTAAATACAGAAGTAATCAAACATCTCAACAAAAATAACCTTCTTAGTGACACTCAATATGGTTTCCGTTCTGCTAGATCTACAGCAGATGTCCTTACAGTTATATCGCATAGGATTAGCAAATCTCTCGACGGTGGCAATCTTTCTAGGGCAATTGCTCTTGACATATCTAAAGCCTTTGATAGGGTATGGCATAAAGGTTTACTTCATAAGATCGCTAGCTATGGTATAGCTGGAAAAGTCTTCTCAATTATTAAATCATTTCTTTCTGATAGGTTCATAAGAGTAGTAGTTGAGGGGCAAAAATCAGAAGCTCACAGTATTAATGCCGGTGTCCCTCAGGGATCCATCCTGGGCCCAACTCTTTTCCTGATCTACATTAATGATCTTCCAAATCATATCCTTACATCATTTGTAGACATTTATGCTGACGACACTACCATTTATGGTACCACATCTAAGACAGTAAACGACCAAGTTCTCTCCAATTCTCTCTCCTCTGATCTTGAGCACGTAGTACAATGGGGAAAGGAGTGGCTGGTTACTTTTAATGCATCTAAAATCAAGCTTCTCTCTTTACATCATCAACATTCTAATCCATATTTGTCATCAATTGAAATGAATGGCTCTCGTCTTCAGGAGGCCTCAAGTTTTGACAAGCTTCTGGGCTTGACGATTACTCCTAATCTTAAATGGAACACGTATATCAAATCTGTTGCCAAGGCCGCTGGAAAAATGGTGGGATCTTTCTATCGATCCGGTAGATATCTCACTGCTGATACTATTCTCTATCTATATAAGAGCCAGGTACGTCCGAGGATGGAATACTGTTGCCACATCTGGGCAGGAGCTGCTAGAAAGGACTTGTCCTGCCTTGATAGAGTTCAAAATAGACTTCGTAGCCTCGTAGGAGATGTCCTTTTCTCCTCCTTGCAACCTCTATCTCACAGAAGAGATGTTGCGAGTTTGTCTCTGATGTATCGTTATTTTCATGGAAAGTGTTCAACTGAGCTTCAATCTATGGTCCCCCCCTCGCCAAACTTTCACAAGAAACACTCGTCTAGCTGTAAACACTATCAATAATTTCCCCCACTCTTTATCTGTGCCTAAACTTAAACGTAGATTCCATGAACAAAGCTTCTTTCTTAGAACTGCACGCCTGTGGAATTGTCTTCCGTTTTCCTGCTTTCCGGCTGACTACAATATGGTTGTGTTCAAGTCTAAAGTAAATAAGTTCTTGATGAGCCGTTCCATATGAGTTATCAAATTTACCAAATTTTCATTACTAATGATTACTATATTGTCCAATTTCTACTGTACACTCTTTAACCCTTATCCTTAAGTGGCCTCTGGGCCTTGATAATGTGGTGATGCCTATGTAAAAAAATATATATGTTCTACCAATATAAAGTAGATGCATTGAGCTTAACTTGAAATTAACGGCGTTTCAACTTTTTTCATAGCACTCTCCACCCGTTAACGAAAACTGAATACATTTAAATTAACAAAATTTAAAAAAATAAACATTTATAATACACACACACATACACGCACACGCCCCCCGCATATATATATATATATATATATATATATATATGTATATACATATATATATATATATATATATATATATATATATATATATATATATATATAAGATTAAGATCTAGAGCTCAGGAAAGTTTTAATAAACAGCAATTGCATTGTAAGGTTTATTTTATGTAACTCCAGCATTATGAATTTGAGAATATGAATCGCGAGAGTCAAGGATCGCCATTAAATCCATATTATAGTGTATCAGATTTACAAATAAGTTCTTGAGATTTTGAACTTTTGAATTCAGATGAGTCTATCTCGGCTCCAAACACATTTATTAATCAAAATAAACACGATTATAATCAACCCACTTGCGCCAATGCAAAACAAGCGAATCATGTGGCGTTTCAGCGCCGATCAAGTAAATTGAGGTGTTTTTCATATCGCTTAGTTTTTGAAGCATTTCTCACGCAGAAAGTTGTCGAGATGCAACGAAAATTGGTGGTCTGTAGGTGAAAAATCTGGGGAGTTTTATTGCCCACTTCGTTAACCTTGTTGTAAAAGTGTGGATACATTTCATCCATTTCTTGATAGTACTTATCCGTTGTAATAGTTTCGCCTGCATCCAAAAACATAATGAATGAAACTCGGCGAAGACCACCAAATCATCAGCATTACATTATTTCGGTGCAACTCTTGCTTCTGGAAATATTGTGAAACTTCATCAGCGTCGCCATTTGTCGTAAAACACACACCTTTCTTCGCAAGTCAGTGCCCAATTTAAAAAACGGCTTGTTTGGTTACGTAAAATATAGGAAAATTTATAACGGTAATTTTTATTTTAGTTTTATTTCTCAGACACGAACTCATCAAGTTTGTTTATCTTCCGAATCATTCTTAACTGATAAGAAACTTCCGTATGCGTCACGTCTAATTGAGAAGCAAGCTTTTGAACTGTTGTAATTTGAGTTGCTTCAACTATGCCTTGTAATAGATCGTTATCAGCATCCGACCTCGTATCACTGCGTTCATCATTGTCAAGACTCTCGTCGCCGTCACGAAAGTTCTTAAACAACCATTGTGATCTAAGTCCAGTAGTTGGACCCGGACCAAACGACACACTATTATGGTGAGCTATTTTAGAAACTTTACGGCCTTGCTTAAATCTAAATATGTAAATTGTGCAAATTTTGTTTTTTCCTATCTTGTATTTGAATTTCTGAATAGAAAACACAATTGTATTAAAGTGAGTGTATTTATAACGATAATATACAGCGAGAAACGCTGTTTAAGATGATATATGATTTTTTTTTACACAGCGCTCACCACTTATCAAGGCCCGGAAGCCACTCAGGGATAAGGGTTATTGCAAGTACATTACGTTAGTGAGGATATTTGATGAAGTGTTTACATAAGGGGGCGGTTCATTAGGAATTTGTTAGCATTTGACTTGAAGATATCCAAGTTGTAGTCCGGTGGGAAGCAGGCAGACGGAACATAGTTTCACAGGCGTGCAGTTCTAAGAAAGAAGCTTTGTTCATGGAATCCGCGTTTTGATTTAGGCACAGATATAGAGTGGAGGAAATCTTTCACAGTAGATTCAGCTAGACGGGTGTTTTTCGTTAAAGATTGGCGAGGGGGGACCAGAGATTGGAGCTCAGACGAGCACCTGCCATGGAAATAACGATAAAACAAGGATAGGCTCGCAAAGTCTCTTCTGTGAGAGAGAGGTTGCAGGGTAAAGAAAAGGGCATCCCCCACTAAGCCACGAAGTCTATTTTGTACTCTGTCAAGGCAGGATAGGTTGTTTTTAGCAGCTCCTGCCCAGATATGGCAACAGTATTCCATCCTATTATAAATTATTATAGCGAAAACTAATTTGAAAATACATCATTTGAAATCCAAATTAAAGATTCCGCAAGAATTGTCTTATATGCCTAATAATAAACGTGTGCGTTATTTCAATGCATGTAAAAAATTAAGTCTTGCCTATTCAGTAAATAAACGCTGTCATTTATCTATATTTATTTTACTATGCTTGTATAATGATTCGATTAATTTTTCTACTAAACACTATTCTTATTTTTTACAAAAATTCATATATAACATTATATTAAGTATAACATATAATTAAGTATAGTTAACTTTGTTACCTGAATTATCGTTAGTTTACTTGTACTGCTTTGTGTTAAAAAAAGTAAAACTCAATTCGCTACTAGTTAATTTAGAAACCAGGTTCATATATTTCTGATGCCGTTTCCCGGTATCCCACCACACTATCCAAGAAACAATGTTAGTCTGAATGCTTCCCGGGCAAGTTTAAAGCGAGCTTAACTGATAACACAAACGCCAGAGAAATATTTTGCTAGTCTATAATACTTAATTATAATGATGCACCTTTAATACTGGCATCAAAGGTAATATCTCAAAGAGGTCTCGGAGATGTTACGAACCCAAGTCGATGTCTTGAAACTATAAAACGGCTAGGAAAGGTTGATTTTTTTGTATTTTTTTGAAAATATAGCTATTTTACCTATCATAACACAATAATCGTGTTAGAAGATTAGTAAAATTCATAAACAGATTGTCACTATGAGCACGATCCACAATTCATACGTACAAGATACCTGAAATAATAAAAATATCTTATACGGCCATAAAATTCACCGGAGCAAGAGCAGATAATTGTTATATTGGTCATGCTTATATTTCTGATATCACAAATTAAAAATTAAAATACGGATGTACTGCAATGCATAAGCTGATCAGTGTAGCATTGCTTTATTATGACACCATTTCTATAGCGTTCATCCACTTTTTCTCGTCGCTATTAAATTTGTGTTGATTGATTTCTTCCAATTCATTTTAAGTCTTATAAGGACTCTGTTAGGTCGTTTTGTTAGTAATTCTCCCTTAGGCCAAGATAAGCGTAGTTAGTGCCAGCTAAAACGCGGTTTAGAGATTATTAATGATACAAGCTGTTAGCGCGATTTCTCACTACTTATTTAGTTGTTTAACTACTTTAGGCATATTTTGAAGCACTTGGAATCACACGCGCAAATTCGATATTCTACGTTTCACTTCCATATTCTAGTGTGTACAAAACGTCCAATATTGTTTATACAGATCTGAAGGGCAATTATATGTAATTTTTCACGCTTATCGAAGCTTATTTAAAAGTTTTGAAGCATTGCGTACGAATAATGAAAATATTTATCCAGAATATTTTTCCGTTTCATAAGGGTTCTTAAATAAATGTCTCAGAAGTGTTGGTTCGAATTTTATAAGCATAAATGCTATTTGCTTTAGCTTTAACATGTTTTACACTTGCATGCATTGGAGTTATATTAATTACTAGAATTGCAGTATGATTTATGATGGCTCAACTTAGAATTTATACTTATTGACCCATCTTATACTTGAGATTTATTTGTATTAGTAAGATTACACTACTTCCCTTTAACCATTCAAAGACCCCGTTCCAACCACAGATATCCCTGACGATTAACCCACAACTTGAGAACATTCCCGCCAAAATTCTCGCTTAACACAGGAAATACAAACTGGGGCAAATATATTTAATAAATACATTGGGAAAATTGCAAAGACTGCTTCAAGGAAGTGGAGTTCCCTGTATCGTGCTAGGAGACTACTTATATCTGAGTGTATCCTTTACTTCATGGCCACCATTCGCCCATGCCTAGATCACTGTTGCCACATTTTTTTCTGGTGCCTCGATCACATGTCCCTCGTCTTGAATAAGTTCCAAAAGTTTATGCAATCTAATAATTCTCAGTTTGTCAACCAAGCTCAAACCCCGGTCCCATCAATGTTGGATCTCTCCGCTTGTTTAACAATTCATAATAGAATGTGATCTGATGAACTTGTTGCATGTATCCTCCCTCGAACATATCTTCGTAAAACCAACTTAGCCAGAAAAATAACAGCCATTTAACTTTTGAGGTCCCTAGTTGCCAGAAAGCTAATGGTGTCTTCCCTCTAACAGCTAGACTTTAAAATTTGTTTCTGCTACCTACTTTACTGAATATACTGACATGCAGAATTCTACCTGTAACCTAAACCAGCATCATGTTAATCTTAACAAGCATTGTCTCAAATAGTTCAACTGACAATAAGCTTGGTTAACGTTAAAATGTATAACAAAATATATTGTCCCTGCAAAAGACATTGCTACATGAACAATTAAGTGGGTTATATTCAAATGCACGGACAACTGTGCTTATGCGGTTATTGTAAGCCAGCTGTTTATTAAAACTTCATTTAGTTTGGGAATTAGATGCTTTGTAACAGCTATATTGGCAATCATAATGCGAAAACTGACGTTATTAAAAGGTACGATATTTTTTCAATAAGTTTCCAGATATTTCTGTGCAGACGCTTAATATTAGAAGTCAGAAAATTGTGTATGTTATTGTTATATTGTTACACTTGCGTAAGTGTTCCATGTTAAAATAAAGAGTTATAACATGAATTTTAATACATACTAATAAAGTCAGGTTGTTACAGCTGGTGATTAAAAAAAATTAGTCTGAACGTTAGGAAACTTTAGAAAGAGGATATGCAATGAAATTATGTTTTCACCCCAGAAAAATGCCACAAACACGTATGAATGCTTCAGACAGTTTTTTGACAAGCTTGCACAAATCGAGCACAAGTTTGGAATGGCATAAGAGATGTAAAGAATGAAGGGAGTCTGAAAGAGCTGTGTAAGGAGTACAGAGGTCAGAACACTAAAGTTGATCTGCCAGAGAAAACATGCCAACAATAAAGGCAGCCGTGTGTCTATAAAGACAGTAAAAGAGTAGTTCGATGTCAATGTTAGAAGCAGTACACAAATTTATTCACGAGAGAATGAGGATACGGAAGATTCTTGCAAATTTGGGATCAATGCGCCAGTGCATAACACCATCCTTCTCACAGAGGATTTGACAAAGATCTGGCATCAAGGCAGTTTCTCTCTCTCCCTACTATTCAGAACTTGCTCCATATGATTTTTGAAATTATTTCCCATGCTCAAATAAAACATTGGATGCTGTTCATGTGTGAAAATTGAGGAGGTGAAATAGGCTATGGCAAGGGGCAGTGGCAAATCCGCAGAAGAATATTTCCAGAAGTTATTGGAGGTATAACCAGCACTGAAGTCAGAGGAAATTATTTCAAAGCTGTTTTAATGTGAGTACTTTTACTTATAGTAGGCACACACGCAAATCCAGTCCCATGTGTGTGGACTATAATTAAAAGTACTCATAATAAAACAGCTTAGAAGCTTATATAAGGTACTTAATATGTTTCAATACAAAAGAAACAAAGCAACGTAAGGGTTCGTGGTGCCCCTAAATCTGGTCGTAAGAGTTACTTCTTTTTTTTTTTACACAGTGATCACCACTTATCAAGGCCCGGAAGCCACTCAGGGATATGGGTTATTGCAAGTACATTACGGAAGTGTGGAGATTTGAATAAGTGTTTACTTTAGGGGGCGGTTCATTAGGAATTTGTTAACATTAGACTTGAAGACATCCAAGTTGTAGTCCGGAGGGAAGCAGGCAGACGTAACAGAGTTCCACAGGCGTGCAGTTCTAAGAAAGAAGCTTTGTTCATGGAATCCGCGTTTTGATTTAGGCACAGATATAGAGTGGGGGAAATTTGTCACAGTGGATTAAGATAGACGGGTGTCTTTCGTAAAAGATTGGCGAGGGGGAACCAGGGATTGGAGTTCAGACGAGCACCTGCCATGAAAATAACGATAACACAAGGATAAGCTCGCAACGTCTCTTCTGCGGGAGAGGGGTTGCAGGGTAGAGAAAAGGGCATCTCCCACTAAACCACGAAGTCTATTTTGTACTCTGTCAAGGCATGAAAGGCTGTTTTTGGTAGCTCCTGCCCAGATATGGCAACAGTATTCCATCCTTGGACGTACTTAGCTTTTATAGAGATAGAGAATTGCATCAATAATGAGATATATTCTGGAGCGGTAGAAGGATCCCACCATCTTTCCAGCGACCTTGGCAACAAACTTTATGTACGTGTTCCATTTCAGATCAGGAGTAAAGATCAAACCCAGAAGCTTGTCAAAACACGGCGCCTCCCCCAGCCGAGAGCCATCCATCACAATTTATGCCAGCTGGGGATCAGAGCGTTGATGATGTAAGGATAGGAGTTTGGTTTTGGATGCATTAAAGGTAACTAGCCACATCTTCCCCCACTGAACCACGCGCTCGAGATCAGAGGAGAGAGAATCAGAGAGAACTTTGTCATTTACAGCCTTTGATGTGTTGCCGTAGATGGTCGTGTCATCAGCATAGATGTCCACGAATGATTTAAGTATGTCTTTAGGGAGGTCATTGATGAAGATTAGGAAGAGAGTTGGGCCCAGGATTGACCCCTGAGGGACTCCAGCATTTATATTGCAGGCCTCCGATTTTTGTCCATCTACCACTACTCTTAAGAGCCTATCGGAGAGAAATGCTTTAATGATTTAGAAAACATTTCCAGTTATACCGTAGCTGGAAATCCTGTGAAGTAGACCCTTATGCCATACCTTGTCGAAAGCCTTTGACATGTCAAGGGCATTTGCCCTAGAAAGGAAGACTTTGTCAAGAGATTTCCTAATCCTGTGGGATCTTACCGTCAGCACATCTGCGGTAGATCTTGCAGAGCGGTAACCATAGTGTGTGTCACTAAGAAGGTTGTTTGTGCTGAGGTGGTTGACTATTTCTCTATTTAATATGTATTCCAGCAACTTACTCATAACATACAGGAGACTTATTTGTCTGTACTGAGAGGGAGATGACTTATCACCTGAATTCTTAAATACAGGGGAAACTGATGAGGTCTTCCTGGGGGTCGGAAAGCACTTCTCCTTAAGGCAGCGCTTAAATAGTTTCGTAAGTATGTGAACAAGTTCTGTTACAGCTTTTTAACACTATAATTGGGATTCCATAAGGGGCAGTTGCTTTACTGGAATCTAGGTTTTTTATTATCTTGGCGACCTCATACACGGATATTTGTATGTTACCTAGTTTGCTCTGTGTTATAGGAGGAAATATGGGGAGTTGATCGCCTTCGTCGCATAGGGTAGAATTAGCTGCAAAGTTCTTTGCAAATAGTTTGGCCTTGCCTGACGCTGACGAGATGACCTCTGGTCCAGTGAAAATGGTTGGGATAGAACGCACACTTCTGTTCAGGATCCTATTTGTTATTTGCCAAAACTGGTGGGAACCAAGCCGCTGATCAACTACCTTTAATTTCACAGACTGGGCATATAGCTCTCTTGCATTTTTATTACTCTTGCAGTCCTGAAAGCATTGCATCTATTACGTTGGTAGCTATGGAAAAAGTGTTTTCTGTGCGCGATAGCAGCAGCACATTCTGGGGAGAACCATGGCTGGCTGTTAGGTTTTTGTTGGAATTTTTTAGATGGTGTGAATTGGTCTATGCCTACAATTAACCATTCGGTCAGATTTTACACTATAGAGGGCACTTTTTAAACATGGAGTGCAGAGGTAAATCAGATATTAATGTACGGAGGCTATCCCAGTCAGCCATAGAGTATCGGTATACAGTACGGTGGAGGGGTACGTCTGGGGGCTTCTTATATTTCGTTTTTATCTTAACTGATACGACGGAGTGGTCGGAGGATCCTAGAGGAGAATTAACGGTACATGAACATAGCTCAGGGGAAGTTGAGAGAAAAAGGTCTAAGTAGCTTGCATATTGACCGGGTGTATCGGGCACACGGGTGGGTTCCCGAACAATCAGAGTGAGGTCATAAGCAATAGCAAAATCCTGACAAAACCTCCCCTCATCATCTGTCTTATTTGAATGGGTCAGCCATTCCACGTCATGGACGTTAAAGTCACCACAGATGTGGATGTTAGCCGAGGGATGTGAAAACAGTATGTGGTCGATTTTCTCAGATATGCTCTAAAATATAGTAACTCCGCTGTTGTGGGGCCTATAGAGGGCAAATGTAAAGGCAGTGGTGTTAGCAAGTGCAACCCTGAAGCACATATAGGGTAAATTAGGATCTGCTCTAGAGATATCCCTGCCACATGGGAAGCCATCCTTTATGTAGGCACATATTTGATGTCCATGGCGATCTTGGGTGTCAGATTTAGCTGTTTAATTGGAGTATCCATTAATTATGAATTCATCTAGGGAAGTGGTCGGCCCTATTCCAGTTTCACTTTGAAATAATCTGTTCGGTTTTGTCTCCTGTAATTGGGTTTCAACCTCTGGAATGTTGGAACGTAGACCCCTGATATTGGAGAAGGAGATCTGGTAGTAGGTGTCTACGCTGGAAGATGGGGTTCTAGGTTTAATCGAGTTTTTATTCTGGATATATTTCATGTTGAGGTTTTGGGATTTGTGGAATAGGTCGCCATACTTTGTTAGAGCAGTACAGAGAGGGAAAGTAAGAGAGAAAAAGACGGGAAGATTTTTTTTTTATTTGTAGCACACGAAAAGGTAAAGCCGTAACAATTACACACTAGTATGGCATCGAGAGGCCCCACCAGAGACTATTGCATGGTCCAGATTCACTCACCAAATGGGAATACAGCAGTCTCAGTACTTTGTACCTGCTGATAGGACAGCCTCCTTAGTGGTTAATCCAAGGTTCGGGCCCCTGACTATCAGGCGGATAACTAGTGACATGGCCACAAGGACAGACAGAGACAGAAAAATTTCCGACATCCCAGACTACTGGTCACCAAGTACTACCGACCTTTAAACAGCTTTTTTTTCACCCTTTGTCAGAAAAATCACTCATTGAATGAGGACTAAATGACAAAATAGGAGAAGCGAGAGTTACTGGAGCTGCCGATAACACATCCACTGTATTATCTACTCTCCAAGTAGACAATACTATCAAGATCTGCAGCCTACGAAACAGATTTGAAACGGTTCCCCAAATGCAACAACAGCGAATCCTGTTAAAAAGTCCTCTTGTTCTACTGTAAAGAACAGATTAAAGGAATTTAATTTGCTAGGATTTGTTGCAAAACGAAAGCCAATGGCTTCTGTAAAAAAAACATAAACACCGCCTGGACTTCGTTAGATGCAATGAAAATCATGCCTCTTCATATTGATCAAAAGTGCTTTTTAGTGACCACATAGGCTAGGCAGTGATGTTAGGCAGTACGTCCGTCGGAGGAAAGACGAGGAATTTAATCCTAGGTGCTAAATGTCAACGCTGCAAGGTGGTGGAGGTTCAGTTTTGGTGTAGGCCATTATAAGTACTAATTGTCCAGAGTCTATAGTTTGCTTGCAAGGTCGAATTAATTCGACCAAGTGCATCAATATGTTGACAAAGCATTTCGCACCTTACTTTGGCTGGGATTGGGATTATAATCCCATCTTCATGACAGATAATACTCCGATCCACACAAATGGAAATGTAAGAGGTTCCTGGAATAGAATGATACTCCATTTTTACTTTAGACTTCACAATCTGTAGACCTCAATTCTCACGATAACGTATCGGATTACATGCATCAACAGCTACGTTTTGATAAAAGTTAAAATTTGGAAGACCTTGGACAGAAATTAAAGAAAGGCTGGATGGCCTTTCTCCGGAGTATTGCTGCAGTCTAATTCAAAGAATTCCCCAAAAGTTACAGGCTGTCAAATTGCAGAACAGCTATGCTACTAAATATTAACTAGTTCATTGTGTCTCTGTAGTATTTGTGGTCCATTTATGTCCTAAAGTTACATTTAAATAACACTTTTCCATTGTGGTGACGTTCTTTTTGCCTACTTATTTAGAAGTTATTTTTTTAAATTGACGTGGACACTAGAATATTTCAATTAAAAAGTCAAATATGAACAGGTAAAATTATGGAAGAATAAAAGGTCAATCAAATGAGGTATACTTTGTTTAAATACTTATATCAAATTTAGCTTAAATTTACAGTTTTTGAAAAAGTACAAGAACGGATTTTCTTTTAGCCGCCTGTTTACTACTTGCGCCGCTTACCTTTTCAAACGAATAATACACAGGACGGTTTATCCGACATATATTCAGTACAAACAGACAAATGTTTATAGAAGCCAGAAGTAAGTGTAAGAAAGAAAATACGACATCTTTCAGATAGTATACTGAAACCACCAGAAAACGCACTGAAGCTCAGCAATTTATTTCTGAAAAATCCAGAATAGTATAGTAAATAATGCGCAATCAATATTCCTCCTCTGTCGAACAATCATAAATTGTTTCCAAGACAACTGAGGAGGCTTAAATGCTTGCACGTCGGTTTGCCTCAAATACTATTTGGAGCCCAGAAAATCACTCATTCTCTTATGTTTAATACACCTCACAAGATGATTTGAAAATTATCCACTTCTCAAGTACATGATACCATTAAAAACTTAGACACCTCTAATCCTATGGGCCTCATCTCATTTCGGCTGTACTATTTAAAATGCTCTGCTGAGGTTACTCCAGGGCTCTCCAAACTTTTCGACAAATGCCTTAACGAATCTTGCTTTCTAGACTCCTGGAAAACTGCTTCTAATGTTCAAGTTTACAATAATTCTCTTTCTGCCATAACAAAAGGAGCTCATAATTTATGAAGACCTTGCAAACCAGCTTGCACTTGCTAAACTTTTGTCTTAACAGCAGTATGAATTAAGAGAAGCGCGTTTTGCTGCAAAACTCCTAATTTTAGTCCCTGAATTTATACACTATGAACTGTATAAGGACGGGGAGATTAGAGCGGTAGCCCTGTTTTTTTCATGTATTTTGAAGGTAGATGCTCCGAGAACTATAAGCTTTTGTCGACCCTCGATATAAATACTTCCAACTAACCTGTGAAGCAGCAAAATCTTACCCCTACACAATAGAGATCTCCATATACCAGAAGGATTTTACTCTAATATTTATTTGTCCATAACTGTTAGCCTTGGAATTCCTATCGTGCTTCATACTTCCCCGACTATATTGGCATGTAGAAGTTTAAACGTAATGTAAAAAGACATATTGTTGCTCATCTCCCTAGATGGTATCCATGCAATCTATGTTCCAGATGGGAGCGCCCTGCATAAAAGTGGTACTGCGTCTTGTTTGGGGTGAAACACAATTCAAACTATTACGCAACAAAAATCATTTGACTTATCTTAGAAAAATAAAATGTACATAATTTCACCGACTATTATGGTTATACTGAAGGAAAAAACAATAAAATTTAAATTGTTAATATTGATATTGTTTGCAATAAAAATTACCACAGCAAAATGCTATAACAATTTTATTTTCTTCATTAAAATGATAATTCTTTTACAGATTATTGATATGATTCGTAGACGAATTCTTTCTTATTAAAACTTCTGTGAATTCTTATAGAAGGTAAATGAAAGGGTGTAAATGATGTCTTCAGTTAACGTAATATTCTGAAAGAATTTCAGCTGAAGAACTCATTTTATACCATAAGTTTATGAATATTTTAAACAGTACTTCTATTAAGTATTATATTTGGTAATAATCTATCATATAATTTAGCATAAATTAATATTCTAACAAACTGATGCATTATCGGGCTTACTCGCATTTCAGCACATAGTCGTCTTCAATTAAACATGCAATTCCTGTTATAATTCGATGCATCTGTTCTGTCTCAAGAGGCAATGCATACCCCCTATAATTTTGTGTCATTGTCAGGAAAAGCTTATGCAAGCCCCAAGCAGATCTTTTCTGAATCCTTACTACTGAGGCCAGTAGCACGAAGTGCTAGGCGACGGGAAACAATGATACCATAAACAGAGTGCACGCACCATTTACTATTATCAAACGTTGCTTATCTTGGAACGTCTAACGAGAACCGGTGTGTCAACGTAAATTATGCTGTTATTAACCGTAAATGACCAGACATTGCATTTTTAATTTTTCACTTTTGACCCCTTCATAGTTTTGTTAATATATAATATTTTATCCTATGAAGATTTGGATTAAAATTGTCCTTGATGTATAATTATATAAAAAAATATAAATCCTTTCTTGTATTCGTCTATTTAAAACATCCAATCATGTTGTCTTATTTTGTATCACATGTTATCAAAACGTCTAAACTTGGAATTCCTATCCTGCTTCCAACTTCTCCGACTATATTGGCATATAGAAGTTTAAACGTAATGTAAAAACACATCTTGCTGCCCACTTGGTATTTAACTCCATCACGAAGCCACTAATTAAAAATGTATTGCAATATATTGTAAACAACATTTTAAAAAAAGACATAATTCATTTTGTAAAGTGTATGCCACTTCGTTACATAGGATGGTTCCTGTGAATTTGATCAACACATCCGACATAATATTGCGAGGATATAGTTTGTTCTCTAGATCATATGTGATATAACAGGCTGTTTGCAAACCTACTTTTCCCTTACTTTAGTAATATGTTATATGTCATATTAACGATTCACGCACGTACATTATTGAAACAATTGCAACACAGATGAAAATCCGATGACGTATCGCTTTTTTTAAAGTATTTACGTCTTATTAGCCCGTTTTTTCACAGATTAAAACTGAATATAAAATGACACACTTGTCTGATTACTCTATATACCAAATTCTAAGTCTATAGATCAAAGATATGTTTCGTATATAGATTGAGAGTTGTTCTTACTTTTATATAAATTAATTATTACGAATATGGGTGTCCTTTTTTTCTAAATTAGAAGTATTTATTTTAGCTTGAACGGATTTAAAAAATAATTCACTTTTAATTTTGTTTGTAATTTTCTCTAAACATTTTACTGTTCTCGTTGAGTCACGTCATGTCTTGTGTCATAATATGAGTTTATTCTGTACGTAAACTACAATTTCTACATAGTAACATGATTAATGCTTATTTACGGTAATACTTGCGGGAAGCCCGACGTTTCCCGTTTAATATAATATGCTTAAACATTATATTTAAATGTATGCATATTACGTATGCATAATACTATTATAGTATCAATCCTCTATTACTTATTATATACCAAAAGGAACAATTTGCCCGGTAATTCGCAAACTATATAAAAAATGATAATGATAACGTCGTTCATCAAATTCCCTCTACGTTTATTAATAACATCACGGCAGCTGGAAACGTCATATTTGATTAATGTTTATTTTTGAATATACAATTGAAGAAACGATTTGCGGTGATTTAAAAAGTATTTCTTTTTTATTCAAAATGTAACTAATTAATAAGAAAAAGAAACTAAAATAATCAGGTACAACCTATATTGAACAGGGGATCATTGGATACATATTCGGATGCTATACCCGTTAGCAGATTTAATAAAACTGTTCTTATGAGGAAAATTGTATTATTATCTCCCTCTGCTGGTATAACATAGAATTACCCAACTGTGAAAAGGTATATTTTTTAATCAATAAGAGTTAAAATCTACTTTTTAGATAAGATGTTTTCGATGTTTAATACTTATCAAAAGCATTCCTGTACAAAACATATCTAAGAACACTGCCAGACTTATAAATTACATTTATGTTAAATTTGCAAAATATAGGCTCACCCGTTTCGGAACCTGTGAGGAAAGAACTTTAAAAAAAGTTACTTTTATAGAATAGTAGGGTTAGAGATTATAAATGAATTAATTATCCAGGGGCACGTATTTTCTTGTATCAACGGCTCATCAGCGCGTTTGATTGCACTGAGGTTCGATCCCTACATCACAGAGACAGTGGTCGGCTGTGTTACCGCTACTCTTCGCTACGAAGCAGTGGCTGTAATTACGTGCTATTTTATCGCCTTAGATTTATGTCGAGTTGTGTTTCTTTGCTGACGATAATTGCATTTCCTTATTAGTTACTGCATGTCGAATCTTTTAGGTATGTGTCTCACATAGATGTATT
This sequence comes from Euprymna scolopes, assembly GCF_053919585.1. Lineage (NCBI taxonomy): Eukaryota > Metazoa > Mollusca > Cephalopoda > Sepiida > Sepiolidae > Euprymna > Euprymna scolopes. The sequence goes on along the minus strand of NC_136500.1, from coordinate 4,575,480 downwards.
TTTAGATTAATACATTGATACACAAGCTAATATATTACTTCCCAAGAAATAAAAACATCAATCTACAATAGAAATATAATGTACTGCAATTTTTCCATCCTACTTTATTTTCATTTCTCGTGGTGTAGTAAGACTGAAAGATAATGGCATTATTCTACAATACATTCGCGAAATACTTGTAAGATCTCTTTGTAGAATTACCTTTCAGATTTTAAATGGATGCACATTTCTGTAAGAAATGACTGGTAGAAATAAATAAAGAATATGATGAACGAACACCCATAATAAAAGCTGAGTTGATAGGATTATTGTTCTACTGTTGAATCGGATTAGTTGTACAGTTATGTCGGAATATTGCTGTAACTTCTTCGTTTTCCATTTATTTCTTTTTCTTCGAGAAAACCTATACAGAATACTATGGTGTTTTCAGACTTATCAAGCGGTAACATATCACCTTTTATCAGCTAATGAAGATAGTGAATTATGTTTAGAAAGAAAAAGTCATGGAAGGAATGAGAGAAAGATAAGGTAGATATTATCTGATATTACATACGAGATAAATTTAAGTAAATATTAATGTTTTATGTTTAAGAATTAAATAGTATTAAAACAATGTGATAAGTTCCGTAATCTGAAAGTCGACATAAAATTATAACATTCCCGGCTGTAATTAAATAAATATTTAAACTAGTACAGCTTTTCAATATAGAATATGTTGTTTTGATAAAACATGACTAAGTACCCCTAAATCAAATAAAACCGGTTGTACATGAAAAAGGACGCCCACCACACGTAATAAAACAAAACGAATTGGATGTTTTTAGTAAAGCAATTTCTATAATTACAATCTCGCAAGTAAATTTGCACAATGACTGTTAAGATAAAAAAAAATAAACTCCAAATTGACAGAGAATGTAACGGAAACAATAATGAACTTTGAATTAAAAACCGTGAATTGAAAGAGTTTCATGTGAAAGCAGAAAAGAAAAGGCAGGTGCACATCAATTACGGCTTCACCTCAGTGATAATTAGTCGGAGATTAGTATAGTAGTATCATGAACTAGATAATTCCATTCATATTCGTGCGTTGAGAGAAAAGTTCGAGGCTATAGTAGAAAGGTTTCTCAGTTCAATAATGTAGTCCAAAAATGATCGCAGTGTACGTCGACCGAAACAGTGTGAAAATATTAGAAACAATTGTCTGAACATTTGTATATGATAAACATTTCTTTATCGCAAAAGTTCAGAAATGTAATTCAAACTTTACATTTTTACAAAAATGTCCTATATTTGATCAAACAAAAATCGACGGGACAGAAATTTCATAGTCATCGAAGTATCAACATATTTATAATCATGATGATTGATTCACCTCGTTTTTTCTGCTACCTAATATCACTTTTTTCTCATCTAGCGATGACAACTATTGCCTGTACATGTAATCTCCAGCAGTAAAAATTATGTATTGCAAAACTACCAGCAATAAATATGAATCATTAAATGTTTCACACACCCCCATATTTTATTTTCATCAAAATCAATGAACTCGACCATTTTTCAATTAAATCGATTTATTGCTTTATCTATATGAGTGGTCACTGTGGTGAACCAGGAAAAGAACTTCACAAACATTTGTCCCCGAAACATTGTAATTTACATTGCACTGTAGAGATACCACTGTTGATTCCATAAAATTATTTGATATAATGGCTTGAATTCAAGTTTGATATGCAAATGTAAAGTGTATTGCTTCAATAGTGCGCTAACCTTCCTTTATACATACATTTCTATATATATATATATATCTGTATGCATATGTGCACATGCATATTCATATATATATGCGTGTATTTATATATATATATATATATATATATATATATATATATATATATAGGTATGGATATACATATACATATTACTTTGCGTATATCATTGACTAATCCAAACAATAGTGTTTTTGCTGATCCGATATCAGTGTTTATCACATCTACTCTCTGTTACTAATTTAGCTTATCCTCCTTCTTTTTTATATTGATTGTGGTGGTCGCTAAATAAAAGTAAATCGAAATAGAACGGACTTTATCGCTTTAATATATTTATTTGTGAACTGTTATAATTATTTTCATAGTGTTGTCTTACTTACCGTCTGGCCTACTTTAGGTAATACACCGTGAAAGGATAGGAATTCTGAGAGTTTTAACTGTATTCCCAGTACTCAAGACCTCCGATAGTTTATGCCTCACTTTGTTATAACCAACTAAACCTCTGCTCGGCTTCTTCCAACAATGATTATCTGGTAAAAGAAATATAATGCATGAGTAATGCTTATATTACGGCTGTCTTTAATATTCTTTAACATTTTAAAAATTATCTTTAAAAAAGTATAATATTCACACCTTAAATTCGTTACATGGATATTATTAGGATTCCAAGGTGACTGGAAAATGTAGAATTGCCTGACGAACAACATAACAGCAACAATACTTACCAACGACATTTTTACGTTAAATTATAATGCTGGTATGTGTGTACATTGGTTCGCAGAAACCTACTATTTAAAGTCTTAAAACTGATGCACCCCAATTACAATCTGCGAATGAAAACATTACTAGGTTATTTTATAATGATGCGTTTTCATGTCAAATTTTACCTCAAATATATGCAGATCGGATGTTATTCTTTCTAGTATCATAAAAATATGTGCTACATAGCTGGCCTATGCACTCTCCACTTCTATAATGAAAATGTTGATCCTTTGATTATTAAAAATGCCTCTATTCCATGAGTTCACAGAAAAAATGGCCCTCAAAATTATCGTACAATAAGCGTTGCCTTATCTTTGATAAAATCGTAATTAATCTAATAATGATCTGACACATATTTTATATCTGAATAACAATACTTACCAATCCCTCGACCATCAATGTTAATGTTATAAATGCCTATGCTTAAATGTACACACGATATGTTTAAGCAAAATTAGGCTTAAGGGGATAAAGTCATGTTACAAATGCAGTTGCCAAGGTCTAACATAAAATGTTCTTTGTAAAATTAAAACGAACGACATTATGACGATGAAGTTTTGTTATATAATGGTAAATGATATCTGTAATATTGTTGGTCCCATCATGATCGTATGTTGTATATACACTGAATGGATATACTGCGTATGTAAATGAGGACGGGTTTATTTGAATGTTTGTACGTGTCATTAAATTTCAATGGAGTTTGTTCACTAATTTAACCTCAGCTTATCGTATTGCATTCTAGTGTTCTTAACATTTTCTTTACGTTTAATTCATCTTTCTTTAACACTTCTTACCCTGCCAGGATCGTCAGTAATGTCTCTTTTAGTGTGTGAGGGTGTCTTTCTGTCAGTCCCTGTGTGTATGTGTGTTTACATATAACAAGAATACATAAATGTGGACTACCTGATTCTGCTGCTGGCTTTTCACGGGAGATTTTTTTCTCATCTTGAGGGAGTTGATTCTCTTGACAGAAAACCGCATGCGATTAACTCAAGACGATGGGTGGTTTATTTATATTTCTGTATTCAATCCCAGCCCTGACATTCGGCAGAGGAGTGATTGCCACTCTTTATTTAGGTGCTTAGTTCTTTCATGTCCCATGTCTAAGAATAAATAGCCCCTTACAGATCTTCTTCTTCTGTTGATGTCCTCAATGTAACTCTATTTCCTGCCAAATTATTACGTGGAACCTACGTACTTCCGGGTCATCAGTAGGACACTCTTCCAGTGCAACTTACCCATTTTATAGTTTTGACCAGTTTATCCATCATTCCGGAACAAATAAATAATTATTTAACTATTTTAACAATATGACTGAATAGATAGATGAATAGATAGATAGACAGACGGATAGATAGATCGATAATGCATATACACACATAGATAAATTGACAGATACATAAATAACAAATACTTTCTTTCGTTCCAATTTACAACACATTTTATATGATCAATTTTATTTTTAACTAGCATAAGTGCCCGGCGTTGCCCGGTTGTTTGCAGTTATGTGTTGAGCAAAAAAAAAAAAGTGGTAGTAGGAAGGCAGGCTCGAACCCGAACCGCGAGGGAGACAAGGATGGGGGGGAACGTTACGCCTTTGCTCTTACGAACACCGCAAAACCGGAAGTCAAGAATGTGTGAATAAGGCTAGACAATAATCGGTGAAAAAGCGATACCTCACTGTAAAAAACTGCCCAGTGTGGGGTGAAGAAATAATTTTTTGAGCCAATATTTCGGTATTTGTTGTCTGAAGGGTCGAGCTTCAAACGATCTTGATCTTGTAAAGATCCGTCGCCTCTGTAGAGTGTTTTAGGTAGACATGCAAACATACATACATTTATATATTTGTAGGTCAAATTTTCGACCCAAACCGATGAAAAAGTTTGCCCTATCTCTGGATATTCTTTATGTTAAATTATAAATATTTAGACCAAAAATTGTCTGAGTAATTTCGTAGAGACCGCAGTTGTCAATTTTTTTAAAAATTTAACCCCTGTTATGACCGCTTAACATTAAGTGTGTTTGGGCTGAACTTAGGTTATACAGTTAGCTCCATGTCCAAGGAAGCTATATTTAAAATTTCAAGTGTTTAGACCCACAATTGGCGGATGAGTTTTGTAGAGTTCTCAAATGTCAAATCGTTGAATGTTTACCCTTAACAGCCAAATTTCTGGCCGAAAACCGATTAAAAAGATTTTCCCAAATCTCACTACCCTGTATATGAAATTACGAGTCTGTAGACTGAGAATTTACAGACATATTGTTAAGGAAAATGCACACAGATAGACAGACATTCAGACAGACAGTCACACAGGCATATACTTTCACTTTTATAGATATATAGATATAATTCAGGTGAAAACTATTCCAAAGTTAAAAAAAAAATTAATTAAGCGATTTTGGTAATAGTACTCAATAAAAGCAATATAAGAGACAATGTTTAATTAAAGGTTGAAATTGGAACTAGAACTCGCGTCATAAATTTAGTTGCATTATTGGGTTTGTACTTCGTGAGCATGTAAATACATACTCACGAAATACTAACCCTATAATGCAATTTTACGCTTTTGACACCAATTTCGACCGGCAATCGAGGCCTACATACACAAGAGAAAATCTGTATGTAAAATACCTGCTAAAATTACAACTATGCTGGCGTTAGAATTGCTGGGGAACTCACGCATATTTGTCTATTCTAAGGATGAATCTTGATTACTAGCGTCTGAAAACTTTAACGTTGAATTAGTTCTGTATATTTTACGGATATTAAAATACGGGAGTGAAGAATAACATGATTTTTACAAGTGTAAGAATTTCAATTTTAAATATTTTGATTAAGTTTGGCTTGAAAATACAGGTTTCTGGAAATTTTACATATAAGCATTTTTGTTGATCACATATTGACATTAATGTTCTAACAAATTTTATATATATATATATATATATATATATATATATATATATATATACAGAGAGAGAGAGAGAGAGAGAGAGAGAGATTATACGCGCAAGCATAAAACGCTAGTTCCTTTCGCAATTCCCTGGCTGCAATGCTTTTGTATTTTAAAACAATTTATACAATGCGCCATTGTCAATGGCACATCTCTTTCATATCATTTGTCTCTTACCATGAGCTTAAGAAATAACTAAAAGTAATAGGGAGCAAGGCTTTAACAAAGGGTGGATGATGGACTTTTTGATGTCCATCTGTGTCAAATAGTGTTGACAAGTATAAAGTTGTAGACTGATGCATTTTTCTGGATGAAATGCGACACACCCGATTTAAAGTTATAGACTCACTCGACGAAATCTATGACTAAACTTTTTTTTTAAACCTGACTATCATATTCCCTGTTAACTGTTTACCAGTGGGTACGCAGTGCATATAGATCTTGCCCATTCTGACGAAGAATTGAATCATCATAACTCTCTGAGAAGATTTGCTCTTTCTGGCAACCTTGGTTCTGGGAGAGTCAACATGATTTCCCTGGGAACTCTGTCTCTTATTCTCTGGGTCATCATATGTAAACAGAGCCTCAAGCACCTCGGGATCTGAATGGATCAACTATAACATGTTCATGTTGCTATGACAACGTATGCTTTTCTGATCTTCTTTGAGCACTCTTGGAGCAAATTTCACGCAGAGATATCTAATATCTTCCAGCTAAACAGTGCGCAAATGAATTGTTCAAAACGGCAATTGAAGCACTTGTTCCCGCGTGGAAATTCTATAGCAATCCTAATTCTCCTCGAGTGTTTGCTTTTACTTGTGCACCTGTCATTGCTCAAAAGATGCTGTTGCACAGCAGATTCAACCGGCATGAATCCAGTTCAAACAGACAGAAGTATATAAAAGATAGAAATAATTTTAAAAGAGAAATAGCGACAGCTAAGATAGACTACACTGAAACCACCAGAAGCCCATCGAAGCACAGAAATTAGAAACCTCTGATTTTTTGGAAAATCTATAACAGTATAGTAAATAATGGGCAGTCTAGTATTTCCCCAATATCAAACAAACATGAGGTTGTTTGCACTGCAACCGAAGAGGGTTAGCCTGCTTCCTAGTGGGGTTGCCTTAAACCCCACATTGGACCCGGAACACAACTCTCTCCTTGATTTTCCTTTACCAACAAACGTAACACTAAATGAGTTTAAAATCACCCGCTCACAGGTACATGCTATTATCCAAAAAAATGAACAACTCAAAAGCATGTGAACCCGACCTCATCCCGGCCGTGCTATTAAAATAAATGGTCCGCTGAGGTTGCTCCTATTCTCTCCATCAAGTGACCAAACGAATCTTGCTTTCTCGACTGCTCGTAAACCTCTTCTGTTGTAATAGTTTTCAAGAATTCTGGCGAAAAGACTGCCACAGCAAATTATCGCCCCATTAGCCTTCTCTCGCATTTCGTCAAATTATTTGAGACCATAATTAATAAAGCTCTAGTCATTCATCTTACAGCTGCTAAACGAAAACTAATATGGATTAAGCAAGCCCGTTCAACAGCAGATATCCTGTCATCCCTGAACGTATATACCGTTCACTGGACAAAACAGGGGAGGGTAGAGCGGTAGCCCTAGACATATCTAAGGCTTTTGACAAGGTATGGCACAAACATCTTCCAAGGGAAATTAGATCAAATGGTATAACTGGAAGAATACATGAAGTAATAAAATCCTTCTGAAAGAGGTGAAATATCCAGGTTGTCCTAGACAGTTGTTCATCTAAATAGTATGATATAAATGCGGGAGTACCTCAGGGGTATATCCTTGGACCTGTGCTAATCCTGATATTCATAAATGACGCCCCTGATGAAATTGTTTATGAAGTGGGTATATTTGCTAATGACACCACTCTCTATAACAGTCACGAGGGGAAAACAAATGAACACATATCTAAAGAAATATCTGAAAAACTAGAGGCTTACTTCCAATCTGTAGGAGAATGGGGACAACATAGATGTTAACATTCAATGCTGCCAAGACTAAGCTTGTTTCCTTCAATAATTACAAGAACTTTCTCTACAAACAATAGCAATGACCAGAACACATTATCTGAAAGTACTTCTTTCAAACTCTTCGACCTAACGTTCACGAGAAACATTAACTGGAATAGATATATTGAGGGCATTGCAATTGCTGCTGCGAAGAAGTTAGGCTCTTAATCGTGCTAGATAACTGCTAACGTCTAAATGTATACTGTACCTCTGTACAGCCAGTATTCGCCAATGTATCTAGTACTGTTGTCACATTTCGTCTGGTGCATCTGCTTCTTGTCTTTCAATCTTGGACAGGGATCAAAAGACAGTCGCCAACCTGATAGGTCCTGAACTGTCATCTAGGCTATATCCTCTGTCCTATCGACGCAATGTTGCATTCTTCGTTCTTTAACAAGTATTCCAAGGTGAATTCTCTGGCAAATACAAACACTTTTATTCCCTCGACATGAATATCCCCCGCCAAAATCGACACCCAGCTAAATCCCACAACTACAGAGTAGTGAGTCTCAGGTGTAAGAAAGCATTTTACTCCAATAGTTTATTCTCGAGAAGTACTGGAATTAGGACACTGCATTGCCAACTATACTGGCATGCAGAAGTTCATGTGTTATGTGAACAAACATCTTTCTACTCGTCTCACTTCATACTATCCCAGGAACTTATGCCCCCGATAGTAGCCCCCTACTCCAAAGTGGCAGTGTACTTTGTTTAGGGTGAAAATTGAAAAAAAAATGTTCCAGATCTTCAGGTTCCCACGATTAAATGTGTTTACAGTTCCCACATATACATCACATTGTGCACTTTTTTTCTATCGACACGACCGTCCTTATCAATGCGATACTTTATTTCTGACAATCAACTCATGCGTTCTAACTTCTTTCCCCTTCCTACACATATTATTGCCCCTCTAATAATTCATGCCTTCATTGAATCTCTTATGCCACTACAAAACTCACTCTCGATTCATGCACATAATCTGCAAATAGTGTGAAGAAATCCATACGTTTCTTTGGCTTTTTTATTATTCTATTATATGTTCTTCTTCTTAACCGCTCCCACGTCAAGTCAATATATATATATATATATATATATATATATACATATATATATATATATATATATATATTTGGCCTTCACAAGCTGTGAGAATTAGGCTTCATTGGGGTGTATTTTAGTTATTTCTATAGCTTTTCTTAGGAATATGAAATGATAAAAATTGGTCATTTATCTTATGAGATGTATAAGCAATGTCTTACTGAATATTCATGTACCTAGTACAAATGTTAATATCTTAAAAAAAAAAGTCCGGAAAATTATTCGAGATATCTCTATATAAAACATATATATATATATATATATATATATATATATATATATATGTATATATATATATATATATATATATATATGTATATATATACATATATATATATATATATATATATATATATATAACATTTGGATTTATATAAAACATTTGCATATATATATATAACATTTGGATTTATATAAAACATTTGCATATATATATATATATATATATATATATATATATATATACAGACGCAAATGTTCTCTTTAATAACACTGTGTCGTTTAGATTTTAGTTTTCAAAGATAAATATTAGGAAGAAGTAGCAAATAAATTCCGTGGATTACTTTTAGCGAATGAGTTCTGTTACGCCTATCTTTTCTATAGAACTAAGGATTATTTAGGCGACGTGTAAATCTGTTGGGAAGGTAAAATAGATAAGAGTTGCTGAGACATACTTTCAAACAGGAAAAGATAATATTGAGCTTCGGAAAACCTTCTTACGTCATGGGATTTATGTAACTAATTTTATAAACTAATTTATTAGCATATCAAACAAGGATACGCAAAAATGCATCGCGATGTTAGTTGTATTATTCACACTTGGATCCATAAAGCTTGCTATTGAGCAATGCAAAGACTCTCCAAATTCATGTTAACTTCTCCATAAAATGCTAACTAAACGTATGCGTATCATTTATTTAAAAACAGAGGAAGAATATACATCCTTTACAAAACATAACTCCTAAATATGTTGAGAATTCTCGATGGAATATTATCGATCCTCACACTGAGGATGGAACCTACTGTAATCAGAGTTTTTTTTCTGTCTGTTTCGATTTACTCAAAACCGCACACACCTCGTCTTCTCATGTATCGTTCTCTTCTTCCTCTTCCACTTCTTTCTCTTTTTCTTCTTTTTCTTCTCAGTCGTCAGAAGCGTCGTCTTTGTCTTGACTACGTTTTTCCTTCTCGCTTCTTGCTCACAGTGACCCGTTTTATACTAAGCTGAACTCGTGTGTGCGAGAGAACACGAGATTTTGCGTGATTACTTGGCAATATTAACCGGCCGCCGCCATCTTGCCATTTTTCTTTGGACGTGCCCGCTTTGCAGAGTGCACACCTCGAGCGTTTGTCAGGTAAGCCCGTCTGTTCGCAATTTATTACACACTCTCCCCTGATCTCATTATCACAGAAAGAGCAGGGAGGCGGTGGTCTTTTTCTTCGAGTGCTCCTTCGGAGAGGGGAATTCGGGGCTTCATCATCGTCTGCGCTGTCTTCCGTGACACGAAGGTCGGCGAACCTAAAGCTGAGCATCGCAGTATCACTGTCCGGGTCTTCATCATCAGCAGGAGGGTCAGTACTTTGAAGACTACCACTCTCAGTGTCGCTGTGCGTTGAAGCCGTCATGAACCAGAATGATTGGTCGCTGGTCACGGATTCAATTTCACTATCTTCGTCAAGCGGCAGCTGCGTTTGGAATACTGATCTTAAGTCTTTAATATGACGAGGTACTCCATCAACTCGCACCGCCTGCGGGCTGATCACTTCAGTGACATGACCGGTTCCGTAGCGAGTCGTGCACTGGCCTCGGGTTTTTTTTAACCCAGACGACATCTCCTTCTTTTATGTTCTTTTGTGGTGGCTCCGGTTCGGGTAGTGAGCTGCTCTCCAAACCTCTCACCCTGACACGGTATGTGTGTAGCGCGTTGGCTGGCGCGGTGGAGGGTGAAACATCGTCCTTAGGGGTGACGTTGTACCAATAGACTGCTTCAGGTACCGTACACCCCTTCCGCGCTGCGATTGTCTTAACAGTTCTGTGACTGCGCTCAATAATCCCGTTTCCACTGGGAACATAAGCACACCGAAAACGCAGATGGACACCCCAGCCATCTGCAAACTGTTTAAACGGCTCACTAACAAAAGCGGGCCATTGTCGGTGAGTATCTCAGAAGGAGGGCCACGCTCGAGGAACACACCTTCCAACTCGTGGATAATGGCAGCCGCGTCCTGCCGGCGAAGGGGCCGCCACAATGAAAACCTAGATGGTCCACAGTCGATAAGCGTCAAAAAATGCATCCCGTTGTAGTGCGTTATGTCCATCGCAATCCTATCCCAATTACGCTTCACACTGAGTATTCCCTTCTTCCACCGGACAGGTGCTGGGTCGATCGATCGACAGGTGTTGCAGCTTCCCACAACAGATTTGACAGCCCTCCGAGACACAGAGGAGTCAACCAATCTGGAGAAGTAAAGCGTTCGGTTTACACCGGGGTGCCCGCTTTGGCAATGGACATCATTAATATGCTCCGGGCTGAGTCTATGTCCCACTGCAGCGCAATTTACAGGTGCTGACTCGTTCACTTCTTTTGGCAGGTCTAGCAAACGGCGTGGCACTCTGGTCAGACGATCCGCCTGATTCAAACAGGACTGCACCAGTGTCACATCTATGACCAAGTCGTATTCCTTAGTGGTTTCGGTTAGGGTAGCAAGCCGCCTCCGGATCAACATTTCGGCCGGCGCCTTCGCTGTCAGACGTGCTTTTCCGTTCAAGGCATTGGTCATCCACCGATGTACACACGTGGAATCCGTGATGATGTGAAGGATTCTACCCTGACACTGAAGCGCTAGATTGACTCCTTTCAGTGTAGCATCGAGTTCAGCTAGGTTTATATGCTTGGCGTCATTCTCCGGCCGAAGCCAGCAGGCATCTTCTATTATCCTTCCGTCGACCGCCAGAGCAACGCCAAGGGCAAGTGAGCTGGCGTCTACCCAAACTGTAAATTCACTCCCATCGACGCACCAGCTCCCCCGTACAGGGTCATCATTGGTCACTCTGGCCACAACTTCCACCAGCATGCTTCGCAGGGCAGGATCATGCACCTCATCGTCCCATCCAGTTGACATAGAAGTTGCCCGTCGCTTTATGGCCGCTACAGCCACTCGGAGCCACCCACACACAGGGAAGTGACCCACCAATTTTCCGCAAATGGAAAACGTGCTCCGACGTGTGATGGTAGATGGGATTTCCGGGATTTCACCACTCCTTCCCCATTGAAGGCCATCTGCACTTCCGCTCACCTGCAGTCCGAGCACTTTCGCCCCGTTCTGTAGCCGCTCCGGCTTCTTGCACGACAATCCGAAGTGCTCGAAGTGTTCTTTGACCGCCTGGGCAAACAGGAGGCTCTCATTGACAAAAATGTCGTCTATAAACGACGATGTCGCATGTTGCACCGCTTCATCTTGACGCCGGATCGCCTGCATGATTGCTGTCATGATGTTAGGGGCTACATTATGGCCGAATCCTAACCTGGTCAAGCAATAGCGAGTTCCTTTGATCACCACCGTCTGGAACGGCCACAGCGATTTCTCAACACGTATTTGCAAGTACGCTCTTCGCAAGTCCAGTATGGCTGCTTCCGCACCCTGCCGCCGCCACTGCCCGTAGTTTATGAGCACAGACATCAGCCCCCGAAGTGTGTGGGTCAACATATTCATTAAATTCCCGGTAATCAAGAACAGGTCGAACTTTCTGCTTGTTCTCTTGTCTGACAGCCATCAGGGGAATTAGCCCCCGCGGGGGCCCGAACTCATCCTCATGGTATGGAACTAACCAGCCATTATCCAGCCACACTTGAAGTTCTGCCTCGTACTGCCCCCTAAGCCACGCAGGAGGGGGATACTCTGTAAGTTGATTCCGCAATGACACTGCTGGCTGGTCGCCTGTCCATTTCCAGGACGCTGTCAAAGTGTTTGTGCCCTTATCGTATTCTGCATGGAAGTCGGGCTCATCGAGAGTGATTGCTGCACACATTTGTTTGTTTGGTCGAGAGAAGCTCACATCACCGGCGCTGTTCACAGTAATTCCGCCTAGCTGTGTGATAGCGTCCATTCCAAGGAGAAGGTCATATCCGAGCAGCTCCCCATCGACCACTAACACCGTCACAGCAACCGGAGAGGCATTGCCAATGCTGATATGAACAACGCTGACCCCACAACACACCAATGAGCCTTGGCCGACAGTAAGTACAGGGATCCTTCGTTTCTTCCATGTGGCACAATATTCCTTTCGAAAGAAGGTTTTGGGTACAGCCGGTGTCGACCAGCGCTGAACGTTCACATCCATCAACTTGAACTGTTACTGCAGGCAGCGCTTTGTTCAATGCCGCGTTGGGGAGGGTGCTAGCACTCTTATTGCATTGTATGGTTTTCAAATGGTATTCATTTAATTATTGCTGTTTCTAATGAAACTAAATGGCACACTGATAAAGGCATCGTTCAGGAAAAGCATCACTAGTTCTATACTATCTCATGACAAAATGCACGCGAGTGTCTTGTTGGGGACATCATGAGCAAAATGTTGTCCTACAGAAAAAAAAATAATCTTTCCTTGTCGATATCTTATTGTTTTCACCCCTGTTCAAACGTAAATGTTCTTACTGTATGGTTACCCTTAACATATCATTGGGGTGCTACGAGTTTATACACTTTGCTCTACAGTCACGTTGAAATCTATTGGGTATTATACGTACCCGCATAATTAAAGTCGCATTCATAAATTTTTTTTTTTTTTTTTTTTTTTTATTACATTTTCACCCCAAACAAGGCAAATTGCCACTTTGGTGTAGGGGGCTACTATCAGGGGCAACAACTACTGGGGTACTATGTAGGGATTTGGGCAGCAAGGTGTCGGTTCACGTTACACTTGAACTTCTGCACGTCAGTACTGTTGGGGAAGCAGGGACCTGGAATGGAATTCCAGAGTCTTGCGGTTCTGGGGAAGAAACTATTGGAGTAAAAAGATCTTTTACATCTAGGGACCTCTACAGTGTGGGGGTGGGATCTAGTAGCCTGTCGGGTTTGTCGAGGGTGCTCGCGTCGTGGGGGCACAAGTGATTGCAGTTCATCAGAGCATTCACCACTAAAATACTTGTAGAACAGGCAGAGGGATGCAACATTTCGTCGATGGGACAGAGGCTGAAGCTTAGATGCCAGTTCAGGGCCTATCAGATTTGCGACTCTCTTTTGAACCTTGTCAAGGAGCGAGAGACTAGTAGCAGATGCACCAGCCCAGATGTGGCAGCAATACTCCATACATGGGCGAATGGTGGCCTTATAGAGGTACAGGATACTTTCGGGTGTTAGTAGTTTTCTAGCACGGTAGAGAGAGCCCACCTTTCTTGCAGCGGCCCTGGCAATGCCTTCAATGTAATTGTTCCAACTCATGTTTCCTGTGAACGTTAGGCCAAGGAGTTTGAAAGATGGACTCTCAGATAAAGAGTCGTTGGCCATTGCTATTGGTGGTAGAGAGGGTTTCTTGTAATTATTGAATGAAACTAGTTTAGTCTTGGCAGCATTGAACGCGACCAACCACTTTTGTCCCCATTCCACTACAGATTGGAGGTCTTCCTCTAGTGTTTCTGCCATTTCTTTAGAAATGTGTTCATTCGTCTTCCTGTCGTGTCTGCCATAGAGTGTAGTGTCATCAGCATATATACCCATCTCAGAGGCAATGTTGTCGGGGAGGTCATTTATGAATATCAGGAACAATAGAGGTCCAAGGATAGAACCCTGGGGCACTCCCGCATTTATATCATATTGTTTAGATGTGCGACCGTCGAGGACTACCTGGATTTTTCTCTTATCTAAGAAGGATTTAATTATGTTAAGTATTCTACCAGTGATACCGTATGATCTGATTTTACTGAGGAGACCCTCATGCCATACCCTGTCAAAAGCCTTAGATATATCTAGAGCTACCGCTCTGCCTTCCCCCGCTTTGTCCAGTGATTGGTATATACGTTCAGAGATCACGGTGAGGATGTATAAATGTATTCTTCATTACATGGTATCAAATATATGAACTTTTACGGCGTAGTGGAGCTTTTAACTAATTCGATGATTCATTCTCATCTTTGTCCGTAAGTATTTTAATGTTTTATTAGCGTTTGAAACATGTCATTTCTACGATGTGAAGAAACCTTTTTTTCGTCTTGACTTTATCTCATACTTGTGTCTTTCCTTTCAGCGAACAACTGATTAATGAATTAGGATTTATCCTAAAACCTCAAAAGGCTAGACGTATAATCTGTTAACAAGAAACCTCAAAAGTTAACACTTTGTCATTCAGCTGTTCGATAGTGGAACTTTGCATTTTATCAGAAAAGGCGGCACAGAATTTGCTGCGAAATAGTTATAACGTTTGTCTGATATTAAAACAAAAATATAAAATCACAAACAAAATGGAAATTGCATAAAAAAGCTCATTACATCTCCTTCCAAATAACAGGATACTAGGTTGTAGAATCCTTGAATAGATGCCCCTAAAAATTAATAAATACACATTAATTGAAAAGACAATGAGTGCCTCGAATCTGCCTAATTTTAGTCACTCATACATCAAGTAAAACATTTATAGTAGATTTATTAATACGCAAACATTGTTATTGACAATGATGAGCACTCCAAGTAATAATAATCATAACAACAATAATAATAGACTGTGTAAGCAATACATAGATCAAACAGAACAATATAAGTTGCAGAACATAGAAATAAGCGAGAGACAACGAAAAGCAGAACAACAAAATAGAAAATATATGGAAAGAGAAACAGCTACACGGGCAATTTATTAGAATTACAAAAGATGAGACCCAAGAAAAAACTTATACATACCTAAACAGTCAACCGAATTCCTACGACCAGTCGTACAAGATAACGGAAGCAGAGCGAACTACATCAAAGGCACAAGAAAACAGCAAATGCGGACGCTGGACAACGAGACAAATCAATAAATTACATAATAAACAAATGCTGCAAAGTATCTCAAAATAGACACGATCAACTTGAAAAGGAAGTATACTCTGAAATATGCAGAAAACTGCATCTTGAACACACAGACAAATGGTACAAGTACATGTCGGCGGTAGTACTTTAAAATGAAAGTTACAAAATATTACTGGACATAGATATTCAAACGTATAAATCAATTAAAGCAATCCTTACCGATTGTCATTAATAGTTTACAATGAAGAATACTTTTGTCATATTGTGGATTTTGCCGTCCCGACAGACAACGAGTAAATATCAAAAAGGTAGAGAAGCGGAACAAATATAGGAAACTGGTTAGAAAGCTCCAAGGGCGCTTGAAGAAAGAAAAGATCAAGACAACCCCATTAATATTTAGAGCGCTAAAAACAATACCGAAAAACATTGAAAAAAGACCGATTGGAATCAAAGGGATAGCTGTAAAGATACAACGGATAACAATAATGAAATGAGCTAAGATATTGAGGAAAAACCTTGAACCTGAAGTCTAAGGACCCACAATCGTATCACCCACAATCGGCCTCTGTACATACCGGCACGTCCATTTACATGAAACACAAAGAAACGCCACTTACAAATAATATAAATTGAATTGCAGAAATGTAAACTACGCTCGGCTTTTATTTGTTATTGATGGTAAAAGATAGACTAAACAAGGCAAATTCCGCTAGATGAGTACAGAAATTACTGGGGAGACTATTCAAATTTAAATGAGGACGAATGGTCACTACTAACGAGAAATGAATGGTAAGCAGCCTTTGCGCTAACTCAAATTCATCTGCAAAGTTTATTAAAGTAGGTTGGCATTATTGGATATTTGGGAGAGTTTTTTCACTCTGACTCCATAGAACACCACAATTAGTTGTCAAAGACAAATCCTCGATTGTCTACTTATAGTGAGTAATTATTATTAATATTATTATTATTATTATTATTATTATTATTATTATTATTATTATATTATTGTTATTATATTATTTTTATATTATTATTATCTTATTATATTATTATTATTTTATTATTATATATTTATTATATTATTATTATTAAAATTATTATTATTATTAATAATAATAATAATAATAATAATAATAATAATAATAATAATAATAATAATACCACCAATACCAATGAAGTGGTGCACATGTTCAAATAAACAACATTTACAGGCGACTCCTTGTGATTCAATCCATGTTATTCATGTGTAGCGCACGCAAGAAATATTATAGCATGGCGTGGAAACTGCGAAACTAATATAACACACATAAAAAATCACGGAATGAAAAATGTTTTGTTTAATATAAAGTAAATAATATATATTGCATACATATCAAAACAGACTTACTAACCTTTTCAGTGACACTAACCTTGCTTGATATTATTGTTCGTCTTATTCGCACCAAATCGCCGTGTTCCTACTTTCACCTTTTCCGACGCCTCAACAATGGTAGGAAGGATGTAAACAAAAAATTAAAAAGAACTCATGCGCAAAAACTTCAACTTTCAAACATACGAAATGGTCAATTGCAAACTTTCTAAGTTACAGCGATACAACCACAAAAGTTGACGACGAAAAATTGCAACACAAAATTTCTACACATAAATTTATCTACTCAAAGAAACTGTGAGTAGAATTTCTTTTTTTTATGCCTGCTAAAAAATGAGAAAAAAGCAATCTTGTTTTAATTTGCCGTGGAACGGTTCGACTCAATTGTTTAAGCAAATTACATATGAACGTTATGTTGAATATTTTTTCTTCTGTTACTGACATTTCGGCAAATTAATTATTTTTTATTACACAGTGGTTATTGTTGAGCGACTGATTGTTTGTTTGAATTATACAGAGAGAAGAAAAGGAAAAGAGACAGTGTGATAAAAAGGCAAATATACTTGTACGTGCTAGGAAGCCATTGTTTGTCTTGATGACTTAAAAAAACATTCCTTTCTCCTTTCTCCCCATTTATTTGCAAGGGCACGCACGCACACTGAAAGGAAATGATACCTTCTAGTTTTCCCCTCCTTTCACCGGTCAATTTTTAAAGCACTTTTAAAATAAACACATTTCGGTTGTTTAAAATTTTGTTCGCCAGCGGAGTGAGAAAAATACTGCTCGCACAACGATATCTATTACTGAGAACATGAACCCGGAACATTTGTTTTCGTAAACCGTAACTTTGCGACATATTCGTATATTTTACATTGTTTATTTTACATTTTATTTGTATATTGTGTACTAGTCCATGAATTATAAAGGTTTTCCCTTGCTGTGACTTTCGTTTAAGCTACACATTCCCTTAAAAGAAAAGATGTTTCTTCTCGTCGAGAAAATAAAATAAAAAAAACACAATGGAAGATGTGACAGAGACGTCTAATTTAATTTCAAATGAACCAGCAAAGAAGAAAGAATTATCAAAATGCAAAAGAGAGCTGATGGCAGACCCTTTGCATTAAAAACAGAAGAGAAAAAGTGAACTGAAGCCATGATCTCCCAAAACACATTCTTAAATCATTCGTTGACATCTATGCTAATGATACGACTATCTATGGCAACACATCAAAGGCCATAAATGACAAGATTCTCTCTAATTCTCTCTCTTCTGACCATGAGCGCTTCGTACAGTGAGTGAATAGGTGGCTGGTTACTTTTAATGCATCCAAAACCAAGCTTCTATCTTTACATCATCAACGCTCTGATCCCCATCTGGCATCAATTGAAATGGATGGCTCTCGTCTTGGGGAGGCTCCATGTTTTGACAAGCTTTTTTTTACTCCTGATCTGAAATGGAACACGTTCATCAAATCTGTTGCCATGGACGCTAGGAAAATTGTGGGATCCTTCTAACGCTCCAGAAGATATCTCACTACTGATGCAATTCCCTATCTGTATAAAAGCCAAGTACGTCCAAGGATGGAGTACTGCTGCCACATCTGGGCAGGAGCTGCCAAAAACAGCCTATCCTGCCTTGACAGAGTACAAAATAGACTTCGTGGTTTAGTGGGGGGATGCCCTTTACTCTTCCCTGGAACCTCTCTCCCACAGAAAAGACGTTGCGAGCCTGTCTTTTTATCGTTATTTCCATAGCTAGTGCTTGTCTGAGCTTCAATCTCTCCTCCTCCTCCTCTCGCCAATCTTTCACGAGAAACACCCGTCTGGCTGAAACTACTGTCAATAATTTTTCTCACCCTTTATCTGTGCCTAAATTCAAAAGTAGATTCCATGAACAGAACTTCTTTCTCAGAAGTACATGACTGTGGAACTCTCTGCCGTTTGCCTGTTTTCCACCTGACTCCAACTTGGACGTCTTCAAGTCCATCATAAACAAATTCCTTACAAACCGCCCTCTTAAATAAGACACCATATAAAATCTCCAATACTACGGAGTACTACAATACTATCTCATTGATTACTGTACAGTAATCAATACGCAATAACCTTTATCCACGAGTGGCCTTGGGACCTTGATGAGTACAAAAACACTACTCCAGATTTTAATTGTTAGGAATCCAGTTACAGAGAGCGATACAGTGTTTCCCTAGAGTGCGTTAGTAAGTTCAGTATACAATTTCACCTACTGTCATGAAGAAAATCAAACATTTGGAACGTATGAAGATATGTACAATATCGGCTGTGGAAATTGGGCAGACCAAAAAAGTCCCTGTGCTACTCAGAAAATTAGGAGCTACAAAGCACGACAAATGTGTCGGCTATATCTTGCCACAAAAGACTTACGATCTGAACTATTTAGTTCGAAGACGGTTACCATGATTGAACCTTACAAAAAATACGAGGTGGATTACTTGATTTTCGACTCGATTGTCAACAAACGCTGTGACGATTTTAAATCGTCAGAATTGAGTGCCGATGATTTCACGTGCCTCATGTTCGTGCAGGGTTTTACTTCGGCGAGAGAAACTGGGATACATCGAAGAGTTTTGTCAAAACTGGAAAGTGAACCAGACTTAACTGTATAAAAGCTGACGGAAGATTGCCAAAAGATTATTAGTATCAAAAAGGACTCAAAGACATCGAAGAATCTGGTATTGCACACATAAAAGAACATACAGAGAAGAACTAAGTGGTACTCTAAAAAACAAAAGGACAACTGGAGGTTATCTTCCACTCAAGCTCGAAAGACAAGGTAATCAGATGTCTACAACCCCTGGTTCTCGCTGCGAATCTTGCATTATCCAAATGATGGTCCCTTCTGCACCAAAGAATGTTTTAATTGCAAAAGAATTGGACACAAAAGCTCACACTTCAAACCGCAGAGGAAAAATCAAATTCGGACGCAACAGACGAGAATAAAGGAGAAAGGCGAAAATACCAGTCGAAAATACTAATTCTAAGAGAAAGAATTTTAAACAAGGACGTAAAATTACAGTAAGTTTCAGGGTCGGAAATATCGATAAAAAAATTAAGGACGTGGAGAAATTTAAATAGGCCGAATATTCATAAAATTGGCAAGTCAGCAAAACGGTAACTTGAGAAAAATAAATTTTTAAGGAGAACTAACTACAAATGTCACTTTTAATTGTACAATGAAAAAAAACTGAAATTATTTATGCTCAAGAACACAGAGAAATTATTTAGGACCGACTGGTTTATGGAATGTAAACTGTGGGATGTACCGAATAACACATTTTGCTAAAAAATAGAAACGTGTTCTACAGAAAAACAAGAACTTAAAGCGGTTCTAAAAAAGTTTTTTTCCTGAAATTTCCTTAGGTAAATGTAAGAAAGCAACAGCTAAATTTGAACTGAAAACGAATTTTAAGGAAAAAAGGATGGTACCATTCGCTTCGCTAAAGAAAATCAATGACGAACTTGACAGACTACTTGACAGACTAGTCACGACCGGCATCTCATAAAAAGTCGAATTCCGCCAATGGGCAGCTCCTACCGTGTAAGTCAAAAGGAAATCGAAGGAAATTCGAATTTGTCTGATTTGTCAATTGGGTCAAACTCCGTCTTGAAAGACTACATTTATCCACTGCCTAAATTTTCGCAAAAATGAACAGAGATTAGATCTTCTCAATGATCGATCTTCATGAGGCTTATCTTCAGATTCTGGGCGTAGGAACATAAATTAAAGCTACTTTGCATAATCACCCACAAAGGTTTTTACTAATTTGATAAATTACCATTCGGAGTCAAGATCAGTCCGGCGATTTTTCAAGAAATAATGGATACCAAAAGACAGCATATAGAATTCATACAAAAAGTATTTTAACAGATACAGGATTTCGGTTTCGAAGTCAAGTAACGAAAGTGCGAAATTTCCCTAGTAGATATTAAATATCCAGGATAAATAATTGACAAAGAAAGAAGGAGACCAGATCCTGGCAGGACAAATGCAATAAAGAACATGCCAACTCCCGGGAACGTCCCAGAACTACAAAGCTTTCTAGGACTGGCCAACTATTAACAGTCAATTTTCCCCAACGACCACTCTCTTCGGGCCCAACCTAACAAACGTGTGAATAAAGACTACTTGGAAATGGGCATCTGAATGCCAGGATTTATAAAAAACTGCACTGACATCCGACATATCTCTTGCACATTACAATCCAGAATTAGTTATCATAGTTGCAAGCGACCCAAGCTCTCATGGCATAGGCCCTTGAGTACTACACAGAATGCCGGATGGAATCAAGAAATCAGTGACACATGCGTCACGTTCGTTATTACCTTCGAAAAAACATTACTCGCAGATCGAGAAGGGATCCCTTGCAAGAATATTCGCAGTAACAAAGTACCATCGTTATTTGCATGGAAGATTTTTCAATTTGCAAACTGACCATAAATCGAAGAGAAGAAGTACCTGTATATACAGCAAACAGATTGCCAAGATGGGGTACGATCTAAATTAACTATTTAAGTTAGAATACTTATCCTCACAAAAAGTCGGTCATGCTAACGGATTGTCGAGGTTAATTCCACGTCAAAGCGAACCACTGGAAGACATTGTGATCGCTACTTTTAAAAACGACAGTGAGATTAGAATATTATGCTTAACGTTGTTAAAGGACTTACATGAAATACAATGCGAAACCCAAAAAGAAAAACCCATTTGCTCCACAAAATAGAAAATCATGGAAAAACATCGACAGATAGAGGACATTTTCTCCTTGTGTTATAATTTACTAGTATGTAGTGAAAGGGTGGTTATACCCAAGACTTTACAGAAACGTATACTAAGAGATTTTCACGCTGGTCATCCAAGAAAAAATAGCATAAATGTATGTATACTGGTCAAATATGGATTTAGGCATCTCAAATTTGGTTGAATATTGCATGGGTTGTTCTCTAGCAGCAAAAGCACCACCAATAACCTACAAACCATTGCAAAAAAAGACCAACCTTGGGTGTGAATACATGTGGGTTTCGCAGGACCGGTGGAGGATGTCTACTAATTGATTGTAGTAGAAAGCTATTAAAAATGGCAAGAAGATCTCAGGTGCAAAAGACCCACCGCAGTCCACATCAACTGATTAAAATAATTCTGTGACAGTTTTAAAAAAATATCACTATACCTCCTTATAATCAAGACAAATGAACAGGCAGAACGTTTCTTTTACACTTAAAAAAAAAAACATTAAAGAAAGCTTTTGGAACACCTTCAGAAAAGGCTTTACGATAGTTCTTACAGGTTTACAGGATAACATCGAACCCGAATACACCTGAAGCAACGTCTCCTGCAGAGACCATGTTTGCATGCAAAATACAACCAGTATTCGGAAAACTACTGCCAAAACAAGCAAATTCAGGTAGTACCACTACCGTCCCCCAAAAAGTATAATCCAGGAGAAAAAGTTTTCTTCAAAGCATACAGAAACACTACATCGTTTTGGGAATAGGGAACAATTAACAAAGGAATTGGAAACACACCCTACTTCGCTGTAAGTCCTACGCCAACTCATAAGAGACAACTTAATCAAATGAGATGTAGTCGTACCCATGGCAAAGACACACATTAATCGAGGAAGAAGCTATCAATGCGTTATCTGATAGGTTCGATATCGAGCCCCCCCCAAGCAGACTTAGAACAGCGCCGATCGACAAGGAAGAGAAAGGTTACTGAATTCCTTATAATCGATCAAAAAAGGAAGAAATATTAATGTTTTTCCCCTGAACAAAAAAGCGTGAGAGACGGTGTTGTGGGGACATACCCACCCTTATAACACCTAAGATGGACTTGTCTATTAGCCATATAATCAGCAAGCTTACACCGCCCAATGAGACCTTTCGGGATGTCGTATAGAAACGACTTCTCACGGACTTACTAACCTTTTCTGTACCAGTAACCCTCGTTTGATATAAATGTCCTCCTCATTCTCATCAAGTCGTTGTGTTCCTACTGTCACTTTTTCCGACTCCTTTACAGATAATAATAAAAAAATGAATGACAAATTTCATATTGCAGGTATTTAAACTACACAACAGTTAGTAGATTATAAATCAACGTAACTCCTCAATTTCAGCCAGTGGAAGAGTCTGTTTTTACAGTGATCGTGCGTAATTTCTTTTTAAAGCCAGATTAACTCCTTTGGTTACTGCATCGAATTCTGCTACATTGATGTGGTTAGCATCATCCTTCTTCTGTTATCAGGCCGCATCCTCTACAACAACTCCAGCCACTTTCAAGAAAACCCCTGTTGCAATAATGCTTGCATCACACCACACGACTCCAGCCAGTGTTCGCGGTACGTGCCACGTTTCCCAAACTGGGTCTTGCTTTCCCATTTCTTTCAGAACCGCTTCAATCAAGGCGTTCGTTCTCCCTCCCACTCTATCATCGCATCATCTACCTTCGGCATGCCTCTTTATGTGGCTGCATGCTGGTCTAAGCCAGCCGGCAATGGGGTAATGCCCAATCAGCCTGCCACATATCGAAAAAAGCTCCCGCTTGTTGAGCTCTTCTTTCATATGCGGGATCTCGTTTCCCCTTCGATATTTCAGGCCAACCGACGCATTTCATTTCAATTTTAGTCTCAAAGCCGCTCCCCCATCCAATTCTTCCGGTGGCTTGCCGAGCAACCCGAAATTCGTTAAGTTAACCATGACCTCCTCTACAATCACCAGAGTTGCATTAACGAGGATGTCATCGATATATGAGCTCACGCCGCCATCTCCCTTCCCCATCTTAAAGAATCTTCCTTGGAATGGTTGGCATGATCTTGGGTGACGAATGTAGTACGAACCTCACCCTCGTAAAGCAGTAGGTTCTGTCTTTATATCTGACCAACTGGTACCTCAAGAGGCTCTTGACAACGCGCAGTTGAAATAGGCAGATTTTAGATCGACCAATTTAGAAGACCATATATTTGTCTCCATTCTCTGATGGTCTCACTGCATACTACAGCATCATCCCCAGTATGGCACTCGACGTGTCAGTTCAATTCTCGGAAATCCACTACTGGTCTGACCTTTCCTTGTTTTAGTCCAGAACGGCCATTAATGGTCAGACGCCCGATTCGACGTCATTTGTCCACGGAAACAGTATTCCCTCCGCGATCCATCTTACCACTTCTCGTTCAAAATCCTTTCTTGCTCCTTCTTGAAGCGAGTTATCGTAATATGACACCCTGTTTGCTAACGTAGGTGGTTCATTCTTTTATGCCCACTTCATTGTCAACTGATTCCCATCGAATTTCGCTCTAAAATCCGTATCACTGATTGATATTGAAACAAAAATGTAGTAGGCAAATAGATGTTCTGTCAGCAACAGTACAACTTCAAAATAGTCAATATCGCCCACCTCCAGAAGAGAGGGAATTCCTGTCCGTGATAACCGTGGTAAAAGAAGACCCACTCCAATCGCCAGAAACACCCACACACAATTTGCAGGACACTGCCGACTCGTCTCTAGCCTCCTGCTTTTATAGTGACCGGGAATTATCCATTTGCATAATCACATGAGAAAGAAACGTGATTTTCCGAGAGTTGCATGGGGTAAACGCTAATAAAAACCCCTGGACGCCATCTTGGAATTCTCTTTTCCCCCCAACCGGTGACACAACAGACATACCCGAGGTAAGCTCCTTTTCCCCTCATTTTAGTTACTGCTACTTCTGCTACACTCCTTCCCGATCTCATGATCACAAACGGGGCAGGGGGCAGTCGTCTTTGTCTGGTACTTCTCCGAAGAACCGGAGGCAGCACTTCCTCCCTGCCATCCTCCTCATCACCATTATTGCAACCAGTCTGCTCCATAGGCGGTGTTTCACAATCAGGGCAGGGGGCAGTATTAGTCTCTGTCGGGTACTCCTTCGTAGAGGCACGACGGGTGGTCCTTCCTCCGCTTCTTCAGTATGTACATTATATGGCTCAAAATCCTATCCGTCGTCCTGCATCATACTCTCTGTCTTTTCAGAAGACATCATACTGTCTGAGTCTCCCTTCGATGTAACAAGATAATGGCGAGGGTGCAAATCCTTCACGTGACGAGGCACACCGTCCACCAAAATCGACTGAGAGCTGATCACCTTGGTCACCTCACAATTGCCGAACCTCGTGGTACAACGATTTTGCGGTCTTTTGACCCATACGCGACTTCCAACCCGGTAAAAGCTGTTCTTGGACCTGGGGGCGCAGTTGCTTGATTGGTCTCCTTTACTCGAACTTCGTATTGATAAATCCTGTTGGCAGGCGCAGTGGAGGGAGATGTGTCGTCTCTTGGTGTGATGGTATACCAGTAGACAGCCTCCTGTATGGGGCAACACCTTCTAGCCGCTATTCGTTTCACTGTACGGTGACATCGCTCCGCTATGCCATTCCCGGCTGGAGCGTATGCACAACGGAATCGCAAGTGAACTCCCCATTTACGTTAAAATGCTTGGAACATATTGCTGCAGAAAGCTGTGGCATTGTCTAAAAGGAGTTCATGCGGCGCGCCACGCTCGAGGAACACTGCCTCCAACTGATGAATCACGCTTGCCGAGTCCTGCCTTGCCAATTTCCTCCAAATGGAGAAACACGATGGACCACAGTATGTTAAATTAAAAAATGGAAGGTGCCATAATGCGTGATATCCATTCCAATTCTCTGCCAATTCTCGTTAACTTCCAGCTTTCCCTTTTCCCACCTGACTGGCGCTGGGTCAATGGACTGACGTTCCTCGCATTTCTGTATGACCGTTCTGACAGTTGCTTTTGTCGTGGTTGGACATCTTCTCCTGACAAAGTAGGTAGTGCGTCGCACCCCCGGATGTCCACTATCTTTTTGAATAGCCATGATTTGACTCTCATCAAGCTCGTCTGTGTGGACCGCGCCTATCACTGGGTCAAGACCGTTTTTCTTTTTCATTGCCTAAAACCACCGCTGTGGCACTCGTGTCAGTCGGTCAGCAATGTTTCCTGTTGATGGAACCAGCGTCACATCCACTGTCAGCCCGTACTCTTTCACGAGCTCCTTAAGAGCGCTTAATCGCCTCCTAATAAGCATCTCGCTTGCTGCTTTGGTGCGTACTCGCGCCTTTCCAGTTAGCGTGTCCGAGACCCAATGGTATACGCAACAGAATCTGTCTTTATGTGTAGCACCTTGCTCTGCCACTGGAGAGCCAAATTGATGCCTTTCAATACGGCATCCAGTTCAGCCAAGTTGATATGTTGAGAGTCATCTTCAGGTCGCAGCCAACATGCATCTTCAAACACAGTTTCACACATCTCCAAGACTGCCCCAATTGCTAGGGAGCTCGCATCGACCCATACATTCAGCTCTTTGCCGTCCACACACCGATTTCCCTATGCCGGATCGTTCTGCTGCGCAGATTTTAAGGTTTCGAACATCATACGATGTAGTACGGCGTCCCTTGCTTCATCATCCCAGCCCTTCGTTACCGAACTTACTCTCCTTCTAGGTATTCCGCAAGCCACACGAAGCCAACCGCACACCGGAAAGTGCCCGACAAGTCGACCACACAGGGAAAAGTTTGTTCGTCGCGTAACAATATTGGGAGCCTCCGGAATTGCATTTCCTCGCTTCCACCGCAGTTCATGGCGTTCCATCCTGACTGCCAATATCAGCACCCGTGCACCGTCCTTTAACTGCTCTGGGTTCTTGCACTCAAACTGCGCGAGGTGTTCTCTCACACGGGTCGCGGGCACCATGTCTTCATTGACAAAAATGTCATCAATGTAAGCAGATTCTGCGCGGCTTATAACTTCTTCCTGAGATAGTACTTCGCTGACAATTGCTCTCATTATCAAGGGAGCCACATTCAAACCAAAACCTAGACGGGTCAGACAGTATTTTTTCCCATCGATTTCCACAGTCTGGGATGGCCACAGTGTCTCATGGACCCCGACTTGTAGGTATGCTCTTCTGAGGTCCAGTAGAGACACGTTAGCACCTTTTTGTCTCCACTCACGCAGCTTAGCACCACAAACATCTGCGTTGGCCGTAAATGCGTCTACGTAATGATTTAGCTCCCGGTAGTCCATCACCGGGCGCACTTTGGCTTTGTTCTGCTGTATCACATCCATCAGGGGTATTAGACCTTTGGGGGGTCCCAATTTATCCTCTGGGTATGGCACGAGCCAACCGTTATCTATCCAGGTGTGGAGCTCCTGCGTTTATTCTTCACGAATTTCTGCTGGCACTGGGTACTCTGACATACGATTATGCAGCGTTTCAGGAGGGGGGTCAACAGACCATTTCCACGATGCGGTCCACGTTCGGTTTTGATGGTCAAAGGTAGCAGTGAAATCTGGTTCATCGATAGAAATGGCTGCGCATTTAATACTTTTCCTGGCGCCCAGCCGCACTGATCCTGTAGGCTTGACAACGACACCTCCTAGAGCTTTTATGGCGTCGATCCCTAGAAGCAAGTCAAATCCCAGTGGCTTGCCATGCACCACCAACACATCGACTCTGGCAGACACACCTTCATCAGTGGATACAGAGACCGTTCCAACACCGCAGCACGCATGGGGCATTCCACCAATTGTGTTGACATTTACGTTTGTTTTTCTCCAAGACCGGAACCGGTCTGCATGTAAAATTGTCCTGGAGCATCCTGTATCAATAAGCGCCAAATATCGCGTCCCGTCAACATGGATGCTTATCACCGGGAGCGTCGTGTTCACATCTTGGTTTGGAAGGAGACTGGCGCTTATGCGTCCTCCCCTTGCTCGTTTCCCGAGCAGTTTCGAGCCCAGTGTCCACTCTCACCGCAATGGTAACACCGTGTTCCACGTTTTCGACAGTCCCTTGCAAGGTGGCCTTTAACATTGCATTTGAAACAGGTCACGTTAACAGGATTATTCTGAGCCCTGTTGTCGGGTGAGCGTGTGGCCGCAACCACATCCTGATTTTGTTCGCCAGTCGTCGTCAAAATTCTCGCTCTCGACATTAGCTCCCCCATGGTCAGGGCTTTTATGTTCGGCACCTGTTGAATAGCAATTGAGATGGTGTCAGGGAATCCAGTGACAAAAATTAATTTTGTGAGTCTCTCTAAGCTTTCTCCTGTGAATCCGGCCAATCCAACCAATTG
This sequence comes from Euprymna scolopes, assembly GCF_053919585.1. Taxonomy (NCBI): domain Eukaryota; kingdom Metazoa; phylum Mollusca; class Cephalopoda; order Sepiida; family Sepiolidae; genus Euprymna; species Euprymna scolopes. The sequence goes on along the minus strand of NC_136500.1, from coordinate 4,547,313 downwards.
CCTTATTTTGTTGGCGTACACATCCACACGTTCACCAGCCCATCTAACCATAGTTATTTTTCTATATGCTACAAACGCGTCATCAGTAAATGCCTCCTTTAATCGAGCCTCAATCTGGTCTATTTTCTTTTGATCGTCTTCCTCCATTTCCATGTACAGGGCCAGCGCATAGCCTTCCAGGTATAAACGTAGCAGAAGTTGTGCGACAAATCTCACTTTTTTCAGCCACGCTACAACGTCTCCCTCGCCAGAGAACGGCTTGATAATATCACTGCTTATCCGCACCTTCGCCATGTTCGGGCCGAAATAGCTTGACACAAAAATGTAGTAGGCAAATAAATGTTCTGTCAGCAACAGTACAACTTCAAAATAGTCAATATCGCCCACCTCCAGAAGAGAGGGAATTCCTGTCCGTGATAACCGTGGTGAAAGAATACACACTCCAATCGCCAGAAACACCCACACACACAATTTGCAGGACACTGTCGACTCGTCTCTAGCCTCCTGCTTTTATAGTGGCCGGGAATTATCCATTTGCATAATCACATGAGAAAGAAACGTGATTTTTCCTGTACGCCATCTTGGAATTCTCTTTTCCCCCCAACCGTTGACACAACAGACGTACCCGAGATAAGCTCTTTTCCCCCTCATTTTAGTTATTGCTACGTCTGCTACAGATATCCATTTCTTCTCTCCGACCTGTTTGATTCCTTCGTTGACCTGCTCTGTTTCTGCGCATCCAGCTGGTCCGAAACTTACACCATTGCTGTCGACTGAGACATCTTTAAGTCGGCAAATTACATCCAATCCGACAATTGCTTGGGCGCCTGGCACCAGGTGATCAGTGACAACCGCATTTACTCCCATCCGGTGATCCTCGATTTTAATTGTAACAGAACCCACCGTTCGACATTTCACTCGTGACCTATCGCCATACTTCGCCATTCCCTTTCAATCCTCTGACAACTGTGTTCATCATCGTAGTGGTACAGCCAGTGTCGATCACCCTGCAGAAACAACGGTATCACTGTGACAACGTCGCCTATCTTTTGGAACTTTGCCACTAGGTCGACTTTCTTTAACCAAGCCACCACGTCGCCTTCGCCATTGACCAGCTTTATCATGTGCTTCAGGCTGCTAGCCATCACTAAAGAGCTTGAAGATTTACTAGTTTAGGACACCAAAATTAAGTGAAGAAAAAAAACTTTTAAATATTTGTCTTTGCAAGCCAACAACCACCGGGCTTGAGATCACCATTGACACCAACGTTTGTCTGTCTGCCTCCGTCCAACCTAACCTGTCAACTACTTTTATACATGTCTCCCTCGTGGTTTCATATGATATTGCGTGACTTCAACCAGTGCAAACCTTTTAAAACCATCAACGCCATCTCTCTCTTTTGTCCAGCCTCGCCCGACACACACGCGGTAAAACCTCTGTTCGTTTGATTTGTTTTCCCCCCTTTCTTTTTCTCCTTTCCCCATGCTAACTTTCAACAACATAATCATGAGTGTTCAATAAGATGCAATCAGATGTTGAATAGTTGACGGACAACGCCAGGAAATATCGGATGTACAAAACACACGCAAATTCAGGATCTGATTGTTGACGTAATTCAAATTTAACAACGAAAATCTATATTAAGATCGATAAGGATTTAAACATAGGAACAATCGGAGGGCATACCTTTTAAGGTAGGGAATTTCGACAAAAGGCAATGACTATTTTAAAACGAGCATTGAATTACGACGTATGGAGTGGAGAAATAAGATATGAGTAAACAGATATTAGAGAGATGAGCTACTAAGTAGCGATTGACAGGTCACGCTTGGTCCGTAACGTCATCACACAAGTAACATAAAATACCGACGATCTCTCTCGTATATAATATCAGTTATAGATTTTTAATAAAGCGTAAAGTTTTACTTTAGAAATTCCCTTGTTTTGATTTCAGAATGCACGGTGAAAGAAGATGAGTTTGTATATAATGTCGCACGCATTTGATTAACGTGCAAATACGAAATCATCATATAGACCGATTATATAACAGAGACAGATTTACGTAGGAAAAACATGATGTCAAACATCCTTTAGAAATTTATTCAGACTTAATTTAAGCTACAAATCAATAGGTGTTTTCAACTAGCTACCAATGTTAAACGGATAAAAAGGTTGCACAATGTTATTTTAACAGTTAGTGAAAAGATAAGGGATTACTGAAAATCAATTGAAATGCTAATAAGTTAGGCTTCGTGATAAACATTAAAAACAGAACAGGCATTATCTCCACATATAGAAAATGATTGCAGACGTTTCCATCGGGACCAAAGTATCAAAGGTGTTCCAAAATAGACGCCACATACTAATTAATAGATCAAGGCCAATAGCCTCTATCTTATGTAGCTTTCTAATAAAATTTGCAGGCGACTTTAGTCGTGATAATAAAATACTGCATCAACTCCTAGGATGAACGCCATATCAATCACACTATCGTTTGATCAGGGGATAGCTATTTTTCTATCTACATATTTAATCCTACTACGGCAACCAAACGACACCGGGAGAAAGTATACACGTTCAATAGCTCTGATGCCTACGCCACCGTAAACTGGCTCATACATACACGGATATTTTATTAAACTTCCCCTAGTAGGGTTGAAAAATAAGGAAGTATCTCTCAGTAAATTCCGCTGCTTCCCATTGGTTTTTCGTTAATTTTCTTATAACACAATACGATTATTCTAAACAAACACTTCAGAACAGTACAATATGGCGGTGCTAGAACAAATGTTTATTTGCACGGCGTCAATAATAGATGCTTACTCTTCAACATATATCAACTATGAACGAAACGTCCACCTTGTTTTTTACTAACGAACTAATGCATTTACTCGTAGATACAATAATATCTTCTAGATTCTTAGTGCTTTCTTTCTTTTTTGTGACTGTCGCCGTCAAGATAGAAACAACATACGGAGATAGTGTTTTGCAACTATTGCATACTTACACCCAACAAATGAATAACAAATTCTGTAAATCTTCTATTTAACTGGAATGTACTTTTTAAAGATAATTGCGGAAAATGTCCTTCATGGTGGGTTATGAGAATGCATTTTCACATAAAAAAACACCCATCTTTATAGGAAACAAGTGTGCAAGAAAAACAAACACAAACATAATAATTAATGAGAAACACAAATGTAAATACCGGTAACTTTTAAATTACACTAATGTTTCATAAAAAAACTGACAACTTATTTGTATTTAATTTAGTATGTTACAATGCGTGCATAAGTAAAAGAAAATATACATAGCGTATTTTAACACTTGCTATTTGAATAAACATATAAAAGCAAATCAAGTTCTAAACACGATGCTATTCTGATAAAAACTTAAATGCAACCTTCAAAAATGTACTAATGTGAGGTATAACAAAAAGTTTTAAAATACTTGTCATTCACACAATCATTGCTTACTCTCTCCTTACGCAGAACTACTATAAAATGTAAAAAAAAACACGTGTTGCTCTTTCCTTGCATCGGCGAAACATTCTCAAAATCTAAACAAACCATAGGTTTGAGAATATAAATAAAAATACCGACGCGCTCCCTCCACCTAATCAAAACGGCCCTAAATATTTAATTTTCTGTTTTGGAGCGATTATCGAAGCTTTAATAATGCTTTATTTGTTTTCTTTTTGAATTTGTTATTATTATTTTAAGCTGTGACTTATCATGTCGATTTTTTGTTTTTATAACTGAATAAATGCTTACAAATACGTTTAAAAACCAAAATATTATGAAGGTAGGTCTAAAAAATATTCACTATGGAAACACCTATTTGTTATATATTTGTTTTTTTGTTTTTTTACAAAATTTACTTTCTCTTGAGTATGTTCTTTAATTTTCGATTTCTGGCCGATTATGGAGATTTTAAGAAGGTTACACTTGTTTATCTTTCTCATACATGTATATTACGCTGCTGTAATTATTACGGTATTATTTAGACCTTTCTTTCTTCCCATGTAGAAGTGGATATTTTGTAATTATTTTGAACTTTCACTTACAAAGTAAAAAGAAAAAAAATGACAACGTGAAACAGAATTGGATTTAATACTATTTAGATGATTTAATCGACCCCCCCCCAAAAAAAAAAGAAGACTTGAACAGCAAACAGAAACAGCTACATTATTTTTTGGTTTTTAGTCTAAACTGGGGAGATGAATGCCCTAAAAATTGACCAGTAAGTTGTGTTAGACTTACTTTAAGAAGAAATGGTTGCAGTACACCGTGAAGCACGACGATGGACGAATTGAGGGATACTGTCTTTGGGAGAAGGCAGTTATCTACAACTGATGTCTATCATTCCAAATAGTTAATATATAGTGAGAATGCCCTACTTTGAAAACATCTGTTGTTATTTATATTATTATTCTAACGGATCCTTTCTCGTCAATTGTAAAAGTTGTATTGACTAAGGCTTGTCAAAGAATTATGTAAATATGTTTTTCCGTTTGTGTTAGAATCTGCCAGGAGCAGTAGGTAGTTTAATTTGTATTCGAGGGGGTGTCATGCTTCGACCGAGAAACACCGGTAAAATTGTACTGCTAGTAATATATGCTTCAACTTTTAGGTAAATACTACTAATTTTACTACCAAATATTATCATGATGACCATGATAACAATAAACATAATTATCACATTTTCATCCTACCTGCAACCTTTATATTTTAAATACTAATCTATGTAACCATATTTAGTTGCGATAAGCATATTTCGTTTGTTTCAGATGATTACACCAAAGATTGTATCAAACTCTTTCCATAAGAAATAAATTATCAATAAAGTCCCGAATAAGGATCCCAATGATAATGCTTTGCAAACATAAAGGGAAACGCAAAAAAAAAAATTATTATTTGCAATTTGGAACGCCGAAGAAAGAAAAAGAAATCGTAAAAGTCGATGGCTAGCTGTGACCACGTGCACGAACATGCTCGAAAACAACAGTCGAACTTAACGTGTTTGTGTGATTCCCTTCACATTAATGTTCTCTTCTGACTGTACCGTCGTTGCTCACATTAGTGGTAACCAGGAAAAGCTCACAAGTATAATAAAAATACACACAAATACACAAACTCCAACATATTCTGCAAATATCGGTTGCAGTGTGGGTTTGTGTGTCTCCCAATCGCGTGAAAACAACGGCCTACGCAATAAATAATACATACACTTAGTCGCCTTTCATGAAATTGTATGGTGGAAAAGAACATTAAAATTTTCTATTCATAGACATTCGCGATATGAACTGACCAATGAAATGAGGCCAAGTTCATCTAGTAACCAGGTTGCTTTGATTGTTTTTGTTTTATGGCATATCAACATTTTTCAGGTTATTTAATGCCGAATCCAAAGATTTTGAAAACTTTTTTTAATTAGAATGTATTTGTTGTTTTCAAGTCGGTTTCTATTTAACCCATACTTGGGACGCTAACAGGTACTACCACTCCGGATCAGAGTGGACCTGGGAGCAATGGCAATTAAAGTGTGACTCCGCACTACCCAAAGCCCGCAAGCTGGTACCTCACCACTTGATATAGTTTAAGGTCATATCCAGGACCCTAGTGACCAGGATATATATATATATATATATATATATATATATATATATATATATATATATATATATATATATATATATATATATATGTGTATATATATATATCGCCCCCCCAGAAGAAAAAAAAATTGTTTTAGGATTACTACTTAACTTTTTTTTTTATAAATACAAACGAAATCATCCCTCCCACCGCGACCCTTTCACGCCCAGTCTTCCATAAGGACAGAAACTCGAAAGCAAGAGTCAATGAACGAAAAACTTCAAATGCGCTGGTGGTGTCTATTGGATAGGGCATAAGTTTAATGAATATGTCAACATGTGATAAATTGGCAGCGGTATTTTAAAATATATTTTTATGCTTAATTGTCTTAATATTTTTTTTTATTTTGACTTAATTTTTGTCTGATATATTTTCTTTCAATCAACAGTTAAATGCAAAATTTTCTAGAATACTCGCCCTCCTCCGATAAGGTCTAAAAATCCAAGACATACAGAACAGCTAATCACTGGAAAACTAGTTTCACAACCTTGGATTTCAATTGTAAATGTCCGATAATGTCCTTAACCGGCGCATAAAAAATTGCTATTCTAAAATTTAACTGTAAAATATATTGTCCAACTCTTTTTTGGAATTGCTGATACACCTTGATTATTTTTGCTTTCGTGTTCGTGTGAAAACCTTCCTATTCATATGTTCTGTTGACAGATGATTGTTCGTTTTTTACGTTTTCACCATTTTTATCTCATGACACGGGAGTGTCGATAGTATCATAGCTCGAAGCTAAGTTAAAAACAAAACAAAATAAATAAAAAAAATAAATACAGTTTTTTTAGTTAGACAAAGTTTTGTTAAATACTGTCAATTTAAACGTCCCCGAATGATATAGACCGAATATCGATCTCAATAAACAGGCATGTCATTGATGAATTTGGTTGCGCCCAAGGCTAAACGTAAAGAATGAACTCCTGTTGAGAACAGATGTAAAAATGTAAAAATGAAGACCTAAAATTGATAGATTAAGAAGACGCTGAAAAGTAAATTGAAATTTCTGAACTTATTCTAAAATGTTATTTCGAGTTCGTAAAAAAAAACATCCGCTCGTGTGGATCACGCTCTACTGTTCTTCATTTTAACCCGTGTTGATTCTTTTACGCATCAACAAGTTCATGCGCGACGTCAGTTTAACAGAGGGAAAACGCGAATCAGTTTTACTCAGGGCAATTCCCATGAACATTTACAAAAATAGCCGACAAGAGTATAAATGGGAATTCAAGGAGTCAGGCACCAGCATATAATTACTTATACTCTCAGGCAGGTAAGAGAAGTTAATTCTTAAAAACTTGACTCCTAATAGCAACTGTGTCCACAGCTATACAAAACAATTATCCACCCACACCCAACACATTCATATATATATATATATATATATATATATATATATATATATATATATATATATATATATATATATATATATATATATATATAATAGCAGCACACCCAGCGTTTCCAGGTCGAGAATACGTATGAATATTATATGTAAATTACTACAGGAACTCAGAATATGCATTCGATGAATATGTTTTTGTAAATAATTCACTGCTTGTAAGTAATAGACTGACGAATACTTTCTTACAGCATTTTTAATTTTGATTTCAAATGATGTATTTTCATATTAGTTTTCGTCATAATGGCTTTACTTTATACATATTTTAAATGTATATATATGTATGTATATATATATATATATATATTATATTATATTTTATTATATTAAAGATTTCAAAATATTATTCAATTAAAAGAACAACTTATTTTCAACACCGTTTCTTTTCGGAAACAGTCGACCATTTCGAAATTCCGAAAAAGAACGATTAGGACAATAATTACAAGAATTAAACAAATTATAAGGGTACGTCATTTTTTTTTATTTGGTTATATTTTTGTGATTTTATAATATTTACATGTTTTCTTCAGTATTTTCTTTTAGTAGCGATGGAATCCATGTTTCGAGCAAAGCCAAGCGGCCAGTTCGTTACGTATGGGTCAAATTCTGAACAAGTACTTGTCAGTTTTTAATGTGTGAAAAATCCAGCACCCGAAAAAGGGGTACTATGGATAGTAACAAAAAAAATTGCCTCAGTCTATAAGGATTCATCCTCCACTGGCAGACAGACATAAACGGTTAATAAGAATTGCAATAAATTAAATAATATTAGCTACGACTCTTACAATGGAAGATAACATCACAAATAATGGCGGATTTATAAGACCAAAACTAATCCAACCTTGATCGACTCTCGGGGTTCCTAGCCCACTGGATAGAGACGTTCAAACTACCCAAGGGCTTACTTTGGCAAAACGTGCTGAGACGACAACTATTGAAGGCAGTAATTGCTGAGAATGCAGCAAACTCGGCGTTCCTATCCCGTCAAGGTTAACCATTTAACGAAGCCGTGGGGAAGCGTTGGCTACAACGTCGTAAAAAAATTGGACGTTGATGATAATATTCTGCAATAAATAAATTGCAAAACAATGCAAACTTATTGTTTAGGAGGAATGCACAATGACACACAAAAATGATTTGAGGCTTTGGACCGATCCTTGCAAGATTTGCTTCACAACGTCAGGCCATTTTAGAATGCAGTAACATTACTTACTGGAGATTTCAGACAAACGTTACTTGTAATTCCTCAATCAACAACAGTAAATGAAAAATGCTTGCATCAAATACTCTACATTTTGTCTCATATATAGACATTAAACTTAACTCAAAATATGCGTGTCCAGTTGCAGAATACCCGATCAGCAGAAGAACTTTCACATCACTTGCTGTAAATGGGGTACAGGAAAGTGCCGGCTCATCCGAGTTAAGGGCGAATTTCGTTGACTTTTAACTTCTGTAATTTAGTTACATCTAAAATGGTTGGCAAGAAATTTATTTCCAGACATTCAAATGTATTATATAATTCCAAGTTAATGAACGAGCTCAATACAATGAAGCGAATGTGCTTAACGATATTATTTAGCTTAAAATCCAAGTGAGGTAGTCACATACAACTCACGCGACACTTTTGTTGAAGCAGATAAAGCGGTTAATTATCAAACAGACTTTTTAGAATTGCGAGGGATCCCACCGCATTTACTCCAATTAAAAATTGGCGTATTTATTATCATGTTGCGGAAAATAAACCAATCCATGGCTTTGCAATGTCACAGGGCTTGCAGAAAAAATAACGAACAACACCATAGAAGCAACACTTACCCGTACCTTTAACATATTTGTCGTCTGAAGGGTCTCCCTTCAAACGATACTGTCGAAAGTTTTAGACAGGCATGCAAACATACATAAATCCATTTATATATTGGTAGCTCAAATTTTCGACCCAAACCGATTAAAAAGCTTGCCCTATATCTTTATGTAAAACTTCAAATGTTTAGACCAGAAATTATCTGAATAATTTTGTAGAGACCGTAAAGTCCAGGCTAATGCAAGTAACATTTTTTATTTACTGATGTTGGTTAGTAACTAAACGATTTATTGATAATTTCGTAACCCTTAAACGCATGCCGGAAGGTTTAAATTGGTTCATTATTGTTGTAATGAAAAAAAGTTTCATTCAACACAAAACCAAAAACACATATTAATGATAGATCATTTATTATTCTATTCATTGAAATTTACTAATTTTTAAATAAGAAAATTAAAAAAAAAAGTAGTTCATAAAAAAATAGTTGCTTATATGCGCATAAAAAACTTCCTTTTTTTTAGATTGGGTCCACCTTATAACAATCCCCAACCTCCTCATCTTAAGAACAGCTTCCGGAATAAACAGCGTTTGGGAGGGGGGCTATTCGCAAAATTTAACTGATATTTGTTGTAAGCATACCCACCCGAAAATACTATTAAAAAAGGAGGGGTTCAGTGCCCGTGGCAGAGAAGTAGATTTATTTATCAATAAATGTTGAAGAGAAGTAAATTTATTGATCAATAAAAGTCGCCATTTAAAAAAGAAAATTGTGGAGGTGGACCTAAATGTAAATATTAACCCAAAAAATTATCCGGAAGCTTATTACAAAAACGTTTTCTTTGCGCACTACTCAACAATTTGTTCATCCGCGCATGTAAATTAAAAAAAAATATTGGTAAAAGTGGGAAGTTATCAGTAAATGATTTAATTTAATTTATTTAATTATTTATTTATTTTTTTACATAAGGTCCACCTCCACAAAGGTTAAGAACGGCTTTCAGAATAAACACCCCCAACCTCTCTATGTTAACAACGGATTTCGGAATAAACACAATTTGGGAGAGAGATATTTACAAACTGTAACTGATATTTGTTTTCAACATACCCATCCGCAAATACTATAAAAAAAGTCGATAAAGTCGTCATTTTAAAAGAAATTTAAAATCAAATGTTTGTAAAAGTGATAAATTATTTATAAATGTTTAGTAACATTTTTCGGTCCTAATGCCGAGAGTGATCCGCGCTATTTTGCAAATGGTGTTTCCACGTTTAATTAAAGTTTCATGATATGTTTTTTAATTCAATTGCAAGGTTAAAGTACAGAACAGGTAAAAAACACCCTCCCTTCCTCATGTAAATGTTATTATTTCAGCATTGATCACTCTCTGCATGAGTACCCATTTTTCTTGTAATATTCATAAAAAGTAAAACATTTTTCAAAATAAATGAATGTTTGTAAATGTGACAAATAATCGTCCAGTTACGGCAATGTCAGTAAATAAAATATGTTACGTGCGGGGTGGGGTGAGGGACTAAGGGAGCAACAATGTATTCTGCTGATCGCCATGGAACTCAAGGCCCAAGAAGTATCAAAATGTATTTTTTTGTCAAATAAATAAATTTCAAGCAATTATTGCAATAAATAGTAGAAAACACCTTCGTTAATTTTACGACTCGCCCCAGCATTTTATAAACAACCTAACTTCCCCATGATAAAACGGCTTTCGGAATGAACACCCCCAACATCTCCATATTAAAAACGGCTTTCGACGTTTATGGAAGGGCGTTTTTTTTAACATGGGGAGGTTAGGGTCTTTATAATCCTTTGCGGCATGTCGTAAAAATGAAACAATTTAGAAAAAGTTAAAACATACTTTTTTATGTAAACAATTCCGTGAAAAGACACTAAACAATAAAAAAAGTAATGTTTCATGAGTGAAAAGCCTCCTTAACATAAATAAAGGTATTTAAAATTTAAAAATTGGTAAGTACTAAGTACATAAATGAATTAAAATTTGTAAAATATGGATTTTTTGCACTAATGCCGAGAGTGATTCGCGCTATTTTTTTAAATCGAATTTCCACGTTTAATTAAAGTTTTATGATATGTGTTTATTCTATTGTAAGGTTAATGTACAGAATAGGTACAAAACACCCTCCCTTCCCCATGTTTAAGAATGGATTTTTAATAATAACGTTATTATTTCAGCACGAATCACTCTCGGCATGAGTAAGTTTTTTTTTACTTATCTTGTAATTCGAGAGTAGTTGAAACGGAAGTTACCAGAAATAAAACCGGGCAAGTCTCGCAGAAACGACTTCGAAAAATATTTATATTTTAATTAATATTTTTACAATTCGCAATGTAAATTTTTTTAAATAACATGCAAACATTCATTCGCTTTATAGATTTTCTGAAAATTTCAATTAAATTGGTAATGTAGAAATATGGTTGTATACACTTTGAACGAACCAAGAATTATATTTTTATATATAGATATCCCTCTATATATATATATATATATATATATATATATATATATATATATATATATATATATATATATATATATATGTAGGTAGGTATGTATGTATATAGTTATAAAACTCAGATGACCTTGAAACGAGTGATTTTACCAATTTCCGGTTTACGACATCCGGTTACGCATGTATTCATAAACATTAACTCATAACAGCCTGAACAAATAACAACAACTCGCTTCTTGTGCGGACTTTTACCTGCGCATTGAAACATTACCTTTATTATTGGGAAATTATTATTTTACATGGGAAGAGTTGGTGTGTGTTGCAACTATTATTTTTTACAACTATACTTTCGCTATTTTCTTACAACTAAACAACATTAACCCGTAAGAACAATTGTAGTAAAGCCAAGGCTACAACTACTACTACTACAATTACTACTACTACTACTACTACTACTCTCTATGCGCCCCTTTTCCTTCCTTCCTTCTTTTTATTTTTTGTTTACATTTCTAGATACAAAATAGTTGTGGGAGGACAGTTAATTTGTTTACACATTTAATAATCTGTTTCATTATTAGTTTTATTTTATTTTATTTATTTAGGTTTAATTTTTGGCTTGATTAATAAGATTTTTTAGATTTTAATTTTATATACCTTGGTAGAAGCATACCAATATCGGTTTTTCATTCTTATATTTCTCATCGGTAGGTTCATGTGCATTATTGCTGCTAAATGACTTGTGTTGGCGCTCGATGTTTAATTTTCGAGTTTTGAGCCTTATTCGGAAAAATAGGTAACTTAACACGATTAGGGAGTTTTTTTTTCATGTTTGATTGATCCGTCCGCTATTTTTCATTTTTACATACATTCATCGAAGTGTTTCTTTTATGTTCAAAAGACCATTTTTCTTTATATCACAAGTGTCACGATCATACATGAATTTCATAGCTAACATACTGATCCAACGGTTCACGGGTAATATATATATATATATATATATATATATATATATATATATATATATATATATATATATATATAATATAAAATATATTTTTAGTCATCGACATACAGAACTGTTTCGTTGTTTCACAACTCATCAGTGCCGCTAGACTAACACCTCTCCCAAGCCGAGGATCGAACCTAGAACCGTCGTGATGACAGTCGGCAGTCCTCCCCCCTGACTACGGAATCGGTGGCCGAAATTAAACTGTCCGAACGTCTATTTAAATAAACATCCGTCCGCTACTCGTAGAGGGCTCAAACGTTTGTTTGTAAACAAATCGCGAGCTTCGCATTATTTCAGCTAAATTAAGTAGCGAGTAAGATAATTTACGAGAGTGCTCTACCGAAGAGGGGAGCTTTATAAAATATATTTTTAGTATATATATATATATATATATATATATATATATATATATATATATATATATATATATATATATATATATATATAGGAAATTTATTACTGTGAGTCCAGAATGAGTTTACAAATTTTTTCAACTAGAGGAAAATCCTCAAAGAGAGGAAAAATCCAACTAGCATCATCAGAATTCATAGATGGACTAAGTTATGAAGTCAAATAAAAATGGAAAGATCGTAGATAAAGGGGAGTTAGAAAAGAAGGGGGAGTGGTGGGGAGAGGATGTTGGAGTTTAAAGTAGTAGGAGTGTATTAAAAAAAAGAGAGTGGTTTATAATTAAATATTAATTATGTGTAAATTCTTATATACGTGTTTTTTAACGGTTTAAATATATGTTTATATATATTTGTATTTGGTTACGTATCTTCTACATGTATATTTGTGTGTGTGTTTTTCTGTGTGTATGTGTTTTATTCACTTATTATAAATATCTCCCTAATAATTTTATGAATTTTATTATTTGATTAACTTACTGATATTCTTACCTATTTCTATATTAGTAAAATAAACTTGTAACTTATAATTCATTAATTTATAATTTTCTCTTTCCCTCTTTCCTTCAACCACAACGCCTGAAAATTTAAAAATTATTTATAAAATATTTTTCAATTCCCCCCCTCCCAGCTAATTTATATTTATATATATATATGTATGTATATGTATATGTATATATATATGTATGTGTAAGTGTTTGCATCTGGATGTATGTGTATTTGCATATATGTTTATATATGTATATATGCGTGTATTTTTACGTATCTGTGTATGTGTACATATATATATATGTGTTTGTATATGTATGTTTGGGTATATATGTATATATATATATATATGTATGTGTGATCACGCATGTGCTTTTCCCCCATTTACGAATGTGCATTTGCTATACATCTTTATGCGTGTGCTTATATTTGTGTGTTACTTATTAAAAATGTTTTTTCTATTATTAAAGTTACTTACTTAAGCTTTCACCTATTTTATTTTATTTCATTAAAATAAACCTCTAACGTATAATTTCTACCTGCCCGGCTAATTTATTTATATTTATATTATTTTTAATTATATATATCATTACACTATCAAAATAAACCTGTAAAGTATAATTCATTAACTTATTTTTCCTTTTTTTTTCTTTCCAATTTATAAACAATAAATATCTTTCAATCTCTCCCCGCCCGGCTAAATTACTTTAAACCCCATTTTCAACCCGTTCCTTCACCTATTTTATTTTATTTTATTAAAATAAACCTGTAACGTATTATTTCTACCTGCCCGGGTAATTTATTTATTATATTTAATTATATATATATCATTACACTATCAAAATAAACCTGTAAAGTATAATTCATTAACTTATTTTTCCTTTTCTTTTTCTTTCCATTTTATAAACAATAAATATCTTTCAATCTCTCCCCGCCCGGCTAAATTACTTTAAACCCCATTTTCAACCCGTTCCTTCACTAACATTAACTCTCCAACCTGTTGCCATGGTGATCCTTTACATTAACTGTTACTTATGCCGTTATCAACAAAGGTAGCGTCTTTTAAGTTTAAACCGTTAAAAAACACGTATATAAGAATTTACACATAATTAATATTTAATTATAAACCACTCTCTTTTTTTAATACACTCCTACTACTTTAAACTCCAACGTCCTCTCCCCACAACTCCCCCTTTCTTTTCTAACTCCCCTTTATCTACGATCTTTCCATTTTTATTTGACTTTATAACTTAGTCCATCTATGAATTCTGATGATGCTAGTTGGATTTTTCCTCTCTTTGAGGATTTTCCTCTAGTTGAAAAAATGTGTAAACTCATTCTGGACTCACAGTAATAAATTTCCTATATACTGCTCTGACTACACATTGAGCACTTTAGTCCGGTTTTTTTTTCACCACTGGTAAATATATATATATATATATATATATATATATATATATATATATATATATATATATATATATATATATATATATATATACTTCATTTACTCACATAAAATTAATATACGAAATATCGATTTATGCGTAAACTTTAAGTATTTACTTCAAAATACGTAGGTAGAGCTAGTTAGTAATTTATAAAATATATATGCCGATTAAGCTACACTGAATATTAAACGTTTAATCCACTCTAGGATTCGTCAGCCTTATGCGCGAATTCTGTGGTTGTTTATCGTTTTTATATGGCCCTCTTCTGTTGATGATTTTTGTTAGCCAATCAGTATTCTAGTATCCACTTCGCCCCTTCCAATAAGCCAATGGACATGCATGTAATCGAACAAAGGATATGTTTAGTTGTTTAAGGCATACATTTTCTTTTAATATATATAAATATACATATGTGTACATACATATATGCACATATATATGATGATGATTGCTAATGTCTTGTCAGACGATTGCCACTCCCTCAGACACTTAATGTCCATGAGCACAGAAATGATTTTTTTCTTATTCCTACTGGTGAATTAACACGCTCACGCAGGCATGATGCTGAAGACGGTCATTGAGATAAATTATTACATGTTTCCAGCATTTCAAGCCTCCACGCGTCATAACTTTTCCATCGCCACAGGACCATTTTTATAGACACATGCTTGAGGAAGTATCTATACACAGGTTATGTTACAGAGTCTTAGCTTTGTACGACAGCTCAGTCTCTCTCTCGGTTCAAAATGTCGAGATCCAGAAACAAGCAAGAGCAAGATAACCAGCAAAGAGTTAACCTGCAGACCAGCTTAATGCGGGTACTGGTCTCCCGCTTTATGGTTGTTTAAATCAGAGATTTGCTTTTCCTAGAAAGGTTTCCTTTACCATGGCTTATGGGAGCCCTCTCCACCCCAACACAGAAACACACATGGTGCGAGTTGGCCGTTAAAACCGAATATATATATATATATATATATATATATATATATATATATATATATATATATATACATACATTCATGTGTGACCGTTTATGTATATTCATGTTTATTTAATTTAATTATTTCTTTATTTTCTATTGTTTTTGTTAGTTTTAAAACTATTTTTATCGCTATCATAGAGTAAATTTTATTTTGTGAACACAGTTATTTGCTATTTCTCTTCTATATATTAATTGATTTTAGCAAAAAACTGTGTTCACAAAATAAAATTTACTCTTGGATAGCGACACAAAATTGTTTTAAAACTAACAAAAACAATAGAAAATAAATAAATGAATAAATGAAATAAACATTGATATACATAACCGATCACACATATATGTATATATATATATATATATATATATATATATATATATATATAAACGATCACACATATATGTATATATATATGTATATATATATATATACACCCACATGTGTATATTCATCTATAAAAAAGAAAAGAATATGTCTGCCTTAAACCACTAAACTAGTTTTAAAACAGATACTTTGTTCGAAAAAATGCATACCCATTGGCTGTTAGGAAGGGGCATGGGTGATACTAGAAAGCTGATTGGCTAACTAAAATCATCAACCGAAGACGACCATATAAAAACGATAAACAACCACAGAATTCGCGCATAAGCCTGGCGAATCCTAGAGTGGGGTAAACGCCGAATATTCAGTATAGCTTTATCGGCATATATATTTTATAAATTACTTACTATATATATATATATATATATATATATATATATATATATATATATATAAAAGAAAAGAAAAATGTCTGCCTTAAACCACTAAACTAGTTTGAAACAGATCCTTTGTTCGATAAAATGCATACCCATTGGCTGTTAGGAAGGGGCGTGGTGGATACTATAAAGCTGATTGACTAACTAAAATCATCGACAGAAGATGACCATATAAAAACGATAAACAACCACAGAATTCGCGCATAAGCCTGGCGAATCCTAGAGTGGATGAAATGCCAAATATTCAATGTAGCTTTATCGGCACATATATTTCATTAATTACTTACTATATATATATATATATATATATATATATATATATATATATATATATATATATATATATATATTTACACCTCGTATATTGTTATGAAGTTGAATGTCATTAAATATTTCCATTATTTTTCTTGTAATTTATATGTATCTGTGAAAGCACTTCCAGAAATTTTTGAATTCTAATAATAGATTGTATGGGTATAAAATGATAAAAGAAAATGATTGATTAGTACTTCGAACGTAATTATAAACCTGTCACTTTTATCTTTGATTTCATCTCATCGAATCAATCTCTTTGACAATCATTCAAATATTAGGTTATTGCGAAGCAAAATGTCAGAAATTCATGGAAACACTCAATGGATAACCACTTTGTCAAGAATAATTTCCTTTTTTTTTTTTTTTAACTTTTCATGCAACCGGAAGTGTGCATTTTTATTAGGTGAAAATATTCCGAAAAAAGATAATAATATTCGAGTGCATATGAATTTATGTATGCGTTTATTGGTCTTTTTAGGACCAATAGAATTGGAACGTAAATATCAGAGAATCATACGGAAAAACATTATATTTACAATATAAGCGAAAAAGACGTGTTTGGATTATATTGAAGAATATATAGTGATAATAGTGAGTATTGCGTGGTTAGATATAAGGATCAGATGTGACATTAGGCCAAAAAAAATGTTAATCAGGCACGGCCATTAAAATAGGTTATTTTGACATAGTCTCTCTTTAGGAATAAAAAAAAAGAAATTATCCAATCAATATGAGATTTTCACCGATTATTAAGTGGCGAATGACCGCTATAACGGTGTGCAGTTTTAATATATATATATATATATATATATATATATATATATATATATATATATATATATATATATATATATATATAGGCGATTAAAAGAAATGAAATGAAGTGATTGATCGTGAATGTGAGAGCTAAAAATACAAATAATTATTTCAAAACTATATATACATATTTCAAAGGCGGAACAGTAGTTCTATTGTATTGAATTAACCGTTAGCGGTTGAATAAATTCAATACAAATCATTATTTATGGCAGGAAGAGGTAATGCAGGGCGAGTGTGAGTTTGTGTGTACGCGCTGGTGCGTGTGTATATGTATATTTAGCAGGAAATGATTATGAAGACCCTTCTGAAGTGTGACAGTCCTGTTTAAACGAATGCGTAAGCACACACGTATATGATAATAGAGCAATTACATGTAACTGAATAAATATACTAATAATACTATAAATGTATATCCTCAATAATTAAAAAGAGATAATAATAATAATGGCAAAATAATGAAACCATAACAACAAATATAATAAACATATATAATAGAATAATACAAAGAATAAAAAAAGCTGTCACTAATGGAAATATTCCATAGTTTATAACAGTTAAGGATTATTAAGTAGTACTTACACATATAAATATGTAAATTAAAACTTTCACTAAATACTGGTATTATTACAGGCACCAATATTATAAAAAAAATTATTAGAAAAATCCAGGTAGTCCTCGACGGTCGCACATCTAAACAATATGATATAAATGCGGGAGTGCCCCAGGGTTCTATCCTTGGACCTCTATTGTTCCTGATATTCATAAATGACCTCCCCGACAACATTGCCTCTGAGATGGGTATATATGATGATGACACTACACTCTATGGCAGGCACGACAGAGAGACTAATGAACACATTTCTAAAGAAACACTAGAGGAAGACCTCCAATCTGTAGTGGAATGGGGACAAAAGTGGTTGGTCGCGTTCAATGCTGCCAAGACTAAACTAGTTTCATTCAATAATTACAAGAAACCCTCTCTACCACCCATAGCAATGGCCAACGACTCTTTATCTGAGAGTCCATCTTTCAAACTCCTTGGCCTAACGTTCACAGGAAACATGAGTTGGAACAATTACATTGAAGGCATTGCCAGGGCCGCTGCAAGAAAGGTAGGCTCTCTCTACCGTGCTAGAAAACTACTAACACCCGAAAGTATCCTGTACCTCTATAAGGCCACCATTCGCCCATGTATGGAGTATTGCTGCCACATCTGGGCTGGTGCATCTTCTACTAGTCTCTCGCTCCTTGACAAGGTTCAAAAGAGAGTTGCAAACCTGATAGGCCCTGAACTGGCATCTAAGCTTCAGCCTCTGTCCCATCGACGAAATGTTGCATCCCTCTGCCTTTTCTACAAGTATTTTAGTGGTTAATGCTCTGACGAACTGCAATCACTTGTGCCCCCACGACGCGAGCACCCTCGACAAACCCGACTAGCTACTAGATCCCACCCCCACACTGTAGAGATCCCTAGATGTAAAAGATCTTTTTACTCCAATAGTTTCTTCCCCAGAACCGCAAGACTCTGGAATTCCATTCCAGGTCCCTGCTTCCCCAACAGTACTGACGTGCAGAAGTTCAAGTGTAACGTGAACCGACACCTTGCTGCCCAAATCCCTACATAGTACCCCAGTAGTTGTTTCCCCTGATAGTAGCCCCCTACATCAAAGTAGCAATTTGCCTTGTTTGGGGTGAAAATGTAATAAAAAAAAAAATAATGAATTAATAAATAATATTAATAAAATAATAAGAGCAGAATAAGAAGACTAACAAAACAAAAACATATATATAAATAAAAATGATTAAAATAACGAACCAGAAACTAAAATCAACTGAGGGAGGAGGTAGAATTTAATCGATTGTATGGTTCTAAAATTTAGATAAGAAGAAAAAAATTACGTAGTCTGATAAGGGATATTGAAATGTTACGAAGGCCAGGGGTGACCGAATAAAAACTGCTTTATATTATCAGGGGCATATATAACGGTAAGGTCAAGCATTACATAATTTATTTTATTGTGATAAGGTAAGAAGGTTAGGCAAGGATATGATTTATAGCATAAGGGGGTGGGTAAAGATTAAGTGGTGTATGCGGTATTTTGGTGTCTTCGTGTTGATTGTGGTGCATATAGTTAAAGTTATTCTATTGCTAGGCGATTTTGCAAGGAGGGATATTCTTTTTGTGGGATATTGTCTAATGATCTCATTGTATATGTTCATACAGTGTATTGATGGGTTATTTATAGAAGAATCATATATTTTTCGATGGTGCATAGAGAGCAGGTCTTGAAGGTTGGATCATATGATTTTAAACATCAATTATTTTCCATTCAATTTCATATAGAGTGGTTTATTCTTTAGTCGTAGTACAACATGAGTTATATCTCTTTTCAGGTTATTCGACGGTGGAGATGTTTGCATATTTCTTTTTACACAGTGATCACCACTTATCAAGGCCCGGAAGCCACTCAGGGATAAGGGTTATTGCAAGTACATTACGTTAGTGAGGAGATTTGATAAAGTGTTTACATAAGGGGGCGGTTCATTTGGAATTTGTTAACATTGGACTTGAAGACACCCTCGTTGTAGTCCGGTGGAAGCAGGCAGACGGAACAGAGTTCCACAGGCGTGCAGTTCTAAGAAAGACGCTTTGTTCATGGCATCCGCGTTTTGATTAAGGCACATATATAGTGTGAGGGAATTTTTTTCACAGTGGATTCAGCTAGACGGGTGTTTTTCGTGAAAGATTGGCGAGGGGGACCAGAGATTGGAGTTCAGACGAGCACCTGCCATGGAAATAACGATAACACAAGGATAGGCTCGCAACATCTCTTCTGTGGGAGAGAGGTTGCAGGGTAGAGAAAAGGGCATCCCCAACTAAGCCACGAAGTCTATTTTGTACTCTGTCGTGGTAGGATAGGCTGTTTTTAGCAACTTCTACCCCGATATGGCAACAGTATTCCATCCTTGGACGTACTTGGCTTTTATATAGATAGAGCATGGCATCAGTAGTGAGATATCTTCTGGAGCGGTAGAAGGATCCAACCATCATTCCAGCGACCTTGGCAACGGACTCGATGCATGTGTTCCATTTCAGATCAGGAGGAAAGGTCAAACCCAGAAGCTTGTCAAAACACGGGGCCTCCCCCAGATGAGAGTAATCCATCACAATTGATGCCAGTTGGGGATCAGAGCGTTGATGATGTAAGGATAGGAGTTTGGTTTTGGATGCATTAAAGGTAACCAGCCACATCTTCCCCCACTTAACCACGCGCTCGAGATCAGAGGAGAGAGAATGAGAGAGAACTTTGTCATTTACAGCCTTGATGTGTTGCCGTATATTGTCCTGTCATCAGCATATATGTCAACGAATGATTTAAGTATGTGTTTTGGGAGGTCATTCATGTAGGTCAGGAAGAGAGTTGGGCCCAGGATTGACCCCTTAGGGACTCCAGCATTTATATTGCAGGCGTCCGATTTTTGTCCATCTCCCACTACTTTTATGAGCCTATCGGAGAGAAATCATTTAATGATTGAGAAAACATTTCCAGTTATACCGTAGCTGGAAATATTGTGAAGTAGACCCTTATGCCATACCTTGTCGAATACCTTTGATATGTCAAGAGAAATTGCCCTAGAAAGGAAGCCTTTGACAAGAGATTCACTAATCCTGTGGGATATAACCGTCATCACATCTGCGGTAGATCTTGCAGAACGGAAAGCATATTGTGTTTCACTAAGAAGGTTATTCCTGCTGAGGTGGTTGACTATTTCTCTAGTTTATATGGATTCCAGCAACTTACTCATAACACACAGAAGACTTATTGATCTGTACTGAGAGAGAGATGACTTATACCTGAATTCTTAAATACAGGGAAACTTATGAGGTCTTCCAGCGAGTCGGAAAGCACTTCTCCTTAAGGCAGCGCTTAAATAGTTTCGTAAGTATGGGAGAATGTTCTAGTTGAGTCTGTTTTAACACTATAATTGGCATGCTATCAGAACCAGTTACTTTATTGGAATCTTGGTTCTTGATTAGCTTGGCGACCTCATGCACGGATATTTGCATGTTACCTAGCTTGTTCTGTGTTAGAGGAGGAAATACGGGGAGTTGATGGCCTTCCTCGCATATAGTAGAATTAGCTGCAAAGTTATTTGCAAATAGTTTGGCCTTGTCTGGCGCTGACGAGATGATCTCTGGTCCATTGATAATGGTTGGCATAGAACGCATATTTCTGTTCGGGATCGTATTTGTTATTTGCGAAAACTGGTGGGAACGAAGCCGCTAATCAGCTACCTTGGATTTAACAGACTGGACATATAGCTCTCTTGTATTTTTTATTACTATTTTACAGTAGTTGCTGGCAGTCCTGAAAGCAGCTTTATTCTCAGTGCATCTGTTACGTTGGTAGCTATGGAAAAAGTGATTTCTGTGCGCGATAGCAGCAGCACATTCTGGGGAGAACCATGGCTGGCTGTTAGGTTGTTGTTGGAATTTTTTTGATGGTATGAACTGCTCTATGCCTACGATTAACCATTCGGTCAGATCTGATACTATAGAGGACACTTCCTTTTTAAACATGGAGTGCAGAGGTAAATCAGATATGAATGTACGGAAGCTATCCCAGTAAGCCATAGAGTATCGGCATACAGTACGGTGGAGGTCTTGCGGCTTCTTACATTTCGGTTTTATCTTAAATGATACGCCAGAGTGGTCGGAGGATCCTAGAGGAGAATGAACGGAAAATGAACGTAGCTGTGGGGAAAGTTGAGAGAAAAAGGTGTAGGAGGCTTGTATATTGACCGGGTGTATCGAGCACACGGGTAGGTTCGCGAACAATCTGAATGAGCAATAAGCAATGGCAAAATCATGACAAAACCTCCCCTCATCATCTGTCTTATTTGAATGGGTCAGCCGTTCCACGTTATGGACGTTGATATCACCACAGATGTGGATGTTAGCCGAGGGATGTGAAGACAGTATGTGGTCTATTTTCTCAGATATGCTCTTAAAGATAGTAACTCAGGTGATGTGGGGCCTATAGAGGGCAAATATAAATGCAGTGGTGTTAGCAAGTGCAACCCTGAAGCACATATAGGGTCAATTAGGATCTTCTCTAGAGATATCCCTGCCACACGCGAAGCCATCCTTAACGTAGGCACATATTCCATGCCCATGACGATCTTGGGTGTCAGTTGTAGCTGTTATTTAGAGTATCTGTAAATTATGAACTCATCTTGGGGGGTGGCCGGCCCTATTCCAGTTTCACTTAGAATTAGTATGTCCGGTTTCGTCTCCTGTAACGGGGTTTCAACCTTTGGAAGGTTGGAACGTAGACCCCTGATGTTGGAGGAGGAGACCTGGGAGTAGGGGTTTACGTTGGAAGATGGGGTTATTGGTTTAATCGAGTTTTTATTCTTGAGATGTTTCAAGTTGAGGTTTTGGGATTTGTGGAATAGGTCAGCATACTTGGTTAGAGCAGTACAGAAAGGAAATTTAAGAGAGCAAAAGACAGTAATTTCGTTTTGTAGCACATGAAAAGGTAAAGCCGTAACAATTACCCACTAGTATTGCATCGAGAGGCCCCACCAGAGACTACTGCATTGTCCAAATCCATTCACCAAATGACAATACAGCAGTCCCAGTGCTTTGCGCATGCTGATAGGACAGCCTCCTTAGTGGTTAATCCAAGGTTTGGGTCCCTTACAATCAGGCGGATAACGTCAGCCCAGAGAGTACGTTTACCTCCAGCACCCTTACTAGTGACATGGCCACAAGAACAGACAGAGACAGAAAAATTTCCGACATCTCAGACTACTGGTCACCAAGTACTACCGACCTCTAAGCAGGTTTTTCCTCGGCCTTTGTAAGAACAATCACTCATTGAATTAGGACTGAATGACAAAATTAGAGAAGCGAGAGTTACTGGAGCTGCCGATAACACATGTACTGTATTATCTACTCGCCATTTAGAAAAATAGGGAGGAGGGGAATGGGTAAAAGTGGCTTATTTATATATAAGTAGTTAGTCCAGTGCTAAGTTAACAATACAGGACACTTTTGATGATAATCTCCCCTCCCATATTAATGGGTGGAAGTTTGTCGTAATCTATCGAGTTGTAATCACTAGAGTTTCACCTTTTAATTCATTAAAATCCAATAATTAACTATTATCAATTTGTAAAGTCTGCTTTATATAAATTTACATTCGAGTTTAGATAATTATTCAAGGTTTTACTTTAGGAGGGTCGTTTTCATGAGTAACTGTTTCTTTGCACTGTATTATATTTTGAATGTACTTGAACATAAGGCTTACTATATTAGATGGTTTGATTAGCCAGCAAGGAAGCAAGCATTTTCAATACAAGCAAACTTGCAGTAATAGTATATATTACGTATACTACTTAAATAAAGTCCTAACTTTATCTACTCTAATAGAGAATAATTTCCGGCATTTATTTTATCGTAAGTATAGTATCTGCTTGAACGTATCCTGTATCATGTCGTTGTAAATGTCTTCTTTATTATGGTTATTTCCAGGAATGAGTTTAACCTAGTTAGAAAAAAGATTTATTGGTGCAGCTTCCTCCCAAAGGACAATTATCTCCTCTTCTGCACAAGCAGCAGGATTAAGGGGGTTTCTTGGAGTAGGGGCGGTTATAGGCCAGGATAGAGTCAACTGAGAGACAGCAGAAGTAGCTAGATTTGTTTGTATTTCTGTTATGAATCTGATGGAGTTTTTTAATAAGTAGAAAATGTTTATCACTTAAAAGGAGTAATCGCCTTCCTATGTTGTACTTAGGACTGAGGGGAAAGGGGAGTGAACCAGATAATAAGCCTGAATCTGTTGGATCTACATTGTCTGGCGAGTTGATTGGGTATATATAAGATATCTTCTCGGTATTGTCGTTCTCGAAGGTTACTGTTGTAATATGGGACAGATTGCTGGAAAATCTCTTGGTTGAATGAAACGTTGAGGTTTCCCCTGCTGATGCTGAGGATTAGGTTCTGGAAAAAACAAGATGAACGTCATTATTGAGTGTTGAGGTACATCTTAATATATATATATAAACGTATATACATATATATATATATATATATATATATATATATATGTGTATATATATAAATGTTTAGAGGTATAGAATTTGTATATGGTTTTAAATAAAATAGTAGGCGGAAGTTTCTCGAGAGCTCTCTCGGCTATCATCTCTTCAGGAGTAAATCGATAGCAATCTAAATAGTATTGTGACGAAAATAAAGAGTTCTATTTGAGAACTAATTTAATGTGCCAACGTACGGGGGCATTAATTAAATTTATTTACGTTTAAAAACGATTAAAAAAATGTTGGCACAACGAGGGAGAAAAAAAAGCGGGTGAAAAAATTCAAAGTTCCCCAAAGAGAAACAATGCGTTTGATGTTTCCTTTTGCCGGCACAAACAAGGTTGACGCACCGCGATAGAGACGGCCTCCAAAATCTTTAAATGGTTTTTGGAGTCCGCTCTATGTAGCACCTCGAACCAATCTATTTTATATCTATCGGCACAGCACGGGTTGTCAACCAAATGCTGGCCAATAGCAAAGTCCAAGGGTGCACAAGGAGGGAGACCTCCGAACCCCATCCTCCCTTGTCTGATCTTCGATGGAACATGCTGGTTTATACGAGTCAAAAGGTGCAAGGATGTTCGCCCAACATAACCAGCATCGCACTGGCATTTAAACTGATATACAATATTACTATTTGGGATGTAAGGCAAACTATCCTTGCGGAAAGACGGAATAGCAGGTCTCGTAGTATATACCACACGCAAGGTCACCGAATTGAAGCAATCGTAAATACTTCTTCGAATCCTTTTTGAAATTATATTACTCCCCTCCCCTATCCACGGTAATTTCAAATAAACCGGGCATTTCAAGGGTCCAAACTTTTTAGGGGATTTAAAATCCGCAACCTTTTTGAAAATACAATCATCAATAAGGTCAACAGGATAACCATTATTGATGAATATTTCCCTGATCTTATCGAGTTCGACCTCCAATCTGTTAGGCGAACAAATCATAAGGGCTCTATGTACCAAAGTATTTATTAAGCCGACCTTACGTGATTTAGGTACAAAAGACAACCAGTTCACATATAGGCCAGTAAATGTCGGCTTTCTATAAATTGTAGTGAGAAAGCCCCCCCTTGAGCGTTCGACAAGAACATCCAAGAAAGGAAGCGAATTCTCCTTCTAACTTTCAATAGTGACCTTAAGAGCCCCATGTAAAGAATTCAACCTATTAAAAAATATCGACGCATCACTTTGCGAAGTAAAAATAGCAAACGTGTCGTCAACATATCTGAAATATGCAGTGGGTTTAGATGTAGAATTAAACATAACGGATTCATAGTACCCGACGAAAATATTTGCAAAAGTTGGGGCCAACGGACTCCCCATTGAAACCCCGTCAACGTGACAGTACATAATATCACAAAAACTAAATTCCACGGATTTCGTACGCATTAAAATGAGTTCACTAAGAATTTCTTTAGAAAACCGTGGAGCAGTCAGGCGACCATCATATAAAGCGTCGGCACATATGCGTATAGTCTCATCCAACGGTATGTTGGTGAAAAGACTAGAGACATCAAATGAGCACATGAAAGACGTCTCTGCATTAGAATCCAACCCACGTACACAATCAACGAACTGAAAGGAATCTGGGATACAATGCGTGGTGTATAGCTCACGCACAGGTTGCAGAATTTCTACAAGCCACTGAGCCAAAGAATGTTGTACTGAACACACCATTGATAACATAGGTCTCAGTGGAACACCTTGCTTGTGGATTTTGTGGAGACCATACATTCTGGGACGTTGTGACCCAGAGGGCCTGATACTGTCATAGACATCCTTGCAAAACACCTTCTTTTTAAATAATGCAAGTAAACGTCTCTGCATTTTAGCCTCGTTCTTGCAAGTATTATCTGTCAACTCGACAGAGCCGAGTTTGCGGAATTTCGAACTATCATTGAGAATAACTGCCATTTTCTCAACGTTGTCTGATTTATCCAAAATCACCACTCCTGCACCTTTGTCTGGTTTACACATATAAATATCGGTATTAGATTTTAACGCTTTCATCGTCTTAAATTGCGTTATGTTCCAGACAAAGTCGCTATGATCGACAGGAATGTTACTATATCGGTGAGCTAAGGCAACTAAATTGGATTTCATCCCAAGAATTTTTTTCTGGGGAATTAGGCACATTATGGCTAAGTTGAGAGAAAAAAACTTCAAAGGCAGAAAGTGTTCTCTCTTTATTTAAACTCGTGGGGGGAATACAAAAATCTAAGCCCCTAGACAAAACTCTATCTTCAATTTCTGTAAGGACAGTTTTTGAAAAATTGAAAATATGTTTGCTTCCATTAGTGGGTTCACACCCATATCTTCAGCGAACCAGAATAGCAAGGTGTTTACTATTATCTTTGGAAGCATTTTGCCTAGCAAACTGATCACCGATAGATAAATATTTGCAAAAACGGAAAAAATCACAAAAGGACAGGAACCCCTTAACTACGGACCAAAGTTGATGACGATTACTAATGTACGTCTCAAGATTATCCATCAACTTATTCATGTCGTCACGTATAAACGCACGCTCCATAGACAAACTTGGCTTCACTTTAGATGCAGCAATACGTTTACTAATGTACACTGGGGCTACATCTTGTTCCAGACAAGAACGCAAAAAAGCTAAGGAGAGATTGGTAGATCTAATTCTACCCCTTAATCTTACAATATTTTTACACGATTCTATTTGTTAGTGTGTGTACCTCTTCCGTAAATATTTAAATAAATGTTTAGAGGTACAGAATTTTTATATGGTTTTAAATAAAATAGTAGGCGGAAGTTTCTCGAGAGCTCTTTCGGCTATCATGTCTTCAGGAGTAAATTGATAGCAATCTAAATAGTATTGTGACGAAAATAAAGAGTTCTATTGGGGAACTAATTTAATGTGCCAACGTACGGGGGCATTAATTAAATTTATTTACGTTTTTAAAAACGATTAAAAAATGCTGGCACAACGAGGGAGAAAAAAAGAGGCGGGAGAAAAAATTCAAAGTTCCAAATAGAACTCTTTATTTTCGTCACAATACTATTTAGATTGCTATCTATTTACTTCTGAAGAGATGATAGCCGAAAGGGCACTCGAGAAACTTCCGTCTACTATTTTATTTAAAACCATATATATATATATATATATATATATATATATATATATTATACCTCTTCAAAATTGACCTACTTCTTCAAACATATGGAAACTGATATTATTCCCATTCTCCAAATTCTAAATCAGCTAAATATACCAGTTATTGTGATCTTGGACCTTGGCTATGCCTACCTCATATGTAAATTTCTTGTTGCCGTTTTTCAAAAACGCTGCAAAATTTGGGATATAATGTTCTTATTTTCATTGTAGCTTTCCAGAGGTTGACGCTATAGCCTTGAAAGCTGTACCAAATGAAAGCTAATAAAATGTTCTTGAATATCGTCGATAACACATGGGCACTTGTGTTTATTTTAACTAATTTTAATGCACAAACATATATATATTTGTTATGCTTGGAAAGGATGCCATCATATAATACATAACTTTACCTAAATAAATGTTACTCTTAATGCATGCATATAATTTATCCTCACTAAGTATATTTTATCTCTTCATTTCAGATTGTAAGTTAAAGCTGATTTGTTTAGATGTGTGAACTGCTGACACCATGGCATCTGGAAGACAACTACGCTAAAGTGGTCAGTGATACAACTGAACGGGATGAACCAACTGAAAAGAGAAGAAAGGTGGCAACTCCTGCCACAAGGTCATTCAGTGGTGTGTATATCTTTAGGCAACCCAGTTCCAGCATCAGGGGCTCTCAACTTCCTACTAATCGCCAGGTGTTCCAGTATTTCCTGCATTTGAGGAATGATAATCCCCACAATTACAATAGGTATTTAGCCCATTATACAGTGGATGTCGTTTTGCCATTCTGGAATATGGCAAGGATTTACACACTAACTAGACCAAATGCAGTCAACCGTTTCATGATCCTCCATGAAAAGTACAGGAAAATTTTTGAAAACAAGGGCAGAGATAACAAACCAGAGGAAGAGAAACGAGCTAACTTTCTGAAGGACTTAGACAAGTTATTTGATATTGGAACAAAGGATGTTGTGGAGGAGATAAGAAGCAACAGGCTGCTCACAAAGGAGACCAAGGAAGAGGACGTCAATTTCTACTGGTACCAATAGACCCCTCGCCTGGCACATATGGCAGGTCATGATAATGAGTTTGAGAAGAAGTCTAGAGAGAAAAGCGTCCGAGAAGAAAGAGAGGAGAGAATGTTATCATCAGTGATGAGGACCCAGAGAACAGTCAAGGCTCTGGTACTAGTGAGGGTTCAGAATACACTGAGACAACACCAAGTTGTTCATCAAAACCAAGTACGATAATCTTACACTTTCCACACTCAGTTATGACGAGTGAAGAGATTTGTAGCACTGCAGACTGGTTGTCACTCTCTGACAACCAGACTACAGCCATTGGGTCTGCAGTGTTTAAGGCAGGATGCGCAGATCTTGATGTCTTTGTTATATCAGCCTCTACTACAAGACGAAATAGGATAAACACTCGTCATAACTTTTGCCAAAGTTACATGAATAACTTCAAGAAAAGTCCGCTAGATTACTGCACACTACACTGGGATGGAAAACTTCTACGGGATGTTCTTGGTAAAAGATACCCAGTGGAAAGTCTTGCAGTGCTCGTCTCTGGTACTCTACAGTATGAAGAAGTGAAGCTGTTTTGTGTGCCTTTCATAGAAAGTTCCACTGGAATCCAACAGTGTAATGCTACATTGGAACTGATCGAAGCATGGGTTCTCACAGACAACATTGTAGGCTTGGTATTTGATACCACAACAAGCAACAGTGGCATCAACAAGGGTGCAGCGAAGCTTATTGAAGAAAAACTAGGCAAAAAGGTATTCTACTTCGCTTGTCGCCATCACATATAAGAGGTAATAATTAGAAGTGTATGGGAAGCTGTGTTCAGCAAGGTCAAGAGTCCTGACAACCCAATGTTCAGCAATGTGAAAGAGAAGTAGGACAAGTTGGTTAAGGACTGCCCAAGAGTTCTGGGCCTAGTTGAACAAGACTTAAAACAGAAGAAGACAAGCAAAATTGCAGTCTTAAGCAATTTCCTTGAGGAAGCAAGTCCGAGGGCAGATTACAGAGAGGTTGCAGAGCTGTGTCTGATCCTGCTTGGTGAAGAACCTCCTCGAGGTATTTACTGGCCCAAGAAAGGTGCCATTTACCAAGCCCGCTGGATGGCCAGGAATATTTACCGTATGAAAATGCTCATATTTTCCAAGCAACTAAAATACAACACGGACACTATCTTCAAGCTGGAGAGGATGAACAAGTTCCTGGCCTTATTTTACACTAGCCACTGGGTGACCACCACAGCTGCAGCTGATGCACCTATCCATGACCTCCAGCTTATGAAGAATATGCTGCAATACAAGCAGTATGACTATGAACTGGCAACCTCTGTTCTCAAGAAAATGAACAACCACCGCTGGTATCTGACACAGAAACTAGTGGCATTCACCTTGTTCAGTTCACATACCAGCATGACCAAGTCTGCAAAAGATAAGCTCGCAGTTAAGCTGTCAGAAACAGAGAAACCTGAGAGTTAAAGGAAAGGCTAGCCAGTGTTTCCTGTCATGAATGCAGCTACCGTTCTCACAGACCTGGTAGGGCCAGAATCTAACTTTCTGTTTGATGCTCTTCGAGTGAAATGTGACTTGTTCACTACTCCTGCGGACACCTGGGAAGAAAATGACAGCTACAAGAATGCACAGAAGTTTGTGAGGTCAGTGAAAGTGACCAATGATGTGGCTGAGAGAGGTGTGAAACAAATGAGTGACTTTGCAACTCAGATCACAAGTGACCCAGAACAAAGAAGCTGCTTACTACAAGCTTTGGAGTACCACAGGAAAAAAAAATTGACAGTTTCAAAAAAGCCACATTGAACAAGTGATAATACATGTATTAGTAATATCCTATCTGACAGTTTCTTATGTAATATATGTGTCAGTGCAGTGCTATCATACTACGAAACTGATTTTTTGTAGTACCCTAACTGTTTGTGCATTAAGATTAGTTAAAATTTACACAGGTTTTGATGTGTTTTATTGTGCTCACAACCATATGCAAGAAAATTGTATTAGCTTTCATTTGATTCCACTTTCAATGCTATAGTGTCACCCTCTGGAAAGCTACAATGAAAATAAGGACATACTATCGCATATCTTGCAGCGTTTTTGAAAAACGTCAACAATAAAATTACATGGCTCTTGAGGCGGGCATAGCCAAGGTCCAATATCACAATAAGTGGTGTATTTTGCTTATTTAGACTTGGAGAATAAGAATAATATCAGTTTTTATATGTTTGAAGAAAAAGGTCAACTTTGAAGAGGTATAATATATATATATATATATATATATATATGTATATAATATAAATTTATATATATATATATGTGCCTACAACACCCCCTCTTTTGTGTTTACAAATATGCATAAAAAATCAACTGATACCTATTAAAACATATTGTATTGTAGATAAAAGAACAAAAAAAAATACCAACTGTGCACGTATCAGATGTTTAGATTAAAAATTCGAATTTCGAATGTGTTTATTTTTCTTTTTTTGTGTTTTCAAGTGTGAAATCCGTTGAATACGTTATTAATAAATATTATCATTCGGACTAGCAAAACATAAATGATGCATTTTACTTATTTATTACGGAACACGCTTTTAAATCTTTAAAAAAAATGTTAGTGTACACAATATTGCTAATATACGATTTAATAAGAAAGGCTTTGTAAAATCGAAATGAAAACATCGATAAATGACAGCGCATGTTGCTTAAAATAAGATACTTCGTTGCGGCAATTTTGTTAAGTGATATTGTCTCACCTATGGAAGGTCATATAGCCTATACACACATGTTCGTATTTACAAATAGTTGTTATGTTTTCTCGTGTCCTTTTTCTTGTGACTTGCGGCTGAATTAGTTTAGACTGTGGGGACTTGTATCTACTACGCTGTCTCGTCGAGAAACCCTTGGTCAATATGGAAAGACAGGGTCAATATTCCCAAGCGTGATACTAGGTGCGGGAGTTTCTTTTTTTTCCACGGTGTCACCATTTATCAAGGCCAGGAAGCAAATATTAATTGATTAAAATCCGTTTAAAAAATATTTAAATGTTTAATCATTGAGGCAAAAATGGCGGTGAAGCGTGTTTTGTTGGAAAATTTTAATTTAAAATTCTGTTCAAAATAGAAAAGTTTTCAATTTTCTGCTTTTCAAATAATTAAATTGAGGCATATATCTTTTTGGATAAAACGTTGCACTCTCAAAAAGGATTTTTATAGATGTTTTATTAGTTTAAAAACACACAACTTGAGTTTTCTTCCATCTTCTGGCCATGTCCGCTTAATGTTCTTAACATTTATACTAGATTTCACCACAAGAAAAATCTACTTGATAAAACCCAGTTGTAAGTTATAATTTTCTGCGATGGAAAAAACACAATATCGGATTTCGCAGGAGATCTCACCAGTCATGTATGACAGTATAGAGGAATGTTTGACCCGTAGATTAAATACAGAGTTCCGATCGATATTAATTTTGATTCCCGAGTTCGCTTGATAGATTCCTGACTTCAATAAAATATATGTAATGTAATTGACCGAAACGGTGCATAACTAATAATCTAGATAAGGGCAGTAATCCGAATATCTTAATAATTCAGATGTTGGTGTCGGTTTTCTAGAACAAATGTAATTAAAATATGGTTATAATATTCCTGTTATTGTTGTTAAATGACTGACTAGTATGTTTTTCTAAAAAAAATCGACACAGCTTTTTTTTAATTATCTACATTTATACTAAAGTCTAGTGGAAAAAAGTTTTTGAAACTTATATTTTACCAACTTTACACTTTATTGATATTCGTTAAGAATGCTTTATTTGTATTTTCGTATTAGTACTCCACACAATATCGTCCGATAACAATCAATTTTTTACATAGAAGTTTATTATAAAACCGTTTAAAAGTATAATTCCTATTTCATATATGTTTATTGTACTCGTTCGTTCTGGCATCGTACTTGTGAATATCCGTTTACATTTTATTGATAATTCTATGTGTATATCATCACGCTACGTCGTTTACAATTATTACGTTCGAATTCTACGTTACTTGCAATAAATATTTCCTTGAATAATAGAACGCGCGGACGAAGGCAATTTACAAGGAAAAGAAGTTGGAGAATAACAAGGCGCTTGTTCATCGTATTTTAAAATGAATTTAAGCTGAGTTAAAAAATATTGTTAAATAGAGTTTGATTGGTATTGGGATTTTTTTATTAGGTTCAGAAATAATATTTTGCGTTCGTTTTAATTATCATTTCAAATAAGTTCTCATTATAATGCATATATTTTATATATCATTTTAAAGAGTGTTTTTCGATCTATCCACTCGTTTTAATTGCATTCATTTTTAAACGATTTTCTTCTCTTGAGAACGTTAAATACAAGGTAAATAAAAGAAAATGCGAACGATTTTTTTAAATTTAATTCAATATAGGCCAAAAAAGCTTCTGAACGGCTCATGATATCAACCAAGTATTCGACCCCAAAACCACTATTGAATGCCCAGCACAACGATGGATTACGAAAACCTCTGGCAGTGACGCATCTTGATGATTATGAGTGTATTGGTCTCTTATCAGATGTTGATAACAACCTTTGTCGAAGCCAACTAACGCACAACTTTCCGAGAACTTGCTTCTGAATTATTCGTAAGCTAAACGATATTTCCCAGCTACTTGAAAGAGATTAGAAAGATAAAAGAACAAAGAAATGGGTTCCTCACTACGAAAACGACAAGTAAAAGAAACATCATTATGAATTGTTATCTTCCCTTCTTTTACATGATGTTTCTCGACCAGCTTCTGACATGCGATGAAAAATAGGTTCTTTACAACAACCGGCGACGCTCAGCTCAGTGGTTAGACGTCGAAGAAGCTCTACTGCACTTCCTTAATACAATGTTTCAAAAAAGGAAGATCATGGCGATTGCTTAGTTTTCTGGGGCCGATCTCATATACTCAGTTTTTGAATGAGAGCGAAATCGTTAAAGCAAAGAACTCTCAGCAAATGGAGGGAAATACATGAGAAACATGTAAAACAACACCCAGCATTAGCCAGCATAAAATGTCAAATTCACTTTCAATTTCCGACCGTACTTTGCAAAAGTATCGACTCTGCAAAGTTGAGCAAATCAGGGTACAAAATTCTGCCTAAACCGCCATACTTTCAGAATATCGCGCCTACCGATTGCCACTTTATTAGGTTGTCGAATCAATTCTGAGTAATAATATTATCAAAACCGTAAGCGATATTAAAAAAACGACTGCATTGCGACCAGAAAGCAAGAGTTTGACATAAATCCACATGTGGCCGTGTGTGTTGAGTCTGATGGTGCTTATAGCGATCAATAAATGTTTGTTTGAGCAAAGACATGTTCATTTAAATTTAAAAGTAAGAACCTCCAAGGATATTGTTCTCAAGCTGATATAAATAATCAAGTAGATTAGAAAGTTAGTTTAATAACAGAAAGTTTATTTAGAAAAAAACACATTCGTTTGCAATTTATCGGAACAAAAGCCGACGTGATTGCTTACACCAGAGAAAACAAAGGGGTACATGCCCAATTGGAAGTCAGACTTAGCTAGCCATAGACTTGGCTAGCTACAGAGTTAGCATGCAGCTGGGTTAGTTAGAAGACATAATTTTGCTTAGAGTTTGGTTTCTTGAAACCGCTAACATTACTGCGAAATATACATGGTAATGTGATCCAGAGACGCGTAATAAATCATATTAGTAACATATTATTGGTATCTATGTTTTATCGTCATTTCCATGGCAAGTGCTCGTCTGATCTCCAATCTCTTGCCCCCTCTCGCCAATCTTTCACGATAAACACCCGTCTAGCTGCAACCACTATCAATACTTTTTCCCAATATTTATCTGTGCCTAAATCAAAACGCAGATTCAATGAACAAAGCTTCTTTTTTTAGAAATGCACGCCTGTGGAACTCTGTACCGCTTGTCTGTTTCCCACCTGACTTCAACCTGGATGTATTCAATTCCAACGTAAACATACTCCTGATGAACAAACCCTTAAGTAATGACACTTTACCAAATCTACAATACTAACGCATACTAAAACACTATCTCAGTGATTACTGTACACTCAATAACTCGTATCTCCGAGTGGCTTCTGGGCCTTGATAAGTGGTGACCTACATGTAAAAAAATCACAGTGTTTTCTATCGTATGTCTGGGAAATATAAAGGAAATATGCAAAGAACAAATTTAATAAAAACACATGTAACATCTTTTTGTTTGTATCTTCACAGATAATGCCGGTGTGTTAAAACTGTGTCTCGTATACTATAGTTTCTACATGTAATATATATGAATGTACTTACTTGTTGAAGACAGAGATAACAGAGTAAGAGTCCAATATATACGTAGTTAGTTAAATATTAAGTTAGTTAAATATTAAGTTAGTTAAATATTAAGTTAGTTAGCCAAAGAGCTGGTAACTTGTTTAATGAAAGTTCAGGTGTTTTCAGAACCTAGTTTGGTCTCCTAGAAGTTAATAGGCGTGGTATAGCTAAATATCGACTGTAAGACGTGTTGTGTAACTCCGTTTAAGATTAAAAAACTGTAAATCAAAGTTGTTATAAAAACATAGCAAGTGGCATGGTGATTTCCGTTCAAAGAGAAGAAAAAACTATGACAAGGAAAAATGGTAAAAACAAAGCATGTGCCTTTTTGTTGTATTCAAATGACTGTACATTCACTAGGAAAGTTTGATAGAGAAAACAACACAATGATGCAAGTCGATCGCACCTATACACAGGCTCTATTATATATAAAAAAATCTACATTGACACATATTAAGACGATCAAGGGCAACTTTTAGATTGCGGTCTATGATTTCTATTTTTATAAGAAACGAAATGACTATGTGTCCTAAAAGCAACTTCAATAGGTTTCATGTGTCATTTCTAACCTTTTTTCACCCAGAGGATTGTCAATTCTATGAGGGGCCACTTTTCTTTGAATCATTCCATGCTACAATGTCTTGCGATTTTTCTGATTGGAGTATCTGGACTAGAAATAGTAGATATGTATTTTCCAGTCATTGGCTTCGCTAAGCAGCTTTAGATTAGAAGATTTTTTCCTGCCTGTCTGTGCATTTACCCTCTTTGTGAAACTGAATTAACTGTAATAGGGATTTTGTTTGCTGTCTCAGATTGTGACTTTAACAATTCTATAATATTTTCTAACACTTAGTTATGTCGCCATGTGTACATCTGTAATTCTTGTGGGCATGTATATAGTACATGGTGCAATGTACCACGGTCATGTTTACACACAGAACACAGGAACGAATCAGTATATCACTATGATTTTTGATAGAAGATCATAGGTAGAGTTAAGAAGAAATAATATTGCCAGTCGTTTCAAAGCAATTAAATATTTCCACGATATTTTAATAGCTGCTATGTCATTCCCATTGGTCCACGCATATTGTTTGGTCTGAGTGACAGCAATGGGTGTTCTAGGCTCTTCTCATAAATCCTGACCGCTTTGATCACCATGTCTTTTTCAGTTTGGATCTTCTTTTGAGAATGTCTTGCTGCTTGTACTGCCCAGTCCAACTTTTATTGTTTTAGTAATGCCTATCATGCCCTTTATTCATAGGCTACATATGCCCTTCTGTGTGGTTTTTACGATCGACCAATTTCTCCCTGATTTTATTTCCCTAAAAACTTTTTAATAATAAAATAAAATGAGTCTCTCAACATCATATGGAGTGTCACTTTCCCGATTTTAAACTTTGTACGTCAATTTGTATATTGGGAGCTAGAGGTGTCCAAAATTCGTATAAAAACCTATTTTGGAAAAACAAAGATGAGCTACAAGCTATAGACGTAGGTATGTAGTACAATATCTGAATTCGTTCAGCACGAGATAATGCAATTCATACATCTGTAAGGACCACCAAAGGCAAGGTAACACACCATGTCGGTAGCATCACACCTTTACTCTTCTGGTTACGTATACTTGTCATTTGATTAAAGACCCTTTAAAGTTATTTTTTGGATCTCTATACTTCGATGTCGATCAGTCGACAAAATTGCATTACTACGTCCAAGGTTTTTTTAACTGGAATCTTCCTAACTATTGAGATCGTATCTCCCCAACATTACAATGCATTTCCATGACAGATACTCTGACTTCCGAAAGGCTTCGACCCTTCCTTAATATACCAGTAATTCTCCCTATGCGACGAAGACCATCAACTCCTCATATGTCCTCCTATTACGCAGAACAAGCAAGGTAACATATCAATATCTTTGCATGAGGTCGCCAAGCATATCAAGGACCTTGATTCCAGTAAAGCAAGTGGACCTGACGGCATCTCAATTGAGTGTTAAAAAACTTATATAAGAACTTGTTCCACTATTCACGAAACTGTTGAAGCGTTGCCTTAAGGAGAAGTGCTTTCTGACTCCCTGGAAAACCTCATCGGTATACCCTGTATTTAAGAATGCAGGTGATAAGTCATCTCCCTCTCAGTACATACCAATAAGTCTCTTCTGTGTGATGAGTAAGTTGCTGGAATCCATATTAAATAGAGAAATAGTCAACCACCTCAGCAGATACAACCTTCTTATTGACACACAATATGGTTTCCGTTCTGTAAGATCTAGAGCAGATATGCTAACGGTTATATCTTACAGGATTAGTGAATCTCTTGACAAAGGCTTCCTATCTAGGGCAATTGCTCTTGACATATCAAAGGCCTTCGACAATGTATGACATAAGGGCCTACTACACAAGATTTCCAGCTACGGTATAACTGGAAATGTTTTCTCAATCATTAAATCATTTCTCTCCGATACGCTCATAAGAGTAGTGGTCGATGGACATAAATCAGAGTCCCTTAAGGGTCAATCCAGGGCCCAACTCTCTTCATTATCCAAAACAATTACGTCCCTAAACACATACTTAAATCATTCGTTGACATCTATGCAGATGACACGACCATCTACGGCAACACATCAAAGGCCTTAAATGACAAAGTTCTTTCTGATTCTCTCTCCTCTGATCTCGAGCCCGTGGTTCAGTGGGGGAAGATGTGGCTTGTTACCTTTAATGCATACAAAACCAAACATCTATCTTTACATAATCAACGCTCTGATCCCCATCTGGCATCAATTAAAATGGATGGCTCTCGTCTAGGAGATGCCCCATGTTTTGAAAAGCTTCTGTGTTTGTCGTTTACTCCTGATCTGAAATGGAACACATGCATCAAGTCTGTTGCCGAGGTCGCTGGAAAGATGGTGGGATCCTTCTACCGCTCCAGAATATATCTCACTACTGATGCAATTCTCTATCTATATAAAATCCAAGTAAGTCCAAGGATGGAATGCTGTTGCCATATCACAACCTATGCTGCCTTGACAGAGTACAAAATAGACTTCGTGGCCTAGTGGGGGATGCTTTTCTTTCTCTAATCAATAATGCAACTTGTGAGTTCAGCTTATGTTTTTAGATTGTTGGCATCCTGTTTAAAGGCTAGTTTAGGGTAATATCAGGCACCTTTAAAAAAGAAGTTAAAAACACGAGTAATAAGACATGGTAATTAATGTTAAGGAGTTCGAATTTTTAGTAAGACTGCAATAAGAGAACAAAGATAAAATATAAACA
Organism: Euprymna scolopes; assembly: GCF_053919585.1. Taxonomy (NCBI): domain Eukaryota; kingdom Metazoa; phylum Mollusca; class Cephalopoda; order Sepiida; family Sepiolidae; genus Euprymna; species Euprymna scolopes. Next base: position 4,508,815 of record NC_136500.1, on the reverse strand, counting down.
CAAACATATATATATATATATATATATATATATATATATATATATATATATATATATATATACAAATGATATGCACACTGCGCTGAATAACAATAATGTAAACCTGCTACAAGCCTCGTAAGCTCAATTCAACTAATTATGTTTCATTTAACTCATATACCGTGCGATTAAAACCAATTGCACGACAAAATGGTTTAAATATATGATGGAATGGTATGACTTAACATCCCTCACGTAACTAAGAGAGATGAAAAAGACAAGAAGAGAATAAGACAAATGTGTAGTAATTCTGATGTCACCTGTTTTTCCTTGTAAATACATCCCTCTGTGTTTCACCCATAAGCCCGTGTTACTTGCTGTATTCTTATTTAAAATAAGGATATAACAAATGGTGGCAGGATCTGAACTCACAGAAAGGGAACTTTATGCAAAAAATATTGGAAAACGAAGAGAGAAAAATACTGCACGGGTAAATTCAACTACTGAAAGAAAAAGCTAAGACACACAAAAAGTAAGTTATATACTTTTTTTAATTCAGTCTGTTACGGCCCTACTGAAAACTAGAGAAATTGACATTTCACGAAGCATTGAAAAGTACAATTTTATAAAGTGTCCATTTAAAATTTCTTTTGTTTCATAAGAAGAAAAAACACGGCTGGAAAGAACTATGTGTATGTATGCTGTGTCTCAATGTCAATGTCGTATGTGTTACAAAACGTTGTCTACAAAAGAATGCGTTTTTGTGGTAAAAAAAACAAACTATTCAATGAATTTATTTAATGCTTTGTGAAGGTACTGTTAATCTTTTGTTTTAGTACTGTGCTTTAAAAAAATTCTTCTGCATGGGATAATTAACCGAGTTTACATAAACGATAAAATTTGCACTAACAACTCAGCAAAGTCAAGTGGAATTAAAAAAAAACGAACAGTTCAAACAAAATGGTTTATTAAAAACAATAATAATGAAACCATAAGAACAAAAAATTGTCGGTTTACTCTGGAAGGAATTGCAAATTCGCTGACATAAGTTTTATATGAACCAACAAAAGGCTTAACTTTTCCAGCATATAATCAGGCCGTGTTGGATGAAGAAAAAATATTTTACTGTTGCAAGAATTGGGTTATTATGAAAATACCAAGTGTACCAATTTTAACTCCCAAGAAACCCGAATATATATTTTTTAAAGAAACTATAAAAATGTTATCGAACATTTTCGGTGAACGGGATAACTTATTTTATACTCGTTATACGTATTTAAATATTTTGAAACCAGATGGTGAAAACTTTATCGCCTTTGCTGGGAGAGTAAATGTCCAATGCAAGTTATTTAAGTTGAAAGACCTAAAAGAGGAAATTTTTAAATGCTTGATAGTTGTGCAAGGGTTAGCATCCTCGAAGGGTAATGAGCTTCGTTCTATCCATTATGAATCAAGACATAGAAATAACTTTACAGAAATTTCTGAGGAATGCTACAAACTGTTAAATTTAAAACAAGATAATACTAGTATGGAAGAGGAAAATGTTGACAAAATACAAAGGGTAAAGCAAGGTAGCTACTATGTAAAAACTGCTTTAAGGCGTGTGGAGGAAAGAACCACTTCACAAACGAGTGCTACTTCAAAAGCAAAATATGCTATAAGTGCGGACGCAAAGGACACAAGTCAACAGTATGCAAAAAGGAGAAATACTGTAAGCCTGAAATAAAGACCACTGGTACTAAAAAAGAGTCCATGTATAGTAAACAAGAAAATGTATTGCAGTTAGAATCAATGGCCGGAAAGTAAACTGTCTTTTGGTTACGGGAAGTGACATATCCTTAATTGATGAAACAACATGGTATAAAATTGGTTTTCCAAAGCTGCAAAACACAAAGAAAATTTCCAGAGGAAAGCCTTGAACTAGATTAAAATTTAAGGGTGAATTTTACACTAATGTGACTCTGAATGAGAAGACGTTAAACACTAAAATGTATGTGATACCTGGAAAAAATTCTAATCTATTCGGTATAGATTTGATGATACTTTTGAATTTATGGGAGAAACCAATAAACTCATTTTGCAAAAGAGAACATATGAAAGGATTTGATAGTCCCAAAGTGCCAGGACGATTTGTTGGGGATTGGATTCCCTAAAACGATTGCCGTTTAGGTTGAAAGTAGCACGAACTTTATTCCAACAAATTATGAATGCCATGCTAACAGGCTTGGATTGCGCAATGGCTTATTTAGACGGCATTTTGATAAGGAGCAAAAATGTTGAAGAACATAAAATACATATTCGGAGGGTATTCGAGAAAAAAAAGACTGTAGATTTAAAATGGCTCTCTAGAAATGGAATGTTGGTATGGACCAGATTGATTATTTGGGACAAATAATTGATTGGAAAGGAATAGGACCTAACCCAAATAGACAGAAGTAATTAGAGTCATACCTAGACCAGATAATGCATTAAAGTTAGACTCATTCTTGGATCTAGCAAACTACTTAAATTCTTATATCCCAAGTATGTACGAACAAAGAGCACCATTAAATGAATTATCGAAGAAGAATAAAAAAATTGTTCTGGACAAAAGAATGTGAGGAAGCACTGCAAACAATTTAAAATATGTTCGTTATAGGATCTAGCGTTAACACATTACGATCTTAAAAATGATCTAATTGTAGCGGCAGATGCGAGCGAATACGGTTTAGGAGCGGTACTTCTACAAAGAATGAAAGATGGATCTACTAAACCAATTTCACACGCCTCGAGGGTTTTATTACCCGCTTAAGGAAAGTACAGTCAGATCAAAAAAGAAGATTTGGCGACTGTGCATGCCGTCAGAATGTTTAATAGATTCATGCATGGAATATCTTTCATCTTGGAAACGGACCATAAACTATTACTATCGAATTTTGGTTCGAAAAAAGGGATTCCCACTCATACAGCAAATAGATTACAGCAATGGGATATTATTTTGCTCAATTACGATTTCAAAAGGAAACACCTCGCATCTAATAAAATTGCACATGCAGATGGTTTGTCGAAATTGATCCCCAGTAAGTCTGAATTTGAAGAAACTGCTATAGCAGCAATAAAAGAAGATAATGAATTAAAAGATACATTAATAAATACTGGTAGGGAACTTCCTGTTACGCTTGAGACATAAAGAAAGCAGCGAAAACAGATGAATATATTAATAAGATGAAAAAACAAGTGGGACAAGACGAAAAGAATAGAAAGGGATTAAACGTGTTTCCATGTTCTATGTGTGATGAAACTCTGATGTACGCAGACAGAGTGATACTACCGCAAGTATTACAAAAGAAAATCATAAAGAAATTCCACATGGTGCTTCCTGGAATCTCCAAAATAAACCCTAATGATAGGATTCACATACCTGCCTGGAATTGATCAGGATATTTAGGAAATGGTGAAATTATGTAAAGGTCGCTAACTAGCCGAAAGATATCCTCCCATATGGACGCAACCTTTGCCTAAAACAAATGTACCTGCAGACGCATCCATATGGATTACGCAAGACCACTGAAGGGATATTATTTCCTAGTAATCGTAGATAGTATGTCAAAATGACCAGTAATTTTTTAATGCAAACAGCGTATAGCGGAGAACACAAAAAGCGCTGGACAAAGATTTTAGTCGGTTCGGAGTTCCCAAAACAATTGTTAGTGATAATGCCACTATGTTCACAGGTCAATCATTCAAACACTACTGTGAGACACTAGCCATTGAACACATTACAATACCAACTTTTTATCCTCGATCAAAAGGACAAGCAGAAAGTTTTTTTTATACTTTTAAACGAACTTTAGGAAAGAATAAGAACATCGACACCGAAGAAAAACACAATTAAAAATTCTTAGTAATGTCTAAGATAACACCACATCCAAATCCAAATGCTAAATTATCCCCATTTGAAATTATGTTTGCCAGGATGGCACGTTCGGTGTTCGCCCGGTTAATCCAGAGAGAAAAAAAAAAGGAAAACATATCAAGGATAATGTAAGGTACAAAACTTACAATGACGGGGATAAAGTTTTCTCCATAATTTATCGGACAGGGAAGAGTTTTGGGGAAGAAGACATAAGCTCAAAAATAATTGGAAGAATGGTTCACATGGTAAAAGGGCAGACTTTTTCCCACAAAAAACATTAACCAACTGAGACCCCGATACATAGAAACAGTCAGAAACCAAGAGTTACCAATTGACGTGCCATATGCCACTTTCCATATACAACCTCCTAACAAGGAAGTACCAGATCTCAGAAATCCAATAATTCTCCAAAATCGGCAAACACAAATGGTGAGGTGAAGTGAAATGAAAAGAAAAAGGACCGAATTTTTCGGTCAAAGTCTAAAAAGGAAAAAAATGGTAGAAGCAAAACTCTTTGGAAGAATAAACCTTGGGAGGAAGGTGATGTAATGGAATGATCTAACATCCCTTCATAGATTAAATGAACTATACCCTCTCACGTGACTGTGAGAGAAGGAAAAAACAGGAAGAGAATAATACAAGATGTTGAGTAACACTTATGTCACATGTATGCACTTGTAAATAAACCACTCGTTCTTTCACTCATAACCCCGTATTTCTTCCTGTATTCTTATTTAAAGTATGGATATAACAATATATGAATCCATATTACAAACAAATTAAACAAATGCCTTGACTTTTTTTTCATAATATATACATACCTTTTCGTGATGGCCCCATATATTTCCACAAATTGGAAACGCAATTACCGTCAGGAAAAATCAAATCAAACGTTTCCTTCTGCAGTAAAGTACATGAATAAAATTTGTAAAATTGATTATTGTTTTTTTTGCATTCATTCGCTTCTGATATAAACTTATCTTATCACTGTCTTCCTCATTGGCATTATCGACGGTTTCGCACTGCCAGCCTTTGTCGGTTGATGTCTAGGCCCGATACAAGCTATAAATCAATGTCAGACCTTACGACCCCTTGTCGTAACAGGAATCTGTATACAAAGGAGCAATACAGGCAGATTAAGTTTTCTGATAGTAATTTGTTTAGTATATATATATATATATATATATATATATATATATATATATATATATATATATATATATATATATAAATAAGGGAGTAGTCACCAACAATGTGCATTTTTAACATTATTTTATTATTCCGTGTCTTGGTTTTTCATTGAAAATTATGTTCGGATCATTGTAATAATGTTTTTAAGTCATTGAAATCGTTTTTACGCGCGTTTCAGACGTGCTGTGATGCGTCCTCGTTAGAAATTATTTTCAAATGTGTTGGAGATGTAAGAATGGCGATTTTCGTAGTGAATTTTAAGTTTTGCCAAGGGGTGGAGGCTTGTAAGTGTTTATTATTCATTGGCATGCTCCATTTTTGTTGCTTCTTATATTGGGCTTGTGAGAGAGACCGTTGACCTGGCTGTAGTCGGTATCTCTTTCTCCTAATGTTTTTTTTCTTTTCCTTTAGAGTGGGGTAGGCTGTGTGACTGTGTGTTTGTTTCTGTGAGTGTGCGTGTGTGTGCGTGTGTGTGTTTGCTTTTATTGGTTTGGGAATGTGTATATTTTTTATAGCATTTTGGGGGTATTTGCTTCCTTCGGAAGGCGGCTGTGATCCGAGGTCGTTACTAATACGTATGTGGGTGGAGAGGGGACTAGCTCTTTTGAAATAAGAGTAGGGATGCTTTCATTCCATTTTGATATTTATTTTTTGGATTCTTGAATTTTAGTATTGTGATTTTTCGTTTTAGTCTTTTCGGGTATTCCTTATATTGTGTTTGTTTAGAAAGAGGGGTGTATTTAAAATAGGAGATTTTTTAATGTTTCTATTAATTTGTCTCCCCATGTGGGTATGGCCAGACCCAGGATCGGTTCCTAGTGTGGGGAAGATTTTGTTCCCCAGAGGGGTGGGCATTGGAGGGGGTATAGGTATGGGAGGGGGATGATAGAAGGGATGATAGTTGTTTCAGCCATGAGGGGGTTCTCCTCCACTGACTGGAACAGATTGGAACAGATATTATACTATGGTTCTAGGTGTTTCCTAGTGTTGTTTGTTTCGAGGTTAAGCAGGGTTGGTGTTGTTCAGTGTGTTGTATTTTAGATAGGGGTGTTATCTCACTGTGTGGTTGTATGCGCGCACGTGTGTGTGTTTAAATTTGTCGATTCCGATTCATGTGTGGATGTGTATATGTGTATGTGTATGGGTGTGCATGCGAGTGTACCTAGCATTTCATGTTTTTGTGTGATGATATTAGGTTCTGTTCAGTTCAGGAGTGAATCTGGTGATGATTGTTTTTCCTGTGTAAGTAAATAAAAATAATTGTCTGTTTGGAAGATTGGCATTATTTTGAAGCTGTTTTCACTGCATGTGTGTACGTGTTTTGAAACATAGAGGTGTCTGTTATCTGGAATTTGGATTTTGCTCTTATGTAAGATCACTCTATTGCTGGAATTTTTGGTGGCGCATATGTAGGATTGGTTGCATGTTGTGCATCTTAGTGCATATACTACATTTCTGGAGGTGCAATTTAGATCTTTTTTATTTTGAATGTTTGTTCTGGGTTTTTGAATGTGTATTTGTTACCTTCTATTATTATGTCACATACTCCACATCGCGGTTTGTTGCATTTTTAACTCCTTTTGTAGTACGTGGGACGAGTTCTGAGGAAGTTAGGATGTGTTTTAAGTTTTTGGGTTGGCGTTTGCTTTTTATTATTTTTGTTGTTTTAAGTGTGTTGTTTAGTTTGTCGTTCTGATTGAGGATAAGGTTTTTAGTTATCTGTGTGAATAGTTCTGCGTTGTTTGTGTTGTGTGTAGAGACGTATACTAGAATGTGTTCTTTGTTGTGTTCTTTTGGGATTCTTAGTTGGGCTATTGCAATTTTTGTAGCCAGTTCAATACCTTTCTGTATTAGTGGTAGTGGTTATCCTCTTTTCTTCAGTGTTATTTGTAGTTCATTCAGTCTAATTGAAAGGAAGTGTCTGTCTGTTACTGGTGCAGACTCTACGTGCTAGGGAGTAGGTATTGATTTTAGTTTTTAGGATGGTAGCTTTTGAAGTGGAGGTATTGTTGAGTGTATGTGGGTGTGTGGTTGATGTCTGTGATTATGTTGTTGTGTTTCATTGTTACTAGGATGTCTAGGAAAGGTAGTTCTGTGGGGCTTTGTTCTAGTGTGAAGTTTATTTTGGGGTGTAGATTTTGTAGCAAAGTGTGGAGTTCTTTGATATCCCCCATGAGGTTCTCCAGAGGATAAAGCAGTCGTTAGGTATTTTTTCCAAGATTTTATGAAAAGTGTTTTTATATTGTGCCCGTACTTTTGCTCTATCCTTTCATAAAGGGTCTCTTCTAAGAAGGTGAGTGTAAGGGTGGCATATGTCGGTGTCATTTTGGTACCCATTGCTGTGCCTAGTATTTGGATGTAGTTGTCTTTATTGAATTGGAAGGAGTTGTTATTGCGGATTATGTCGATGCTATCAATCACGAATTGTTTATTGAATCTGAGGTGTAAAGTCTGTGTATGTTTGTCGATTCAATATGCGATAGCTTCTTTTCCTATATTGTGTGGGATATTGCAATATACCCTGCTAACATCGAATCTGGCTAATATAGTCCCATCTTCTACTGTTTGTGGTAGGGACTTAAGGAAGTATGTGTTATCTCTTACAAAACTTCGGACTAGATTGTTGGAGGGCTGTAATAGTATATCTATTATGTTGCTAAGTCTGCTTGTTGGGCATGATGGTCCTGCTACTATGGGTCTGAATGTGAGGTCGTTGGGGTTTGGAGTGCTTATGTATTCCGATTTTTGTATGTTGATAGCATGCCTTACCTGGTTAGATTTGTGTATTTTGGGTAGCCCATAGAAGATATTTGTTTTTGTTGTGAAATTTGTAAGGTAGTCTTTTTTTCTTTTTTAGTTAATGTACTATTGTATGTTGTGCAGAGTTTTGTTATTTTAGATATGGTTGTGTCGTCTATGTTAGAGCTAATTGGTTTGTAATAATTTTCGTTCCCTTGTGATTCTTAAATGTTTGTTTTTTAGAAGTTCTTATTCATTATAACTACTGTACTACCTTGGTTTGCTTCCTTTATAACTAAGTTGTTATTGTGTGGGATTTTTTTAAGTGCTTGATTTTGTTTTCGTGTTAGATTACTGGTGGGGTTTTAATTTTGATGGGGGGTGAGGTTTCAGAGTGTTTCAAAGAAGGTATTTAGTTATTTTGTGTTGTTATGTTTGTTGGGGAAATATGTTGATTTGTTTTTCACTAGAGTCGTCTGTTGTGTTATGACTGTCGTTAAGTATACTTATGAGTCTAAATTTGCGTTCAAATTCTTTGAGGTTTTTCTTTAACTCTGCTATGTTACTTCTGGGAATTGGGCAGAATTTGAGGCCTAGTTTTAGTACTTCAAGTTCGTCCTTTGTAAGTGTCTCTGTAGATAGGTTGATGACTTTGGGTTTTTTGTTGTCAAGTCTGGTGTTGTCATTTTGTGAGGGATTCCTAAAAAATGATTGCGAGGTTTGGTTTCGTTGATTCGGTTGGGTGGTTGGTTGTGTAATTTTGTGGGGATGTATGGGTTATGATGGTACCTGGGGTATTCGGATTGGTTGTGTTTGTGTGGGGGTATTTTTGGGGTCAGTTTTGTACAGTGGGGTACTGGGGGTGGGTGTTGTAAATATTGTTTTGTGTTGGGTGGTATATATAGGGGTGGTTTAGTTCAATTAGGTTGTTACGGTGGGGGTTATTAAGTAGGAGTATTTTGGTTGTTTGTGTGGGTGGGCTGGGGTAAGAGATAGTGCGTTCTTGGCTGAGTTGGGTGACGGGGTTGGTAGTAACTATTTTCGTATTGTTGTGGGAGGTTTATCTTTTAGTGTTGTCATGTGGTAGTGGGTTGTCGGTTGTTGATATGTTGTGTTTTGGAGCATTTTGGTAGTAGTATTTGTGTTTGTTTGGTGTCTGTGTTCTTGTGTGGATGTGTGGTGTTCAAGATTGGAGTTTAGTTGAGTTTGTGGGGTGGGATGGGTTTATGGTATGAATATGTTCCGGTCGTTTCGTTGTGTGTATTTGGGTCTGTTGTGTGGGTATATTTGAGAGTGATGTGTGTCTCGTTTCTTACCTTTGTTTTGGAATCTCTCCAGCTGTTTAAATTTGGTATGTTTCGGTTTTTGGTAGGTTTGACTGGTCATGTTCGGTACTTGTTCGTTTTTTTTTCTTTTTCTGGAAGATTCTTTAGCCAGGTTATCTTCGTTTCGATAATTCTTTTGAATTTTTCCTCCTCCTCTCTGCATTCAGACTCCCACAGTTCAATAAGGAATTAGTGGGTCTCCTTGGGGCATAGTTTTCTGATGTCGGTGAGTATTTTATCGTCGATTTTGGTGTATTCCTCTGTCCTCCTGTATGTCGATTTCGGCTTCTAGTTTTGATATGTTTAGGGTTTTTTAATTTTTTTCTGCTCCTCTGCGTCTTGTGGTGTGACTTTTTCTCGGAATTTGTTTGGGCTAAACTGCTCCTCCATGGTTAGAAATATCCTGTACGTTTGGGCGGTGTCGCTGCATTTGACTTCACGGTAGTAGGCCATTTTTCTCTTTTTAATAAGAGTTTTCCATATCTGGAGGTTTTTTTTCTTTTGTTTTCAGCGCTTCATTCCGGATGTGTGGTTTCTTTTAGATGTTCTAAATGTTCTTGTAGTTTTTTAAGGAGTTCTATAATTTCGTCGATGTTGGTTAGTATCTTATCCTGTTGGTGGGATATCATGAGGATTATTTTGTCCATCTTTTCATTCAGTTTTAGAATTTCATCCTCGAGATGTTTTTTTCCATGTTGGGTGTTGTTTGGGATTCTGGTGTATCCTCTACAGGTTTTTACGTGTTGGTGGCATTCTGTCGTTGTAGTTAGATATATTTATATAAAATTGGTAAAGAAATTCCAACGAAAGAAAGATGTATATCTAAATAAGGGAGTAGTCACCAACAATGTGTATATATATATGTATATATATATATATATATATATATATATATATATATATATATATATATATATATATTAGTGACCTTGCAAAGAAATAGGGGAGGCAAACGGAGTAACAAACCTGGAGCTGCCATCAAGGACATTATATATTTAGAATGTAGGTCAATTTGGTACTATTTTTTTGGTTTTATAGAGTTTTTAATCGATTGTCATCGAAGGTTAACCATAGAATAGAATTATAATTTTCAAAAAAGCCTGCAAGTGTTCATGTAGTTTCCTCCCATACAACCGAGGATATGAGGATTTCAATATTCAATTTTGCTACGTGTATTGATATATCAATATATATTAGTGGCCTGGCAATGCCACATTTGAAACAACCATATAGCAAAACCCCACAATGAAAAGGGGATATCCAAAGCAGCAAACATGTATTCGCTGCATTAAAAATAATTTAGTTCGCCTAGACAACTATCTTTTTTAGCCACGAACTTAAACCATTACTCCATAGTTGAGAGTCGCCTGTCACCCCAGCTCCAAGGGTTTGCTAGTAGTTCCTATTAATATGTTTATACAAAAATTGATAGCTACTTTTAAAGCGTTTCATTTATTCGTTTACGAAAATGGGCTACACGTTATTCTAATCGGAAGACTTTAAAAATGGGGAGATTAAATAGGGTTATAAAGAAAAGTTTTGTTACAGAAAACCAGTTACGGCTTCTTTATATTTGTTTGCATATATGTTCTTCTCTGAAGAATTGTATTATAAAATCTCCCTATACAAAGCAACACACACATTAGTGGATAATTTAATTTTAAACATTATATATGCCGCTCCCCATTTAGAGGCACCGAATTGGTAAAATGAGAACATTTTCTCAACTCTCGTTGAGGTAAAAATGGGCTTATGTATAAATGATTGCATTCATTGAAAACGTATCGCGAACAAAATCAAATAAATAACATATGCATGTGTATAAATATATGTACATATATATATATATATATATACATATATACACTGTATTTGTATACACATATATACTTATTTTTCCTCACGTATATACATATATATATATATATATATATATATATTAATGAAAACAAAAGGATGTAGTGTTTACCTCATATACACAATGGTAACATTCAAAGTAATGTAAATAATAGTATTTATATATACAAACTGTAATCCTAACCGAATTAAAAAAATGCTCAATACGCAATAGAGGGTAGAGCTTATTATAAGGAAAATAAAATTAAAACTGCAAGTTGAACAAAATGCCAAATAATTCTTTAGATAGAATGTATTCCAAGATTCTTGGAATACATTCTATCTAAAGAACTATTGTGCATTTTGGATCAACTATAGAGGAGATTCATTTCAGCTGACATATTATGTGAGGTCTGTTTTTTATATTAGTTTTTTCATATCCATATTTTTTCATTTTATAGTTGGCAATTTATAACTACAAATAATTGCGGTTTCACTTAATGCCTTAACTAGCAAATTCTAGCATTTCTACAAATATAATTAGATGATTTATTTATGTCCTCTGATGACAAGAATAATACGAGTAGCATTCCTTGAAACTCCGCGGAATAAGGACTTTGTAAATTGTTTTTTTGAGTATTCCTTCGGACAATAAATTTTGATTGTAAAGTTCAACTTACAGTTTTAATTTTATTTCTTATATATATATATATATATATATATATATATATATATATATATATATATATATATATATATATATGTGTGTATTTCATTGAATGCTAAGTAGTTACGGTTTACCATTTGTGTTCTCGCTCCTTTTTTCAACGTTTGATTATTGCTACCAGTATTAAAAGGTTAAAATGTAATCGAAATGTGACGATTCATATATAAAATATAATATATATTTTACAGAGGGGAGAGAAAAATATATGGGATTTTTTTCCAACAAGGCAGCGGTATTAAAAACGTTTCTAAAAAAAAAAACTCTGCGACGACAGATTGTATCATTCTCTTTTGCGGTCATACAGCATACGATGTCGCGTGGGTGGAGATGCATACAGACTAAACTTTCAACTGCTATAAACTGGGAAATAACCGCTCCGAACATCTTCTTATAGAAAGATAAGGGGTGACGGCGGACGAGGTCTGGTGTTTTATCTCGTCAATCTATCGTCGTAGCGTCAAATTTGAGTTCGCCCTGATTTGCGAAATCAGGAAATCACTTGTGCATCTTAATTAACTTTTGATCAGACATTTCTCACGGGCATTTCTGGAACATTGTCATTAGGTTCATATAAGAGACCAAAGTACTGTGCCTAAATTCTATACCATGCAAGTAATTCCTACACCAAATTATTGTTAAGTATTACCGTCGATGTCTTAATCGTTCATTTTTTCTTCTTTTGGTGTGCATCATTTACAAAACAGTTGTATTAGCAAGACATCCATGTTGTCCAGGATTGTTCACACGATTAATCAAGTCTAATTCGGCTCGAATAAAACGGTTACGTATGTAATTCTCGACCAACACGTGGGGTTGTTTATTAAGACTGTAGGGAAACGTGATTCTGAATCAATTCAACCATGGCGAAGGAAGTGCATAAACATTAGCCATACGAGCTCATACAATGAAATACACTTCGCGTATACACACACACACATATATATATACATATACATATACACATATACATATATATACATATATATACACACATACACACATATATATACAGTTGTTTAGTTAGGTGTTTCAGAGTTTTAGAACATTGTTTACATTGTAACATCATCAAATTATCATAAAATATCTGTAATTTTATATAACCTCATTAACAGAAGCGACACTCTAATTTAATAATTTTATTTATTGAAGTATCCCTCCGTTTTCCAGATAGCTTCTATTTGAAGTGTAAATCTTTGTCATACGCGATGCTGTCCAATAATCTTACTATTGATGCTTTTAGAGAATATTTTCCGAAATATGTATATTAATATCTCTCTCTGTATCTCTCTCCCCTACTCCATCTGCTCACAACGCCCCACACGTATTAATCCAACGGATTAAAGTCTTGAGAGCTTGTAGGATACACGTTGATACAAACTGCATTTCGTCCGTAAAAAAAAAGAACAACAAAGCACGGTCTATTAAGTTGGTTGTTTAAGTTAGTTCAAAAGTCTTTTACGTCTCGCTAAACGATTTCCTTTGGTTTTTCGACATAAACTGTCTTCTCTCTATCAGATAGAACTTACATCGAAGATCTTCATAGCCATTACAGTTATGGCTTCATAGACACCGAACTATTATTCACTTGACCTCATTGATTCTGGAGGCTTTCAAAAATCATATTCTGAACTTGCTGAATAAACTACTGGGTTCTGATGCTGTCAGACCGTTGTTGGTAAATCCTGTCAAAAACCCGCTTATATACGCACGTATATTATCCCAAACAAAAGGTGTAGTCATGCAGGCACTGAGTCGATGTCTCACAAGTAGGATTCTTACACTCGGTAAATGTATGCTATCTAACAAGCAAACACGGCGTGGAAACCATTATTAAAATTTTCAGAAAAAGATTTCCAGAACGTAATATAATATAAACTTACTGCTACAGCTAAATAACGTCGTATGTCAGGCAATCAATGAAAGCCAAAAAATCGAACTTCAAGACTTGACTTCCGCAATGTGTTTCCATGCATCAAAATATTTATATGCATTTTATTATAGATTCTATTTAGTTTTATTATAAAACCCATTTCTACAATTCTTTTAAAGACTACATCATCGTTTCCAAACAAAAAACCGTGTAGATAGTTTCCAAAAATAGATTATTTATATGTTTTGTACTTTATATTAGTAATTCAGTAATAGTTGATTATATATAATCGAATGCCTAATGTATTTATCTAACGATAATAATATCAGCAGGCGCGTAATCTTTGAAACTATTTTTTGAAGTAGTATCTTATAAATCATTTGGAATTATTAAATGTGTTTCTTACGTGTCGATGTTGTCATTTTTTTCAATGTTTTTTGAATGGACCCACAACCTTTCAGCGAGGTCAACTGACCAAGGATGCAGGTTATTATAGTGACATGCTCACTTGCCGACAACTCACAGTAGTTCTTTCAATTCTTGTTTTCAAACACTACCATTGTCGCTTACATTTGTATTTGTTATTCCAAAACGACTAAATATTTTGTATAAGGTCTCTATAATATTCAGAGTTTAGGGAATATTTTTTATATATAAATTTCAAGTCATTTCATTTTTATATCTTAGAGTACAATATAATTGTACTTTTTTAGTTGTGTTTTCTAACTAATATTAATCCTTGCCCAAGATACGGCTGTGTTTGGTCAATGCTAATTGGTTAAGGTGTTTGCTGCTTATGGATATATTATACGATTCTTTAAGGAAAATTAATGTTTTGGCGCATCTCTGCAAGTTTTTTTTCCACTGCAATAAGCCCCGGATACATTAGTTTTGGATATAAAGTGTTCCATTATTAGTCTTAAAGATTTCTTCTAGTGTAGGAAGTGTATAAATGTGGTCTTGAATACAGTCATTCAGGTGTGTTTTTTAGAATATTTTTTTTACGTATGATGTAATTAGCGCACACTTCGTAATCAACAGTTTAAATCACACATATTTTTTCAAGTTTTTTGTTATTTCTTTGTTTATCATTTCTAATGAAACTTTTCTTTTTGGTTCAAATGCCAGTCTTAAATGTCTCTTTTGCTTGAAGGTTACATCAATTTTTTTTAAATACAAAAACTTCGTCTGCCAGAGAATACATTCGTTTATTCATTTTAAAATATTTAATAATTTTGTCTGAACGTTCATATTTCTCTATGCTGCAAGTATGCACGTGTCTAAAAACGCTATAATCGACTAGGTTAAACAATATCATACCGATGATATCAAATTAGTTTCTATGTCTTCCTGGTATATTAGCATTGAATATTCTAGCGTTTAATTAGAAATTGGCGCAAATTACCCTTTGAATTTTAAACTGTTTTCAGAAACACGCCTTGGAATTTTCCGACGTCCGATATTATTCAATAATATTTCATTGGTTAGGAGTATGTCACTTCCAGTATCGTACACTTCTGCCATTATTTTTTAAATTACATTTTAACCCTAAAGAAGGTACATTGCCACTTTGTTGTAGGGGCCTAATATCAGGGGTAGTGTGTAGGGAGTTATGCAGCTAGATGTTGGTTAACGTTGCTTTTGAACTTCTGCATGTCAGTACAGTTGGGGAAGCAGGGGCCCGTAAACGAATTCCAAAGTCTAGTTGTTCTGGGGAATAAACTATTAGAGTAGAAGGTTCGCTTACATCTAGGGATCTTTAATGTGAAGAGGTGGGATTAAGCTGCTTGTCGGGTTTTCGGTGGTATGTACGTAAGAGGGGGCTAACGTGCTTGCAGTTGATTACAGCATTCGCTTTTAAAGTTTTTTTTTACACAGTGATCGCCACTTATCAAGGCTCGGAAGCCACTGAGGGATAAAGGTTATTGCAAGTACATTATGTTAGTGTGGAGATTTGATGAAGTGTTTACTTAAGGGGGCGGTTCATTAGGAATTTGTCAACATTGAACCTGACCACATCCAAGTTTAGTCCGGTGGGAAGCAGGCAGACGGAACAGAGCTCCACAGGCGTGCAGTTCTAAGAAAGAAGCTTTCTCCATGGAATCCACGTTTTGATTTAGGCACAGATACAGAGTGGGGGAAATTTTTCACAGTTGATTAAGCTAGTCGAGTGTTTTTCGTTACAGATTGGCGATGGGGGACCAGAGATTGGAGTTCAGACTCGCACCTGCCATGGAAATAACGATAACACAAGGATAGGCTCGCAACGTCTCTTCTGTGGGAGAGGGGTTGCAGGGTAGAGAAAAGGGCATCCCCCACTAAGCCATGAAGTCTATTCTGTACTCTGTCAAGGCAGGATAGGCTGTTTTCTTGCAGATCCTGCTCAGATATGGCAACAGTATTCCATCCTTGGACGTACTTGGCTTTTATATAGATAGATAATTGCATCAGTAGTGAGATATCTTCTGGAGCGGTAGAAGGATCCCACCATCTTTCCAGCGACCATGACAACAGACTTGATGTACGTGTTCCATTTCAGATCAGGAGTAAAGGTCAAACCCAGAAGCTTGTCAAAACACGGGGCCTTACCCAGACAAGGGCCATCAATCACAATTGATACCGGATGGGGATCAGAGCGTTGATGATGTAAGGATAGGAGTTTGGTTTTGGATGCATTAAAGGTAACCAGCGACATTTTCACCAACTGAACCACGCGCTCGAGATCAGAGGAGAGAGAATCAGAGAGAACTTTGTCATTTACAGCCTTTGATGTGTTGGCGTAGATGGTCGTGTCATCAGCATATATGTCAACGAATGATTTAAGTATATGTTTACGGAGTTCATTGATGTAGATCAGGAAGAGAGTTGGGCCCCGGATTTACCCCTGATTGACTCCAGCATTTATATTGCAGGCCTCCGACTTTTGTCCATCTTCCACTTCTCTTATGAGCCTATTAGAGAGAAATGATTTAATGATTGAAAAAACATTTCCAGTTATACCGTAGCTGGACATCTTCTGAAGTAGACCCTTATGCCATACCTTGTCGAAGGCCTTTTATATTTCAAGAGCAATTGCCCTAGAAAGTAAGTCTTTGTCAAGAGATTCACTAATCCTGTGGGATATAACCGTCAGCACATCTGCGGTAGATCTTGCAGAGCGGAAACCATATTGTGTGTCACTAAGAAGCACTTCTCCTTAAGGCAGCGCTTAAACAGTTTCGTAATTATTGGAGAAAGTTCTGGTTGAAGCTTTTGTAACACTATAATTGGGTTGCCATCAGGGTCAGTTGCTTTACTGGAATCTTGGTTCTCGATTAACTTGGCGACCTAATGCACGGATATTTGCATGTTAGCTTGCTCGTTCTGTGTTATAGGAGGAAATATGGGGAGTTGATCGCCTTCGTCGCATAGGGTAGAATTAGCTGCAAAATTTTTTGCAAATAGTTTGGCCTTGTCTGATGCTGACGAGATGACCCCTGGTCCATTGATAATTGTTGTGATAGAACGCGCACTTCTGTTCAGGATCCTATATGTTATTTGCCAAAACTGGTGGGAACCAAGCCGCTGATAAGCTTCCTTGGATTTAACAGACTGGGCATATAACTCTCTTGCATTTTTTATTACTCTTTTATAGTGGTTGCTGGCAGTCCTGAAAGCAGCTTTAGTCTAAGTAAATCAATTATGTTGGTAGCTATAGAAAAAGTGATGTCTGTGCGCGATAGCAGCAGCACATTCTGGGGAGAACCATGGTTGGCTGTTAAGTTTTTGTTGGAATTTTTTAGACAGTATGAATTGGCCTATGCCTACAATAAGCCATTCGGTCCGATCTGATACTATAGAGGGCACTTCCTTTTTAAACATGCATTTAATGAGTGCAGAGGTAAATAAGATATGAATGTACGGAAGCTATCCCAGTAAGCCATAGAGTATCTGTATAAAATTCGGTGGAGGGGTACGTCTGGGGGCTTCTTACATTTCGTTTTTATCTTAAATAATACGACGGAGTGGTCGGAGGATCCTAGAGGAGAATTAACGGAACATGAACATTGCTAAAAGGAAGCTGAGAGAAAACCATCTGAGTGAGGTTATAATCAATGGCAAAATCATGACAAAACCTCCCTTCATCATCTGTCTTATTTGAATAAGTCAGCCATTCCACGTTATGGACGTTGAAGTAACCACAGATTTGGATGTTAGCCGAGAGATGTGAAGACAGTATGTGGTCTATTTTCTCAGATATGCTCTTAAAGATAGTAACTCCGCTGTTGTGGGGCCGATAGAGGGCAAATATAAATGCAATGTGTAAGCAAGTGCAACCCTGAAGCACATATCGTGGAAATTAGGATCTTCTCTAGAGATATCCCTGCCATAGGGGAAGCCATCCTAAATGTAGGCACATATTCCATGCCCATGACGGTCTTGGGTGTCATATTAGGCTGTTAAATATTAGTATCCGTAAATTATGAACTCATCTAGGGAAGTAGTCGGCCCTACTCCAGTTTCACTTAGAAATAATATGTCCGGTTACGTCTCCTTTAATTGGGTTTCAACATCTGGAAGGTTGGAACGTAGACCCCTGATG
Organism: Euprymna scolopes; assembly: GCF_053919585.1. Taxonomy (NCBI): domain Eukaryota; kingdom Metazoa; phylum Mollusca; class Cephalopoda; order Sepiida; family Sepiolidae; genus Euprymna; species Euprymna scolopes. The sequence goes on along the minus strand of NC_136500.1, from coordinate 4,490,671 downwards.
TTGGAGAAGGAGACCTGCTTGTTTGGGTCTACGTTGGAAGATGGGTTCTACATTTAATCGAGTTTTTATTCAGGAGTTATTTCATGTTGAGGTTTTAGGATTTGTGGAATAGGCCGTCATACTTGGTTAGAGCAGTACAGAGAGGGAAAGTAAGAAAGAAAAAGACAGGAATTTTTTTTGTTGCACACGAAAAGTAAAGCCGTTACCATTACCCACTAGTATGGCATCGAGAGACCCCAGCAGAGACTACTGCATGGTCCAAATCAACTCACGAAATGGCAATACAGCAGTCCCAGTACTTTGCGCCTGTTGATAGGACAGCCTCCTTAGTGATTAATCCAAGGTTCGGGTTCCTGACTATCAGGCAGATAACGTCAGCCCAGAGAATACGTTTTCCTCCAGCACCCTTACTAGTGACATGGCCACAAGGACAGAAAGACACAGAAAAATTGCCGACATCTCAGACTACTGGTAACCTTTAAGCAGCTGTTTCTTCACCCTATGTCAGAAAAATCACTCATTGAATGAGGACTGAATGACAAAATAGGAGACGCGAGAGTAACTGGAGCTGCCAATAACACATCCACTGTATCATCTTCTCTGCATTTAAAAAAATAGAAAAAAAAGGGGAGAAGGGGAATGGGTACGAGTTACTTTTTTATATCTAAGTTGTAAGTCCGGTGCAAAGTTAAAAATTCAGGACACTTTTGATGATAATCTCTGTTAAAGATCATCTCTCCTCTCTCTCTCTCTCTGGCTCTTTCATACTCTCTCTGGGGTTCGAGTCCCCATGCGATAAAGCTACCACCAACATGGAGCATCCGACGTTCTGGTCGTAATTGCGATATGCTGGCCCCATTTCGAAAAAGTGATCGAAAATGGAGTCTCCATTTGTTTGGCCAAGTGGTCCAAATAAAGAGCAGAGTCAGTGGAAAATATCCAACAATGCGACCGCCTAGACAAGATGTATATCTGCAAAGCTGTATCTTTGTCTAACTTGGAAGCAAGTTAATGTCGAGGAGGGACTTTCGAGAAGCAGCAGAAGGATTGATAGTGTTGTAGAAGAGTACTGGTGCCTGATCTTTCTTGGAAAAGGGGTGAGTCCGGAAAGTGAAAGAATAAAGATGTACTTCGGACATAATTATTTTTTTTTAGTTAGTTAGTTATTAAAAATGTATGGCTTGCCATAGATTTTGATAAAAAAAGGGGTGGAGGAATGTTAAAGAGCATCTCTCCTCTCTCTCTCTCTCTCTGGCTCTTTCATACGCTCTCTATTTTCTCTCTCTGTGTCTCTATTAGATAGTAGATCGAGAGAGAGAGGGAGAGGGTGGGAGGAGGTCAGAGAGATATTTTTGTAATAAATCCACGTTGCAGAAAGTGACGTTTCATCTAACCGGATGTCATGTGATGCTACGTGGCAAGGTTGGTGAAACGTTGAGTCTCTCAGAAAATGCCAAGCCGAGCTTGTCTACAATGGTTCTCTCCTAAGTAAGGGGGGAGATGCGCGCCCCAGACGTGGGACGTGGTAGGTACCCACAGTGGAGACCATCGATGGCGACATCTGCAGATCATGCCTGGGAGAATAAAAGGTTGAAAACCCAACATCTGTCTTCATCTTGTGTATTCCGGTGAAAACAGCAAGAGAGCTCCACCCAGATGAAGACTCTCCCAGAGCAGCAAAACCAGGTATGAACTTCTATATATAAACACATACATCCACAAGTGTCCTAACCACCAGACAAACGGTTTAAGGGATCTTGGGTCCCGTTCTCTCGTCTCTTAACACTTGTAATATCTCTCTCATCGTCATAAACTTTTTCTCTTCATTAGTAAAATGGACACGTCATCACCAGGGTACCAGTATCCCTCAAGTAAAGTGTCAAAGTCCAAATCCGTTTCTTCTCCCTCCCTTATGTAACATCTCCCCTCCCATATAAATGGGTGGACGTTTGTCGTTATCTAACGAGTTTGAATCATTAGAGTTTCACCTTTTAATTAATTAAAATCCAATAATTAACTATTATCAATTTGTAAAGTCGGCTTAATATTAATTTACATTCGAGTTTAGATATTTATTCAAGGTTTTACTTTAAGAGGTTCGTTTTCATGAGTAACTGCTTATTTGCACTCTTATATTTAAAATGTACTTGAACATAAGTCTAACTATCTTAGATAGTTTTATTGGCCAGCAAGGAGGCAAGCATTTTTATTACACGTAAGCTTGCAGTAATAGCATATATTAAGTATACTACTTAAATAAAATCCTAAGTTCATCTTCTCTAATAGAGAATAATTTTCGGCCTTTTTTCTCGCTAGTTTCCTGCATTTTGTTTGTTTTTATCGTTTACTTTGTAGCATGGGGGGTTGACGGATAAGACGGGAGAATACAGACAAAATACATAAATAAGACAAGAAAAACAAGTTTAAAAGCAAGGTAACATAAAACACATAAAGAATTAGTTTTAAAAAAATACTTAACGATTTTGCCATAGTGTTCCGTCTGCCGTCTTTTTGTCAACTGGTAGCTGGCATATCATGTCTGTCTAAAGAGTAAGAAGATTTCTATTTTCGGATAACTTGGTCGAGTGCCTATCCATTTATAGAATAAATGTCGTTACCTTCAGATGTGTAAAATATTTGATTTTAATTTTTTTTTGTTAAAAATTTTCTAACCTTTCTTTTTATATAAAGTCCTAAGTTTGTCTACTCTAATAGAGAATAATTTGCCGCCTTTTTCTCGTTAGTTTCCGGCATTGTGTTTGTTTTTTATCGTTTACTTTGTAGCATTTGGGGTGACGGATAAGACAGGAGAATAGAGACAAAATACATAAATAAGACAAGAAAAACAAGTTTAAAAGCAAGGTAACATAAAACATAAAGAATAAGCTTTAAAAATACTTAACGTTTTTGCCATAGTGTTCCGTCTGCCGTTTTTTGTCAACGGGTAGCTGGCATATCATGTCTTTCTAAAGAGTAAGAAGATTTCTATTTACGGATAACTTGGTCGAGTGCTTATCTATTTATAGAATAGATGTCGTTACCTTCAGATTGGTAAAATATTTAATTTTAATTTTTTTTTGTTAAACATTTTCAAACCGTTCTTTTATATAAAGTCCTAAGTGCGTCTTCTCTAATAGAGAATAATTTCCAGACTTTTTATCGTTAGTTTCCGGTATTTTGTTTATTTTTATCGTTTACATTGTGGCATTGGGGGTGACGGATAAGACAGGAGAATACAGACAAAATATATAAATAAGACAAGAAAACAAGTTTAAAAACAAGGTTACATAAAACATCAAGAATTAGTTTGAAAAAATACTTAACGTTTTTGCCATACTGTTCCGTCTGCCGTCTTTGTGTCAACTGGTAGCTGTCATGTGATGTCTTTCTAGAGAGTAAGAAGATTTCTATTTCCAGATAACTTTGTCGAGCCTAGCTATTTATAGAATAAAAGTGGTTTCGTTCGGATGTGTAAAATATTTAATTTAAATTTTTCTTGTTTATAAAAGTTCTACCTTGTTTTTGTTTTCATATAAAGTCCTAAGTTTTTCTACTCAATAGAGAATAATTTTCAGCCTTTTATCGTTAGTTTCCGGCATTTTTTTTTTCGTTTACTTTGTAGCATGGGGGTGAATGATAAGGCAGGAGAATACAGACAACATACATAAATATAACAAGAAAAACAAGTTTAGAAACAAGGTACCAGAAAAACATTTAGGACTAGTTTTAAAAATACTTAACGTTTTTGCGATAGCGTTCCGTCTGTGGTCTTTTTGTCAACTGGTAGCTGGCATATCATGTATTTCTGGAGAGTAAGAAAATTTCTATTAACAGATAACTTGATCGAGTGCCTATCTATTTATAGAATAAAAGTCGTTACGTAAGGATGTGTAAAATATTTAATTTACATTTTTTTTGTTTTAAGTTCTAACGTGTTTTTTGTTTTTATATAAAGTCCTAAGTTTATCTACTCAAATAGAGAATAATGTTCGGCCTTTTTTATCGTTAGTTCCCGGCATTTTGTTTGTTTGTATCGTTTACTTTGTAGCAAAAGGGGTGACAGATAAGACAGGAGAATACCGACAAAATACATAAATAAAACAAGAAAAACAAGTTTAAAAACAAGGTTACATAGAAAACATTTAGGATTAGTTTTAAAAATACTTAACATTTTTGCCATAGTGTTCCGTCTGCCGTCTTTGTGTCAACTGGTAGGTGGACTATCATGTCTTTCTAGAGAGTAAAAAGATTATATTTCCGGATACCTTGGTCGAGTGCCTATCTACTTATAGAATAAAAGTAATTACGTTCGGATGTGTAAAATATTTAATTTACATTTGTTTGTTTTTTGTTAAAAAAGTTCTAACTTCTTTTTTTATATAAAGTCCTAAGTGTGTCTACTTTAATAGAGAATAATTTCTGGCCTATTTTATCGTTAGTTTCTGGCATTTTGTTTGTTTTTATCGTTTACTTTCTAGCATAAGGGCGACGGATAAGACAGGTGAATACGGACAAAATACATGAAAAAGACAAGAAAACAAGTTTAAAAACAAGGTAACAAAAACATTTAGGATTAGTTTTTAAAAAACTTAACGTTTTTGCCATAGTGTTCCGTCTGCCGTCTTTTTGTCAACACATTACCTTGTAGAAACACATGAAATATCTCCAGAAAAAAAACTTGATTAAACCTAGAACTCCATCTTCCAACGTAGACCCCTACTACCAGGTCTCCTTCTCCAACATCAGGGGTCTACGTTTCAACCTTCCGGATGTTGAAACCCAATTACAGGAGACGAAACCGGACATATTATTTCTAAGTGAAACTGGAATAGGGCCGACCACTTCCCTAGATGAGTTCATAATTAACGGATACTCTAATTTAACAGCTTAATCTGACACCCAAGATCGCCATGGTCATGGAATATGTGCCTACATTAAGGATAGCTTCCCGTGTGGCAGGAGTATCTCGAGAAAAGATCATAATTTATCCGATATGTGCTTCAGGGTTGTACTTGCTTACACACTGCATTTATATTTGCCCTCTATCGGCCCCACAACAGCGGAGTTACTATCTTTAAGAGCATATCTGAGAAAATAGACCACATACTGTCTTCACATCCCTCGGCTAACATCCACATCTGTGGTGACTTCAACGTCCATAACGTGGAATGGCTGACCCATCTAAATAAGACAGATGATGAAGGGAGATATTGTCATGATTTTTCCATTGATTATGACCTCACTCAGATGGTTTGTGAACCCACCCGTGTGCCCGATACACCCGGTCTATATGCAAGCCTCATACACCTTTTTCTCTTAGCTTCTTCTTAGCTATGTTCATGTTCCGTTCATTCTCCTCTAGGATCCTCCGACTACTCCGTCGTAACAGTTAAGAAAAAAAACGAACACTAACGAGCCCCCAGATGTACACCTCCACCGTACTTTATACCGATGCTCTATGGCTGACTGGGATAGCTTCTGTACATTCATCTCTGATTTACCTCCATGTTTAAAAAGGAAGTGTCCTATATAGTATCAGATCTGACTGAATGGCTTATTGTAGGCATAGACCAATTCATACCGTCTAAAAAATCCAACAAACACCTAACAGCCAGCCATGGTTCTCCCCCGAAATGTGCTGCAGCTATCGCGCACAAAAATCACTTTTTCCATAGCTACCAACGTAATAGATGCACTGAGACTAAAGCTGCTTCTGAGAACTGCCAGAAACCACTGAAAAAGAGTAATAAAAAATGCAAGAGAGCTATATGCCCAGTCTGTTAAATCCAAAGCAGCTGATCAGTTGCTTGGTTTCCACCAGTTTTTGCAAACAACAAATAGGATCCTGAACAGAAGTTTGCGTTCTATCCCAAACATTATCCTTGGACCAGAGGTCATCTCGTCAGCGTAAGACAAGGCCAAACTATTTGCAAATAACTTTGCAGCTAATTCTACCCTATGTGACGAAGACCATCAACTCCCCATATTTCCTCCTATAACACAGAACAAGCAAGGTAACACGCAAATATCCGTGCATTAGGTCGCCAAGCTAATCAAGAACCTTGATTCAAGTAAAGCAACTAGCCCTGATGGCATCCCAATTATTGTGTTAAAAAACTTCAACCAGAACTTGCTCCCATACTTACGAAACTGTTCAGGCGCTGCCTTAAGGAGAATTGCTTTCCGACTCCCTGGAAGACCTCATCAGTTTGCCCTGTATTTAAGAATTCAGGTGATAAGTCATCTCCCTCTCAGTACAGATCAATGTCTCCTGTGTGTTATGAGTAAGTTGCTGGAGAAATAGTCAACCACCTCAGCAGGAATAACCTTCTTAGTGAAAAACAATATGGTTTCCGCTCTGCAAGATCTACCGCAGATGTGTTGACGGTTATATCCCACAGGATTAGTGAATCTTTTGACAAAGGCTTCATTCCTAGGCCAATTGGTCTTGACATATCAAAGGCGTTCAACAGATTATAGCATAAGTGTCTACTTCACAAGATTTCCAGCTACGGTATAACTGGTAATGTTTACTCAATCATTAAATCATTTCTCTCCGATAGGCTCATAAGAGTAGTGGTAGATGGACAAAAATCTGAGGCCTTCAATATAAATGCTGGAGTCCCTCAGGGGTCATTCCTAGGCCCAACTCTCTTCCTGATCTACATCAATTACCCCCCTAAACATATACTTAAATCATTCGTTGGCATCTATGCTGATGACACGACCATCTACGGCAACACATCAAAGGCTGTAAATTAAAAATTCCCTCTGATTCTCTCTCCTCTGATCTCGAGCGCGTGGTTCAGTGGGGGAAGATGTGGGGGTTATCTTTAATGTACCAAAACCAAACTCCTATCCTTACATCATCAACGCTCTGATCCCCAGCTGGCATCAATTGCGATGGATTGCTCTCGTCGCGGTGAGACCCCGTGTTTTGACAACTTCTGGGTTTGTCCTTTACTCCGGATCTGAAATGAAACACGTACATCAAGTCTGTTGCCAAGGTCGCTGGAAAGATGGTGGGATCCATCTACCGCTCCAGAAGATATCTCACTACTGATGCAATTCTCTATCTATTTAAAAGCCAAGTACGTCCGAGGATGGAATACTGTTGCCATATCTGGCCAGGATCTGCAAAAAACAGCCTATCCTGCCTTGACAGAGTACAAAATAGACTTCGTGGCTTAGTGGGGGATGCCCTTTTCTCTACCCTGCAACCTCTCTCCCAGAGGAGAGACGTTGCGAGCCTATCCTTGTTTCATCGTTATTTCCATGGCAGGTGCGAGTCTGAACTCCAATCTCTGGTCCCTCCTCGCCAATCTTTCACGAAAAACACCCGTGTAGCCGAATCCACTGTGAAAAATTTCCCTCACTCTTTATCTGTGCCTAAATCAAAACGTGGATTCCATGAACAAAGCTTCTTTCTTAGAACTGCACGCCTGTGGAACTCTGTTCCCTCTGCCTGCTTCCCACCGGCCTACAACTTGGATGTGTTCAAGTCCAATGTTAACAAATTTCTAATGAACCACCCCCTTAAGTAAACACTTCATCTAATCTCCACACTAACATAATGTACTTGCAATAACCCTTATATCTGAGCGGTTTCCTGCCTTGATAAGTGATGATCACTTTGTAAAAAAAACAAAAAAACAGGCAGATTGATGCAACATTTCGTCGATGGGACAGAGGCTGAAGCTTAGATGAAAGTTCTAGACCTATCAGATTGGCGACTCTCTTTTTGGACTTTGTGTAGGACGAGAGATTAGTCGCAGATGCACCAGCCCAAATATGACAGCAATACATGGCCGAATGGTTGCCTTGTATAGGATACTTTCGGGCGTATGTATCTTTGTAGCACGGTAGAGGTAACCTACTTGCTTTGCAGCGGACCTGGCGATACTCTCAATGTAATTCTTCCAACTCGTGTTTCCTGTGAGCGTAATGCTGAGGAGTTTAAAAGATGTACTTTCAGATAAAGTCTCACTGGCCTTTGCTATTGGTGGTAGTACACGGTTCTTGTAATTATTGAAGGAAACAAGTTTAGTCTTGGCAGCATTGAATGGTACCATTTCACTACAGATCGGAGGTCATCCTCTAGTGTTTCTGCCATTTCTTTAGATATGGGCTCATTTGATTCCTATCGTGTCTATTTCGATGTATATATATATAGATATATATATATGTATATATATATATATATATATATATATGTGTGTGTGTGTGTGTGTGTGTGTGTGTGTGTGTGTGTAGGGGGTGTATTGATATTTAAATTTCTTCGTAATGGTAAGACCCTATCTTATGTATCATTTAAATCTTCGGATTTTCTTTCTCATGCATGCATTTAATGTATGCTTTTTTCGGCTCTATTTATAACCCAGTTTTGAAGTAACATCAACTCGTAAAATATATTACCACCACATGACTCGCAGTGTTCTTTTCTTGTGGATTTAATGATCCTCTCTTTGTAGTTGTGCGATATTATTTTTTTTCTATATTTGAATTAATACGATTTTAGGCCTTCTTTTGTAAGGTTATTTTTGTGTCTTGTAAAATAATTGACAGAATTCCCCAACATATTTCCTGATGTTTTGCTGCCGGTAATACCTGAACAAATATAAGACATTTACGTATATACCATTTAATTTCTGTTACATGAAACAATTTACACTGGATATTTTATCTTCCAGCGTATGTTTTCGTTGGTATCGATAACATTTACGCAGTTATAACCTATATGAAACAAACTATCACCTTTGACAAATCCTTTTGATAACATTTCAATTGTTTCTCTTAAAAAAATATCATGTTGTCTTTTGCGTATGAGATCCGTGTATTTGTATTTTCCTTAGCGCCTCTATTTACTACTAAAAATACAATATTTCTCTGTTAAACATAAACTATTGGAAAAAGAATGTTTTTATTCTATGGTAAACAAAGGTTACATCGTCCATCAGTTTCTACAAATAATATAAAAGAGTGTGTGTCATACTTTTGGACGAATAAAAAAAACAGCGTTCCATTTTGAACACAATGCTTTGTTAATACATTTTGCAATGTAAATTATTGTTCAATGTTTGCTTTTACTGATGTAACTTGCTGCACTTTTTGTTGTAATTATATTTGTTTTTAATAGTGCTGAACTTTGTATTTGAAACTGCAATATTCGTATTGTTCTTGAAGCAATGCATTTTGCTCTTACCAATTTTTTGTTTCTGTGGCATCGTATGATGCATGATAATAAATTCAACAGCTGTATGATATTTAAAAATACAACACATTAAACCAAGAATGCGTCCAAATAACCAAGAATAATCCAAGAAGTTGGTACTAGAAAATGCATTCTTGTAAATTTGTTATTACTGTCGATGTTAATTGTTTAGGTTTTCCTTATTTCTTTTCTTATTTTTGTTGCTGCACGCATTTATCTGTTGTATTTGTAATACACTGAATTATATAATATACATTATTCAACACTAATTTATTATGGCTTTTTGTACTATTTTATGAATATAAAATCCGAGAATATAATTAGTCAAAAAGATATATATATAATATAATATAATATATATATATATATATATATATATATATATATATATATATATATATATATATATATACACAGTGATCACCACTTATCAAGGCACGGAAGCCACATAGGGATAAGGGTTATTGCAAGTACATCACGTTAGTGTGGAGATTTGATAAAGTGCTTACTTAAGGGGGGGTTCATTAGGAATTTGTTAACATTGGACTTGAACACATCCAAGTTGTAGTCCGGAGGGAAGCAGGCAGCCGGAACAGAGTTCCACAGGCGTGCACTTCTAAGAAAGAAGCTTTGTTCATGGAATCCGCGTTTTATTTAGGCACAGATATAGAGTGGGGGAAATTTTTCACAGTGGATTCAGCTAGACGGATGTTTTTACTGAAAGATTGGCGAGTGGGGACCAGAGATTGGAGTTGAAACGAGAACCTGCCATGGAAATAACGATAAAACAAGGATAGGCTCGCAACGTCTCTTCTGTGGGAGAGAGGTTGCAGGGTAGAGAAAAGGGCATCCCCCACTAAACCACGAAGTCTATTTTGTACTCTGTCAAGGCAGGATAGGCTGTTTTTTGGTAGCTCCTGCCCAGATATGGCAACAGCACTCCCTCCTTGGACGTACTTGGCTTTTGTATAGATAGAGCATTGCATCAGTAGTGAGCTATCTTCTGGAGCAGTAGAAGGATCCCACCATCTTTCCAGCGACCTTGGCAACAGACTTGATGTACATGTTCCATTTGAGATCAGGAGTAAAGGTCAAACCCAGAAGTTGTCAAAACACGGGGCCTCACCCAGACGAGAGCCATCCATCACAATTGATGCCAGCTGGGGATCAGAGCGTTGATGATGTAAGGATAGGAGTTTGGTTTTAGATGCATTAAAGGTAACCAGCCACATCTTCCCCCACTGAACCACGCGCTCGAGATCAGAGGAGAGAGAATCCGAGAGAACTATATATATATATATATATATATATATATATATATATATATATATATATATATATATATATATATATATATATATATATATATATAGAACTCCTTAATTAACTCTCATAAAATTAATATACGAAATACAAATTTATGCGTAAAGTTAAAGTATTTACTTCAAAAGTATTCACTACGTAGGTAGATCTATTTAGTAAGTTATAAAATATATATATGATTAAGCTACACTGAATATTCCGCGTTTTATCCACTCTAGGACTCTTCAGGCTTATGCGCAAATTGTGTGGTTGTTTGTCGTTTTTTATATACGCATCTTCTACTGAGATTTTAGTCAGCCATTCAGTTTTCTAATATCCACCGCGCCATTCCTATAAGCTCATTGACATACGCTTATCGGACAAAGGCAAATTTGGCCTTTGGTAGCCCTGTACCTTTCTGTCCGCTCTATTTAGCCTGGATATCTAGTTTCTTGATATGTTTCAAATCTAGGTTAGGGTTTTTTATGTTAGTTTATATATAATATATATATGTACATACATATATGTACATATATATATGCATATGTATATATATATATATATATATAAATAGATATACGTGTGATGTTTATTTATTTATTTGTCCATTTCCTATTATTTTGTTAGTTTTAAAATTATTTTGTATCGCTATTCTAGAGTACATTTTATCTTGTGAACACAGTAGTTTACTATTTCTCTTATACTGTTTAATAGATGTTTGGCTTCTTTAATTACAGGACACAAAATTTTTCATGAAGGCATAATCTACATGGGTCGTCTAGGTCCCTACACGTTGTAGCTTGTTTTATTATTTTCCATTCAACTACCGGCGAATGTCCGCTTTCCTTGAGTTCCCAGTATTTATTTGCTAGCGTTGTTTTCATACGTTGTTTTTCATTGTTGAATGTACTGTTGTGGTCATAATATCGAGTTTTGAAATCTAAGGAATCGTACCTACGTAATATTTCTTGTTATCGTGATACTTTGTTCACTTCAAAATAAATGTCTAACCAAAAGCTTAGTTTACCAGGCCAGAAAATTGTCGAAGGATACCTCGAATAACATAGACTAGATTGAGTTTTCGTTACCAAAACATTGGGAAACGCCAGGGCGGAATTATCTTCACTTTCATACATATAATACGTATTCATACGTCGGCTGTATACTGTTTAGTAACGAGAAAAATTCGTTTGCCTCCGATTTACTATCAAATAAGCAAAACGTGTCGTCTGCATATCTAAAATAGACCAATGGTTTTATGGGTCCGGACATAATTTTTTCCTCATGGAATCCTATGAAAATGTTGGTCAATGTGAGTCCCAACACGGAGCTCATAGACACACCATCAATATGTATGTATATTACATCATTAAAGCTAAATTCAACGGATGTAACGGAAAATGTAATTAGTTCAACAAATACGTGTTCAAGAACGAGAGGTGTTGGACTTTGGCTTCGATATAAAAAAAGTCAGCACAAATATCTATCGTATCCAAAACTGGGACGCAAGTTAATACATTTATGATGCCATACGAACACATAAATTTATTTGTACTCGTTTATTTCTGCATGTAGTCAGCGAAATGAAATGAATCTTTCAGACAGTATTTACTATAATAATTTGATACTGGCTGAAGAATATTGAAGACCCATTTTGCAAACTTGTGAGGACCCTACCATGGATAGAATGGGTTTTAAGGGAATATCCGGTTTGTGTGTTTTGGATAGGTCATATAATCCTGGACATATATAGCCTGAGGGTCAATTCTCACTAGCTACCCCAGAAGAAAGTAAACCACTTTTTACCTAATTAACTATTTTTTCTGTTATTTAGATTCCAGGGTACTCGTGGAATCATGCGTGTCAACAGGGCCTAATTAAAACAAAAATGCCACTATCGCTAAATATAAGTGACATTTTTTTACGTATTCCTCATGATTCATTATGACTACCACAAACCCTTTATCGGGTCTTGTTATCACGAGTGATCTATTTTTACGTATAGTTCTAATGACGTGAAGGTGTTCATTACGCCATTTAAACTCTGAATGGGATACTGGTGTACTACCGTAACTGTAAGCAAGGTTGTTTAAACTTTCTTTTAAGTCCCTTTATTTACCCACGGAAAGCGGTAAAGTTTAGCTATCTGAGAGCATCATACATCAAACTCAGAGAATATATTTTCTCGTTTTGTATTGCTTGGAGGAACGCAAAATTCCGAATCCATGATCGAGTACAAGAAGTTCTACTGGGGGAAGGTTCGAATAAGATAGATTTAACACGTTACCACCTATATTTGCGGCTCGGATTGTCTGGTTCTTCTCAGAGGGTCGTTACATTGAATCCTGTATGCTGAAAGCGAATATCAACGCCGCAGGCCTAAGAAAAACAGACACGTGAAATTCTATTCTACGAGAATTAAGTGACGAAATTATTTACAAAATGTTTTTACAAATATCCTTCAGTTCTTAGTAAGTTTTTTAAACGTCTCAAATCTTTGGTCTTCTCTTCGGAGACAGTACTCAGACGAGTTGGAGGAGGGGTCACGTCTTCAGAGAACGGTGTGGTTTCTTCCAGTTCCGTGCACAAACTCGCGCTGTAAACTTCCTCGAAACTGACTAATTTCGCGCGGCATTAGTAAAAATATGAGTGTGATTGGTCGGGGGTGGAATTTTCCCCAGACAATCAAATCATGACACGCACTTAATAATAATATCGCTAGCTTGCAATCTTAGATTATAGTCATTATTAAATTCTCATGAACCTAAAGGTCACCGACTCTCAGTCCGAACAGCTGGCTCTGAATTAGTCATGTTAGGCAATGCCAATTTTATTATTCCCAGATTTCTGTCGTCAATTTTGAATAACAAATATATACCTCTGCCTTCCAAACAATAAGCAAATATATCTATTTTGACAATGAAATAAACAAAATATATTTGCATCCTCTATTGTGACTCTTCGGGTTATCCGCTGTTACCCGGGAGCTATAAAAACTATCTTAGCATGCCCGGCTCCCCAATGATGGGCAATTCGCTCCCTAAGGTCGATCACGTTACAAGATACTCCCTAGAGGAGTTGGGGTTCTGATGTAGGTATTTCATTTAGATTCAGGGAAAACGTGGCTCCCTTAAGTTGTGCTTCATCAAGGAAAGATATGTACATTTCAATTGGAGTAAACTGGGGATATTAGCGTTAGTGCTTAACAGATAGCAGTTTGGTTTTGGATGTATTAAAGCAGACCAGCGATTCTTTACTCATTAGAGCATACGTTTCAGGTCAGAGGAGAGAGAATCAGAAAACGTCTGATCTTTTTCGGCTTTTGTAGTGTTGCCTTAGATGGTAGTATTGTCTGCATATATGTCGACAAATGATTGAAGAATATGGTTTGTTGATAAAGATATGGAAGACAATTGAACCCAATATGAGTCTTTTAGGCATGACAGCATTAATACTGTTATCTACGTATTTCTGCCCATTAACGAACACTTTAATATACTTATCAGAGTGAAAATTTTATGTTTGAGAGGAAATTTCCAGATATTCCGTAACTAGAAATTTTATGAAGTAAATATTTGTGTCGGACCTTATCAAATGCCTTATATATGTTAAGAGCTACCGCTCTAAAAATGAAACCTTCGTCAATAAATTCACTGATTCTTTTGTTTATCACAATTACCACATCAGCTATTGATCTCTAAGAGTGGACACCATATTGCATGCCAATGAAAACGTTCTTTTTGCTGAGATAATTGACAAGTTCTCCATTATCATACTGTAGCATTAACACACTGTCTTTTCATGTTATGAATTAAGATGTAATACTTCAATATTTTTAATTGATTTTATTTCTGTTATAAGTGAAAATATTACAAAACACAAATATAGAAAAAGACAGAACATTATTTTTATAGAGCTTAATATATAGACTGATATTGCTCCATATCATATACCTCATAGAAAAATGACGGTTTCAATTTCTGACTCAACACTTTGGCGGTGATGTGTCGACGTCTTGATTCAAAACCATATACAGTTTGTGAGGCTTCCGTAGTTAACTTCACTGCCTGTTGCACCCCTTAAGAATGTGATGACAAGCTTATTTCCATTTAATAATATTCTCGGAGTTCAATATCAGAAGAATCTTCCGTCATTGGTGGGTCAAAAATACCACGCAATATAAAATCTATTAATTGTGCCCAATGAGTCATATTTGGAGGATCATTGATGTAGACCAGGAAGAGCGTTTAACCACGGGTGGAACTTTGAGGGACTCCATCATTAATACATTACGCTTCTGATTTCTGCCTATCAATTACTGCTCTTGTGAGCCTATAAGAGAGAAATAATCTAATAATTGAAAAAAGATGCCCTATTTTACCGTAGCTGGAAATCTTGTTACGTAGGCCTTTATGTCATACCTTATCGAAGGTTTGTTATATGCCCAGAGCAATTGCCTTAGAAAGGAAGGCTTTGTCAAGAGATTCACTAATACTGTGAAATATAACCGTTAACACATCTGCTGTAGATCTAGCAGAACATAAACCATATTGCATGCCACTTAGGAGGTTATTTCTGCTGAGCTGGTTGACTACTTCTTTATTTAATATGACTTCCAGCAACTTACTCAGGGCGCACAAAAGACACTGATTTGTGCTAAGAGGGAGATGACATATCACCTGAATTCTTCAATACAGAGCATAGTGATGAGGTTTTTCAGGGTTTTGGGAAGCAATTCTCCTTAAGAAACGCTTAAACAGTTTCGTAAATATGGGGGCAAGTTCTAGTGTAAGTTTTTTAACGCTATAATTGGAACGCCGGCAGAGACAGTTGCATTACTGGAATCAAGGTTCTGGATTAGCTCGGCGATATCACACACATATATTTATATGTTGAATAGCTTGTTGTCTATTATAGGCGGATATACGATGGCGTTGGTCGCAATGGGTAGAATTAGCTGCAAAGTTCTTGGCAACTAGTTTGATTTTGTCTGATTCTGGCGAGATTTCCTCAGGTCCATTGATAATGGTTGTGAAAGAGCACACGCTTCTGTTAAGGATCGTGTTTGTTATTTGCCAAAACTGGTGGGAACCCAATAACTGCTCAGCTACGTGTGATTTAACGAACTTATAATATAACTGTCTTGCATTTTTATTACTATTTTGCAGTGGTTGCAGGCAGTCCTGAAACCAGCTTTAGGCTCAGTACATGTATTACGTTGATATCTATGGAGAATGTGATTTCTGTGCGCGATGCCAGCAGCACATTCTGAGGAGAAACATAGGTGGATGTTACGTTTTTGTTGAAACCTATGCAGATTCGTATCTATTAATAGTAACTAAATTGTTTATTAATAATGCAGCAAAAACAATGTTTTTTCTATGAAAATAGGTTTTACTCTAAAACATAAAACCCGACCAGGGTAGTCTATGTAAAAAAAATTATCTATATTAAATAGCTTTCCAGATACAATGAAATAAAATTTAAAAAAAATAAATCACAGAGGTGTTTGTGAATTCACCAGAAATACGATCTCATTCAGCTTTTGAATTTGAAAACACAAACATTATAAGTGGGGAACATGAGAAAATGATATATAAGTATTCTTTATATTCAGTAAATATTAAATTTAATATATATATATATATATATATATATATATATTTGTATATATATGTGGGGGGTTAATGGGGCTTATGTGGGTATATATATATATATATATATATATATATATATATATATATATATATATATATATATGTGTGTGTGTGTGTGTGTGTGTGTGTGCATATATATATATATATATGTAGTCGTGTCTGTTAATGCGAATATATTTGAAATAAATACAATATATTTTGGCTTATTGATTGTAACTATATCAATAATACGAATTAAAAACTACTAACTATTTCTCTAACTTTAACCTGGCTTACTGACCCACCATCTATATACAATTATTTTAAACAGTACTGCTTTATCAACGATGTATATAAAACGATTTTAAACAGTACTTCTGCATAAACGATGTATAGAAAATAATTGTAAATCTTACTACTGCATTAACGATGTATATAAACCTATATTAAACAGTACACATCCATTGTTAATGTATACAAAACCATTTCTGATATAACTCAATTAAATATATGACAGCCAATGAGGAAATTATAAGATAATAAAAACTAATATTATTAGATAAATAATTCGTCTTTAGACTAAACTTTTTAAAAACATTTTACATTTAAATGCTTACAAGACTGCAATGGCTTTTCTAAAATAATATTGCCATTTATATTTTTCAAACAACGATTTCTGTATCTTCTCAGTAGTATAGCCACGAGAATATAAGCTATTACTGGGTTGAACGATGACTTTGTTGCGCTAAATAAAACAACCGCGTTATTGTAAAACTTATGTGCTAGAGCTGCAATCTATCTAATGTGGCCGCATTCTATTTATATGTATGTCTCGATAAGGCTCTTGAACTAGGAGCATAATTTTTCCACAATTGCTGGCGGAAGTCTGATGAATACTCAGGTGAGTGTCGGCGATCACACTGGTTTTTGTGTTGTAGAAGTTCATGGTGATTATCTAGTCGACATATGATTAAAAGAAGTAGTCGAGCCTGTTCTGTTGGGGGCACCAGGGAGAGAAGACTAAAAAATTGTAGATCTTCTTCTGACGATGTCGCTTTAGACTTGGGGCCTGTGGCGAGTCCTGGTTCCAAAACCAGTACCCCCTGCTGGCCACCTGATTGCACCCGAATATCTCCACACTGTTGAGCACACCCAGGTATATATTGGTGTTGACTTTCAAGTCGACTTCGAATATAATAGGTAGAAAGATACGCCGCTCACTTGAAACCGCACAACTCTTGGGATCTGAAAATACCTGGCCACCTGGATAGTAGATAGTCTGCAAAAAAAAAAAAAAAAAACATTTTTCGTTACACAGACAAAGAATAATGTAGTATTTTCTACGTTCACACTTTAAATTAATAATAAAATATCGATTGTTTCTGAATAACATAACGCTTCTGTAAAAATGTTATGAAATATTAATACACTTAAATAGAAGTTTTAATGTACATAAAAGTACATGGTGTTTCAAAAGTCTTGGGAACATTACAAGTTATTAAAAATCGTTATGTTCGCAAGACTTTTGAAACACCCTGTATATTTGAATGATATCTAACATACCCTTACATATATAGTCATATTTCTTTGGAAAAAAGATTCCACTAGAGTGATCTATTATAAAAAAGAAAATCCGAAAATAATAATGTATTTTTATATTAATATTTACAGAAACTTCCGATAAGTTACTTCATCGGTATCATCGGTTTCAAAGCTGGTAATAGCGACCTCTTTAGATATTCATATCAAGCTCCCGTCAACCGAAATTGGAAACACAGACATACATTACAAGATTCCCTTCAATCTTTTTATCCTTAAAATTTTAATATAATTTATGTCCGTTTAATATATTGGATGCTAAAATGTGGGAAAGAATAAGTAATGGGAAAAGAATATAAAAAGGGTATATATGTTATTCTAATGTGTTTGAACTTTTTATCGCTTCATCTATGACAAAATATTTTTTTTTTAAATATATATAATTTTTTCTGGTCTTTAGAAAAAGTGGTTATTCTACGTCAGTTTTTTTTTTAAATTTTAATGTTCCCCCAAAAAAGACACAGAGTCACTTTGAAGTAGGCGGCTATTATCGGTGAGATAAGTTGCAGGGGTATTATGAAATTGGGAAAGCAGAGTGTCGGAAGGGAGTTTCAAAGTCTAGATTTCTGCGGAATAAACTATTAGAGTAGAAAACTTTCTGATACCTAGGGATTTCTACTGTGAAGGGGTGCGATTTAGCTCTTTGTCGGGTGTGTCGAGGGTATTCACGTCGAGGTGGTATAGGTGCTTGGAGTTCGTCAGGGCATTCACCATTAAAATACTTGTAAAAGAGACAGAGGGATGCAACATTTCGTCGATGGGATAGACGCTGAATCTTAGATAACAATTTAGGACCAAGTAGGTGCTTACTCATTAGAACCCTACCCAGTAGTAAGAGATTAGTAGTAGATGCACCAGCCCAAATGTGATTACAGTACTCCAAACATGGGCGAATGGTGGCCTTATAAAAGTACAGGACACTTTCAGGCGTAAATAGATTTCTACCACGGTAGAGAGAGCCCACCCTCGTCGCAGCGGCTTTGGCAATGCTCTCAATGTATATATTCCAGTTCAAGTTCCATAAAAACGTAAGGCCGAGGAGTTTAAAGGACACACCTTCAGATAATGTGTTCTTGGCCATTGTTATTGATCGGACAGAAGGTTTCTAAAGCTGTCTCGATCCTTGTTTTGCCTCTAAAAGTGCTCATATGTAAATAATGTGTTTGTTTAAACGAATCTTGTGTCATTCCAATGCATTTTTCATGTATGGTTGTAGATGATAGTAGCCTTGTATAAAATATTTTAAGCGTTACAATTGACTTCTGTTGGCAGTCATTTTTGGATCTGCAAGAGCAGCGATCGTTTACTATAATTTTTGGCGTTCTTAAGATGATGGACTTGGTTGATTGTGTGGTCGAGTAACTTACATTAACTATGTTTCTATTAAATATTTATGTTATGTGGGGGTTTGTGGGAAATGTTTAAGAAAATTCCCAACGCTTTTTTTCGTATTAAACTAGAACGCGATAAGAACCGAATACTATTCCACCTTCTTTTTTTCCATGTTGATTATAAGACTTTTGCAATTTTATGTTCTCACCAAATCCACTTTTATGGGATGCACTTTTATAATATGCGGCAGCTTGTTCGACCACCTCATCATTCATATATAATATAATATATACAATGTTATAAATATACTTTATAGACATAGTATGTATTGTATAGGCAACATGAAAAAGATATAAATATGTGATATACATAAAATGTATTCATAATTGCATTATAGATGTCGAACATGCAGTAGAAAAAAGTTGATCTTCGAAAGTTATTATTTATTTAAGAAGAATTGAAATGCACATTCTCTGGCAGATTTCTTCTGTAACACGCTGATATTTCTTTATGTGGAAAATCATGCACTTTTCACTAAAAAATCAATTGTAAGTAAGGGTCCGCCATGCAGACAATCCATGGGTCAGATATCTGGATTGGTCTCTAAATCATCAAGCATTGTACACCGCATTTGAACGTGCAGATTTTATTTTTTCACAAGGATAACTTATATTACGAAATACCCTGCAATATCTTTGAATGTACGTACATAAACCAAAAGAAATGGAGGCACTGATAATATATATATATATATATATATATATATATATATATATATATATTACGCGTATATGATTATATATATGCTCTAAATTAACATATCTCCCTCTGTCTCTCTCTCTCTCTATATATATATATATAATATTGCGTATATATATATATATATATAATATTGCGTATATATATATATATATATATATATATATATATATATACATATATATATATATTAAATTTAAATACCAAAGAAACAAAAAAAACGAGCAGGTGGAATTATTAAAATTTCCTTAAGGCCTTATCGTCTGACCCTCTAAGAGGAAACGTCAGAATGATAAATTAAAAGCTAAGAAGACGATAAGACCTTAAGGAAATTTTAATAATTCCACCTGCCCGTTTTTTTTTGTTTCTTTGGTATTTAAATTAAATTGTGTTTCCTCTGAAATGTCTCCTTCCATTTTGCTGTACCAAGAATTTACTTATATATATATACTTATATATATATATATTTATACTCTAACTTAAAATCTAAATCTTACACCAAAGATCGCCATGTGCATAGAGTGTGTGCCTATATTAAAGGTGGCTTTCCATGTGGTAGGGATATCTCCAGCGACTACCCTAATTTACCTTATATGTGCTTCCAAGTTGCACTAGCTTACACCACTGCATTTATATTTGCCCTCTATTGCCCCCACAACAGTGGGGTGAATATCGTTAACAGAAAAGTGACCACATCCTGTCTGCTCATCCTTGGGCATTTAAATTTGCGGTGACTTCAATGCCCATAATGTGGAATGGGTGACCCACTCCAATAAGACAGGTAATGGGGGGGGAAGGTTCTGCCACGATTTTTCCACTGCCTATGACGTCACTCAAATTGTTTACGAACTCAGCCGTGTTCCCAATAGTACCTGTAGGCATGCAAGCCTTCTAGACATTTTTCTCACAACTCCCCCTGAGCTACGTTCATGTTCCGTTCTATCTCCTCTGAGATCATCCGACCACTCCGTTGTATCAGTTATGATAAAAATAAAATGTTATAAGTCCTCAAACGTACCTCTCCACCGTACTGTATATCGATACTCTGGCTTACTGGGATAGCTTCCGTACATTCATATCTGACCTACCTCTGCATTCAATGTTTAAAAAAGATGTGTCCTTTATAGTATCAGACCTGACCGAATAGTTAATTTTAGGCATAGTCGGATTCATACCGTCCAAGAAATTCCAACAGCAAGCCATGGTTCTCCCCTGAATGTGATGCTGCCATCGCGCACAGAAACCACTTTTTCCATAATTACCAACGTTATAGATGTACTGAGACGAAAGCTGCTTTCAGGCCTGCCATCAACCACTGTAAAAGAGTAATAAAAAAATGCAAGAGTAGTTGAGCAGACGCTTGGTTCCCACCAGTTTTGGCAAATAGCACACAGGATCCTGAATAGACGCGTGCGTTCTATCCCCACCATCATTAATGGACCTGAGGTCATCTCGCCAGCACTAGACAAGGTTAAACTATTTGCTAAGAACTTTGTAGCTAATTCTACCCATGTAAACAAGCCCACTGACTCCCAGCATTTTCTCCTACAACAGACAAAACGCTATGCAACATACAAATAGCCGTGCGTAAGATTTCCAAGCTAATCAAACACCTTGATTCCAGTACAGCAACTGGTCCTGACGACATTCTAGTTATAGTGCTGAAAAAGCTCGAACCAGAATTTGCCCCTATACTTATAAAACTGTAAGCGTTGTCTTAAGGAAAGTTCTTTCCAATACCTTGGGAAACCTCATCATAATGCCATGTCTTTAAGAATTCAGGCGAAAATTATATCCCTCTCAGTACAGACCAATACGTCTCCTGTGTGTCATGAGTAAGTTGCTGGAATCCATATTAAATAAAAAAGTAGTCAACCACCTATGCAGAAACAACCTTCCTAGTGACATTCAATATGGTTTCTGCTCCTCAAAATCAACAACAGATGTGCTAACGGTTATATCTCATAGGATAAGAGACTCTCTTGACAAAGGCTTCCTTTCTAGGGCAATTGCTTTTGACATAGCGGAGACCTCTGATAAGGTATGCCATTTGGGGCGACTTCACAAGATTTCCATCTACGGTATCACTCAATTATTAAATCATTTCTCTCTGATAGGTTCATAAAAGTGGGTGTTGGTGGGCAGAAATCAGAGGTCCGCAGTATTAATGCTGGAGTTTCTCAGGGGTCAATCCTGGGTCCAGCTCACTTCCTAATTTACATGAACGATCTCCAAAAACACATATTAACTCATTCGTTGACGTCTATGCTGATGATACGATCATCTACGGCAACACAGCAAAGGCCGTAAATGACAAAGTTCACTCTGATCCTCTCTCCTCTAATCTTGAGCGCGTGGTACAGTGGGGTAGACTGGTTACGTTTAATTCATCTAAACCCAAGCTTCTATCTTTCCATCATCAACGCGCAGATCCCTATCTGGTAACAATTGAAATGGATAGCTCTCGTCTTGGGGACTCACCGGGTTTTGAAAAGTTTCTGGGTTTGACCTTTACGCCTAATCTGAAATGGAACATGTACATCATGTCTATTGCCAAGGACGCTGGGTAAATGGTGGTATTCTTCTACCGCTCCAGAAGATATCTCACTACTGATGCAATTCTCTTTCCGTATGAAAGCCAAGTACGTCCAAGGATAGAGAACTGCTGCCACATCTGAGCAGGTGCTGCTAAAAGCAGCCTGTCCTGCCTTTACAGTAATAAAAAAGACTACGTGGCTTAGTGGGGGATGCTCTTTTCTCTTCCCTGCAGCCTCTCTCCCGCAGACGTTGCGAGCCTGTCTTTTTTATCGATATTTTCAGGCAAGTGCTCGTCTGAGCGCCAATCTCTGGTCCTCCCTCGCCAAAATTTCACGAAAAAAAACCGTTTAGCTGAAACATCTAGCATTAATTTTCCCCATCCTTTATCTGTGCCTAAATCCAAACGTAGATGTCATAAACATAGCTTCTTTCTTAAAAGTGAACGATTCTGGAACTCTCTTCCGTTTGCCTGTTTTCTCACCTGATTACAACTAGGATGTCATCAAGTCCGACTTCAAAAATTCCTAACAAACCACTCTCATAAGTAAGACACTCTATCAAATATCCAATACTAATGATTACTACGACACTATCCCATTGATTACTGTACACGCAATAACTATTATCGCCGAGTTGCTTCCGGGCCTTGATAAGTAGGGTCCTCCGTATATATATATATATATATATATATATATATATATATATATATGCTTGTTTATTAGCAACATGTATTTTGTTAGGAAAAATCTAAGAGCAGACAGAAAATTAATAAAAACTCATGTAATTCACAGCGCACATCTACAAGCACATTCTTATGCCTCCGAATATATCGCGATACATAGAATAAGATCTTAAGTAAATAAAGAACATAGACAATGTAAAATGTTAATAACCTTACAGCTATTTGTTCTCTCCTGCTTATGTACACGATGTAATCGTCCTTGTTCATTAATGGAATTAATATAAATATTGGCGATGTGTTTTGATACGGACATAACTTACATATATATATATATATATATATATATATATATATATATATATATATATCCAGATATTTTACGATAAAAAATGTTTTTTTTATCAAAGAACTGTTATTGTATTCTTTGATTCTTTGATATAAAAGAGTATAGCTATCATATACTGCATAAGTGACTGGACAACTATTTTTGTGTTATTTTCTTCAGGTAAAATTATAAAGAAGAAATGGTATCATATACAATATATATATATATATATATATATATATATATATATATATATATATATTGTATTGGTAGTAATTATTAAGTGTGTCTACCAAAAGAGTGCTCAATGTTTAGATACTTAATGTTGGATACTAAATTAACTTATATATATATATGTATATATATATATATATATATATATATATATATATATATATATATATATATATATATAAAGCTCCCCATCTTGGGTTGAGAATATTTAAAAGATATAAACAAAGTGCCATGAGCTCATTAAGCGATATAATTTGTTTAAACAAATGGAGATTTGGCGTTTGGACAATGATGGTGCATTGTTAATGTACATGTCCGCCATGACATCAGGTTAATAGCGTAACATTAAAAGCGCCGACTTGAACCAATTTTTAATCTAGGCTTGAGGTAGTTGCTAGTCTTGCTGCACTGATGAGCTATGATACATAGCGAAACATTACGGCATGCTGATCATTATATATATATATATATATATATATATATATATATATATATATATATATATATATATTTACACGGCGGTCACCACCTATCAAGGCCCGGAAGTCACTCAGGGATAAGGGTTATTGCATGTACAGTACGTTAGTGTGGAGATTTAATGAAGTGTTTAATAAAGAGGGAGATTCATTAGGAATTTGTTTACGTTGGACGTGAATACATCCAAGTTGTAGTCAGCTGGGAAGCAGGCAGACGGAACAGGCGTGCAGTTCTAAGAAAGAAGCTTTGTTCACGGAATCCCCGTTTTGATTTAGGCACAGATAAAGAGTGGGGGAATTTTTCACAGTGGATTCAGCTAGACGGGTGTTTTTTCATGAAAGATTGGCGAGGGGCGACCAGAGATTGAAGTTCAGACGAACACCTGCAATAAAATAACGATACAACAAGGATAGGCTCGCAACGTCTCTTCTGTGGGAGAGAGCTTGCAGGGTAGAGAACAGGATATCCCCCACTAAGCCACGAATTATATTTTTTACCCTGTCAAGGCAGGATAAGTTTTTTTAGCAACTCCTGCTCAGTGCTCCTGGAGCAGTAGAAGGATCCAACCTTATTTCCAGCGAACTTGGCAACAGACTTGATGTACGTGTTCCATTTCAGATCAGGAGTAAAGGACAAGCCCATAAGCTTATTAAAACACGGATCTTCTCCTAGACGAGAGCCATCCATATCAATTAATGCCTGATGGGGATCAGAGCGTTGATGATGTAAAGACAGGAGTTTGGTTTTAGATGCATTAAAGGTAACCAGCCACTTCTTCCCCCACTGAACCACGCGCTCGAGATCAGAGAAGAGGATATATATATATATATATATATATATATATATATATATATATATATATATAAATATATATATGTATATATTGAAATATTTATATAGGGAGGATTTTTTTTCTGTAAGCATATTCTATTAAATAACATGAACGGATTATTTTATATTAAATATTTGTTAATTCTTACAAACTTACGATTAACAGTTTTCATCTCGAAGAGATTAGCTGATGTTCCCGCCATATTTATTGTATGTTCGAGTACTTTCTAATCTTTCGGTCATCATTTTCAGAAAAAAGGTTACGTTGGCTGAAACAAAGAAAAATAGTTAAAACATAACTAAAATAAGTATATAACTTTTCACCAGAATTTATCTATTCCTGAAACTAGAATGATTGCATATTATTCTGGCGGGCGACAAAGATAATGTCTACTTGAGCTAGTCTCTTATAAAATTTTAGGCCATTAATCGGAAGATGGAAAGTATATAAAAACAGAATTAATAGAAAAAGTATGTATATATATATATATATATATATATATATATATATATTCTGATGAGATGATAGCTGAAAGAGCTCTAGAGAGTCTACCGCCTATTATATTTAAAACTTTATTTAAATTCTGTACCTCTAAACATTTATTTAAATATTTTCGGAAAAGGTACAGTCAACATCAATATGCACCTTTAATACTATTATTCGAATAAGGAGTAGAATTAGATCTACCAACCTCTCCATAGTTTTTTTTGTTTTGTTTTAATTCTTGTCTGGAATAAGAAATGGCCCCACTTTTTATAAGTTAACGCATTTCTGCATCTCGAGTGAACCCTAGTCTGTCTATGGAGCAAGCGTTTATACGAGACGATATTAATAAGTTTGCGGAGAAGCTAGAGGTGTATATTAGTAATCGTCATTACCTCTAGTCTGTAGTTAAGGGGTTCCCGCCCTTTTTTGACTTTTCCGCTTTTGCAAGTATTTATCCATCGGTGATCAATTTGCTAAGCAACGTGCTTCCAAAGACAATAATAAACATTTTGCTCTTCTAGAAGATATGGATGTGAACCCATTAATGGAAGCAAACATATTTTCAATCTTCGAAAACTGAACTTACAGATATTGAATATAGAGTTCTGTCTAAGGGATTGGATTTTTGTATTCACCCAGCCAGTATAAATAAAGAGCGAACACTTTCTGCCTTTGAAGTCTTGCTCTGCCAACTGAGACATATTGTTCCTATTTCCCCGGAAAGAATTTCTGTGATGAAATCTAGTTTAGTTACCTTAGCTCACCGATACAGTAACACACCTGTTGATTATAGCGGCTTTGTTTGGAACATAACGCAATTTAAAACTATGAAAGCATTAAAATCCAATGCCAATATTTATATGTGAAAACCAGACAAAGGTGCAAAAGTGGTGATTTTGGGCAAATCCGACTACGTTGAGAAAATGGCAGTTATTCGCAATGATGTTTCCAAATTACGTAAACTCGGCCCTTTCTGGTTGACGGATAATACTTGCAAGAACTAGGCAAAAATGCAAAGACGTTTACTTGCATTTTTTAAAAATAAAGTTTTTTGCAAGGACGTCTATGCCAGGATTAGACCCTCTGGTTCACAACGTCCTAGAATGTATGGGCTCATCAAAATACACAAGCAATGTGTTCCACTGAGACCTATTTTATCAATGGTGGGTTCGGCACAACATTCTTTGGCTCAGTGGCTTGTGGAATTTCTGCAACCTGTGCGCGAGTTATATACTACACACTGTATCCCTGATTCTATTCTGTTTGTTGATTATGTACGTGGGTTGGATTCGAATGAAGAGGCATCTTTTATGGGCACATGTAATGTCTCTAATCTCTTTACCAACATACCGTTTGATGAGACTATACGTATATGTACCGACGCGCTTTACGATGGTCGCCTGACTGCTCCACGTTTTTCTAAAGATATTATTTTTGAACTCATTTTAATGTGCACATAATCGGTGGAGTTTAGTTTGTGTGATATTATGTACTGTCAGATTGACGGGGTGTCAATGGGGAGTCCTTTGGCCCAACTTTAGCGGATATTTTCGTCGGGTACAATTAATCCGTTCTGTTTAATTCTACAACAAAACCCACTGCATATTTCAGATATGTTGATGCCACCTTTGCTGTTTTTCCATCGCAAATGAAGCGTCGATATCTTTGGATAGGTTGAATTTTTGCATGGAGCTCTAAAGTTCACTATATAAAGTGAGAAGGACAATTCTCTTCCCTTCTTGGATGTTCTTTTCGAAGATGCTAAGGGGAGGGGCTTTCTCACTACAATTTATAAGAAGTCGACATTTACTGGCCTATATGTTAACTGGTTGTCTTTTGTACAAAAATCACGTAAGGTCGGCTTAATTAATACTTTGATTTGTTCACCTAACAGATTGGACGCTGAATATGATAAGATCAGGGAAATATTCATCAATAATGGTTATCTTGCTGACCTTATTGATGACTGTATGTTCAAAAAGGTTGCCGATTTTAAATCCCCTAGAAAGTTCGGACCTTTGAAATGGTCGGTTTATTTAAAATTACAGTGGATTGGGGAAAAGAGTAATATACTTTCCAAACAGATTCGCAGAAGTATTTATGACTGCTTTTATTCTGTCCTTGCGTTTGGTATATACTACGAGACCTGCTTTTCCGTTTATCCGCAAGGATAGTTTGCCTTACATCCAAAATAGCAATATATTATATCAATTCAAATGCAAATGCGATGCTGGTTATGTTAGGCGAACACCCTTGCATCTTTTGACTCGTATAAACCCGCATGTTCCATCGAAAATCAGATAAGGGAGGGTGGGGTCTGGTAGTCTCTTTCCTTCTGAAGACTTGGGCTCTGCTATTGGCCGGCATTTGGTTGAAAACCCGTGCTGTGCCGATAGATGTAAAATTGAATGATTCGATGTGGTACATAGAGCGGACTCCAGAAACCATTTAAAGATTTTGAAGTCTGTCTTTATTGCGGTGCCGAAACCTTCTTTTTGCCAGCAGAAAGAAACATGTAACGCATTGTTTCTCTTTGAGGAAGTGTGAATCTTTTTCCCGTTGTTTTTCCTCCTCGTTGTGTCATTATTTCAATCGATTTTTAAACGTTAATAAACTTTATTTTAGTGTCCCCGTAATTTTTAATCAGCAAATATATTTTAGTTTACATATATTTCTATATAGAATGATGATTCAAGAATACACACACGCATACGCACACACATACGCACACGTGTATGTGTTACTGTTGTTGGACTACGAATGTTTTCATGAAACAATTATAATCTTGACTGGAGAACATTAAACATGAAAATTAGAATTTGATCAAGAAATTGTTGTTGGTTTTATTAACTGCGGATCTTTTAGAAGCTAGGGTTGCTACTGGATACTTTCGGTAATGCCACGATGTGATATTTATAATACCTTTAGATGGTTAATTGTATATCTTCAAATATTTTTATAAGTAGGCAAGCCAAATCCTTAGCCTTACTGTATATAGACACACACAAACACACACACACACACACACACACACACACATATATATATATAGATATATGTGGGATTTTATTTGTTTATTTTCTATTTATTCATATAGATAGATAAAATTACTACAGGTACACTAAACATGTTATAATTTAATGCAAGTATGAAACGTATTATTTATATTTTATCGAGGTTTTTCAAACTTTACCTGCTTAATAAACAGTGAGATAATATTTTAAACTTTAATTCTCTTCAGATAACGCAATGTACTATTTAAATGTTTGTATTGTATCTTACTGTTGCATACTGGATGTTCATATTAGAGAGAGAGACGGGGTATATATTAAGAGAGACAACGTATATTTTAAAGAGACATGTAATATAGTTTGATGAAGGAGCTATATAAGAGACATTGATACATTTTAATATCTGTGATTCTTATTACATATACAGTCCTTATCAAAATCATACAATCACTTGAAAAAGTAAGCGTTTACGCATAATATCGAATTTTTAATCAAACAAATGGTTGAAACCATTGCCAAAATGGAAACTATGATGGAAAAAAATGAAATCTGCGTCATTCAAAAACTTACCTCTGATCTAATAATTATTTAAAAAAAAAAAAATTTCACCTGGTAAACATGATAAGACCACTGATAATTTATATAACCACAGGCAATTATAAATTACTAAAAAGGGTTTCAGTATTTAGTATAGCCTCCATTATTACGGATTACTTGAAAAATTCTCTTCGTCATGCGTGCGACTAAGTTTTTTATCAGTTACTAGGGATTTTATCCCATGTACTGAAAACTGAATCAGAAAGTTTCTTTTGTCGAATCATAGTAGGCTCCATCTTTGAACACTTCTTTTGGTTAATCTTAACCTTGATCTAATAATTATTTTTTTAAAGAACAAACATTTTAACCTGGTCAAAATGATAAGATCACTTTCATAAAAATCGGCTAGTTTTGAAGAAATGAAATCGAAAAGCTTTCAATGTTACTAAATGCTACTTTTTAGTGGATAAAATACATCTTACTTAAATATGAATAGCAAAATATAAACCATTATCAGAGTTTGAGAATGGAGGGATCTTTGAGAATATTAGGGGTGGACTCTCCCATAGATCCATTACAAACGAAGTGAATCGTAGCAAAACGGTCATCACAATTTTTTTTAAGAAATCCAGATCAATATGGACACAAAAAGTGTCCAGGCCGACCCCCCAAAAGATAACCCGATCACTGGATCGCCGTATCAGAAGAAGTTAAAAAAAATGTCAGTATGAGATCAAGTCGATTATAAAGCCAAACAGTAGCAGAATGTAGTGCTAAAACCACTAGAAACATCTGAAAATGAAGGGTTGCAATCATTTATAGCGACGGCAGAAATCACGTCTTCTTGAACAGTACAAAACTAACGGCTTAAATATGCCGTCAAATACCAGACTTGGGATGAAGAGAAGTGGGAAAATGTAATTTTCTCCGATTGGAAAATGTTAATCTAAATGGTCCCGATGGATTTCAACACTATTGGCATGAGAAAAATTTGCCCAAATAAACTTTTTCAAATCGGCATAGTAGAGGAGGGTCTTTAATGATCTGGGGTGCTTTCTCCTCAGCTGGGACCCAAAAGTTGCCAGTAATGAAAGACCGGCAAACATCATTGAAGTACATTTCAATGCTTAAAAATGCTTCTATCAGGACTTAAGGTTGTCTTGCTGGAAAATCCAATTTCTTCCCACAGATATGTGGGAAGAAATTGGATTTTCCAGCAAGACAACGCTGCGATACACACTTCTCGACTAGCAGGAGAATACTTTTCTTCAAGTAATATAGAAGTGTTAGATCATCCAGCATGTTCTCCAGACCTCAATCCCATTGAAAATCATTGAAGATGGATGGCAAAAGAAGTGTTCAACGATGGAACCGAGTATGATTCGATAAAGGAAATTGCTGGTTAAGTTTTCAGTATATGGGTTAAAATTATCCGGATTTCAATCCCATTGAAAATCTTTGGAGGCTATACTAAATACTGAGCCCATTTTTTTGTAATTTATAATTGCCTTTGGTTAGATAAAGTATCAGTTGTCTTGTCATTCTTTTATAGCAGGTGAAAATATTTGTTTTCTTTTTAAATAATTATTAGATCAGGGTTAAGGTTTTGAATGAAGCAGATTTCATTTTCTTCCATCATATTTTCCCTTTTAGCAATTTGTTGGATTAAAAATTCGATAATATGCATACACGCTTACTTTCTTAAGTGGTTTTATAATTTTGAGCAGGACTGTATCTTAGACATGACTATTATCAGTTCTTTTATCATGGGAGGAACAGCCATTACTTAGATACCTGATGGAGACACATCTTTCCCCACTGTTCAACGCGCTCAAGACCAAAGGAGAGAGAATCAGAGAGAAAATCCTTATTTACGGCCTTTGATATGTTGCCATAGATGGTCGTGTCATCAGCATAGATGTAAACGAAGGATTTTAGTATATGTTTTGGGAGATCATTGATATAGATCAGAAAAAAAGAGAGTTGGGCCCAGTATCGACCCTTGAGGGACTCCAGCATTAATACTGTGGGCCTCTGATTTCTACCCATCAACCACTACTTTTATGGGTCTATCAGAGAGAAATGATTTAATGATCGAGAAAACATTTCCAGTTATACCCTAGCTGGAAATATTGTGTAGTAAGCCTTTATGCCAAACCTCATCGAAGGCCTTTGGAATGTCGAGAGCAATTGCCCTAACAATGAAGCCTTTGTCGAGAGATTCGCTAATCCCATGATATATAACCGTTAGCACATCTGCTGTAGATCTTGCAGAACGGAAACAATATTGCATGTCGCTAAGAAGGTTATTTCTGCTGAGGCAGTTGACTACTTCTCTATTTATTGTGGATTCCAGCAACTTATTTAGGACACACATGAGACTTTTTATTCTGTACTGAGAGGGGTATGAGTTATAGTCTGAATTTTTAAATACAGTGCATACTGATGAGGCGTTTCATTGGGTTGGGAAGCACTTTTCCTTAAGGAAACGCTTAAACAGCTTAGTAAGTATGGGGGCAAGTTCTGGTTGTAATTTTTTAACAGTATAATTGGAATACTGCCAGGGCCAGTTGCTTTACTGGAGTCAAGGTTCTTGACTAGCTTGGCGACCTCATGCACAGATATTTGTGTGTTGCCTAGCGTGTTGTCTGTTATAGGAAGGAATACGGGGAGTTGATGGCCTTCGTCGCACAGGGTAGAAGTTGCCGCAAAGTTTTTGGCAAATAGTTCGACCTTGTTGGATGCTGTTGAGATGATCTCTTGTGTATTGATAATGGTTGGGATAGAACGCACGTTTCTGTTCAGGATCCTATTTGCTATTTGTCAGAATTGGTGGGAACCAAGCCGCTGCTCAGCTACTTTGGATTAAACGGATTGAGCATATAGTTCTCGTATATTTTGGGTATGCGCAGACAACAGCAAACGAAAGGTGCCAGCCGGTTTGCCTCGGACTCCACATTGGACCCTACGAACCACCCCCTGCCTGACTTTCCTTTTCGGACAGGCGCCACGCTAGACGATCTAAAAATCACCCCTGCTAAGGTACACGCTATCATAAAAACCTTGACACTTCAAAAGCATGTGGACCTGATCACATTCCAGCTGTGATATTAAAAAAAGTGTTCAGCCGAAGTAGCTTTAGTTCTCTCCAAACTCTACAACAAATGCCTTAATGAATCATGCTTCCGGGCTGTTGGAAAACGGCTTCTGTGGTACCAATATTTAAGAATTATGGCGAAAGAACTGACCCATCAAATTATCGCCTCATTAGCCTCCTCCCACTTTTCGCCAAAATATTTGAGACAATCATTAACCATGTTCTAGTCCGGCACCTTACAGATGCTAAAATTCTGACTGACAAATACTATGGATTAAGACATGCCCGTTCCACAACTGTTCCCCTCACTGTAATATCTGAAGGTATATACCATTCACTGGACAAAGCGGGGAGGGCAGAGCGATAACTCTAGATATATCTTAGGCTTTTGACAGGGTATGGCACAAGGGTCTCCTCAGAAAAATTAAATCATACGGTATCACTGGTAGAATAATTAACATAATTAAATCCTTCTTAGATAAGAGAAAATCCAGGTTGTCCTCGACGGCTGTACGTCTAAACTGTGTGATATAAATGCGGGAGTGCCTCAGGGGTCTATCCTTGGACCTCTATTGTTCCTAATATTTATTAATGACCTCCCTGACAAAACTGCCTCTGAGATGGGTATATAGGCTGATGCCACCACACACTATAACAGGAATGACAGGAAAACTAACGAACACATATCTAAAGAAATGGCAAAACAATAGAGGATGATCTCCAATCTGTAGTGGAATGGGGACATAAATGGATGGTCAAATTCAATGCTGCCAAGACAAACATGGTTTCCTTCAATAATTACAAGAAACCTTCTCTGCCACTAATAATAATGGCCAGTGACTCCCTGTCGTAGAGTACATCTTTCAAACTGCTTGGCCTAACGTTCACAGGAAACATGAGTTGGAACAATTATATTGAAAACATTGCCAGGGCCGCTGCGAAAAAGGTAGGCTCTCTCTACCGTGCTAGAAAACTGCTGACACCTGAAAGTATCCTGTACCTCTATAAGGCCACCATTCGCCCATGTATGGAGTATTGTTGTCACATTTCGGCTGGTGCATCTGTTACTAGTCTCTCGCTCCTAGACAAGGTTCAAAAAAGAGTCGCCAGTCAGATAGGCCCTGACCTGGCATCTAAGCTTCAGTCTCTGTCCCATCGACGAAGCGTTGCATCCCTCTGCCTGTTCTACAATTATTTTAATGGTGAATGATCTGACGAACTGCAGACACTTGTGCCCCCACGACGTAGAAACCCTCGACAAACCCGACCGGCAGCTAAATCCCACCTCCACACAGTAGAGATCCCCAGATGTAAAAGATATTTCTACTCCAGTAGTTTTTCCCCAGAACCGCTAGACTCTGGAATTCCATTCCATGTTCCTGCTTCTCCAACTGTACTGACGTGCAGAAGTTCAAGTACAACGTGAACCGATATCTTACTGCCCAAATCACAACATAGTGCCCCAGTAGTTGCTGCCCCTGATAGTAGCCCCCTACACCAAGCTGGCTATGCGCCTTGCTTGGGGTTAAAATATAATTAAAAAAAAAAGAAAGTATTCGCCGATTAGAGTATGGTCTTCTTCTAATGGGGTATGGACGGTTTCGATAGGATTATAAAAACACTAAAACATACACCACTGGAATAGCTCGATTGAATCACTACAGAGCGGAATGACTTATTGTCAGTGTACATGTGAGTAGACGCAAATCAATAATTAACATTAACAAATTGCATAATGCTGAGATAGATAAAGATCCGCTATAAATTCATGAAAGATAATTAAGACATGTCTATCGTAAAGAATAGTAGTATACTAAATGTGTAAAAATACAATGTAAGAAGACGGGACCTAATTAATATTTATTACAGTGTTTACCCTTACCGATAACAATGAACTCAAACACTTAATAAAAATAACAACAGGGTATGGGTGACGATTCTGATGCACAAATCACACGCACTGGCCAGTTTGAATGCCGTATTTTTGTTTCAACTAATTAATGAGTGGTGTATCCTTACTGACAGCACTGGCGACGAGAAATATAAACGGATCTGATCTTATTTCACACAATACATTGACGACAGACAAATCCTTACGAAACTTCATGAAAACCTTTAAAAAATAGCACCGCAATATAAACATGGAATTTCTTATTGAGAAGCTTAAATAGAAAGAACACTGGCAAACAACTAAAAAGGAAAATATGATTTCTTATGAAAGAAATCACATATATGTGCACGGACTTTATAAAAACGGTAAGATGCAATATCTTGAACAGGCCAGTGCAGTTATGCTTAGTTACATTTCCACAAAGCAAAACGTGCAGTACTAGTAAGAAAACGCCATAACAAAAAAAAAATGAATCAAAAATACAATTATTAACATTGTAATGCTCAAAACGCTGAGCCCCCAAAAATTCTGAAAATTAATTAAACAAAACTTGCACAATCTATACTCTAGAAAATACAGGCAACAGAACGCATAATTTACGAACCTTCACTACTTGCAAGGAAAACAAAAATAACCAATAATATTACGAAAGTATGAGCTCACACGCATTTAATGTCATGCACGTAGAGAAACAAAAATTACATGAAAACAGGGTAAGTAAATTATTACTTAGCGTAAAAGAAAGTTACATCATGCGGATAGTCCAGTGGAAAATAATATAAGCAAACATAATATGGTTTAACCTCGGGTAAGCCGATATATGTCCGTTTTCGAATTTTCGTTTATGGAACGCCCCAAAAGTTCCAAAATTCATTCTGATCAGACAGAACAACTCACACAACACAACAGTTTGTCTTTGATCAGTTTTCAACCATTGCAAATTTCCGGGATATTTACGTTGTTTAACGCATTGGCTAATAATAACCGCAACTTCTTTTTATAATGGGTTTAATATTCGGACATATTCCTCGTATATTGTAAATTTCGATAGGGAGTGGATACCGTCCAGTTTCGAAAGACAAATGATACCCCCTGTAAGGGCAGCTACAGGTGTTGTGATTCCCCAAAATAAATGTTCTACGGTAAATATAGTGGTCAAAATTTAATAATATTTTACCTCTGCGATCTCTACCAAATTACTCAGCACATTTCTGGTCTTTACATTTTAAATTTTATGTGAAAGGTCATTGAAAGAAAGGGCTACCATTTTAATCCGTTTGTGTGGATAAAATGTAGTTCCCAAGGGGTCAAAGTTCAAAAGATGTGAACTTTTCGGTGTCTAGCAAACTATTAAGATAATTTTTAGTCTAAAAATTTGAAATTTATACATAACATGTATTCAGACGTGCAGCAAGCATTTCAATCAGTTTGGAGTCATAATGTTGCTGCGAAAAGGTCAAAGTTGAAAGAGTTGGCTTTTGCAAACTCTTCCAAATTCCTCAGTCAATTGTATGTCTTCAGACTTAGAATTTTAGATGTAGATAACTTCGATATGGTTAAAACTTTGCATATTGATTTGAGACCAAAATAATGAATGTTAAGTGGTAAAAATTGGGGTCGAATTTTAAAAAAAATACGTCTGCGGTCTCTAAGACATTACTCAGACAAACTTTGGTCTAACATTTGAAATTTTACATAAAGTGTATTCACACGTACGGCAAATCATGAACAGTACATAGGGCCCGAGCAAAGCCGGGCTGCCATTTCCAGAAGCCCCCTACTATATATATATATATATATATATATATATATATATATATATATATATATATATATATATATATAGTATATGTCTAATGCTCCTATATAGACCGCTCTATATGAAGAGAAAAATAGACAGGATAAATAAGATCCATAAAGTTGCATATAATTTTGATATAAGAGAAAAGATTGAAAACCATTTACTTTATTTTTTTCAATATATATGATTCTTGAAGGAACTGAATTCTTTTAGTGTCTTCCAATATCACGATATGATGATGGTATTTTAAATCACTAATATTAACTAATCCATACAGAAAACTTAATTCATTATTTTCACGAAGTGAAAATGAATATCTAATCAGCGATAATTCATTTTGTTGCGATTATGTGAGACGTATGAAATAACAAAAGAAGAGATGTTATTTGCGGAAAAATAGATTTTAAAATATTAAGCAGCCACATAAAGATAAAAAAATGCACATGAAGCGCAGGTGTGTACTAAGGTAATTAGTCACCTATTGCTATCTTTGTTTTAATATATGTGTAGCTCAATAATACTTACCTTACTTTTT
Source organism: Euprymna scolopes (assembly GCF_053919585.1). Taxonomy (NCBI): domain Eukaryota; kingdom Metazoa; phylum Mollusca; class Cephalopoda; order Sepiida; family Sepiolidae; genus Euprymna; species Euprymna scolopes. Next base: position 4,454,386 of record NC_136500.1, on the reverse strand, counting down.
GCCAATAAATTATTAATCTTTTAATAGTTACTTCAGATAATATGTATATGTGTGTGTATGTGTGTGTATGTGTGTGTGTGTGTATTCCAAAATATACTGCACAACCGATAATTGAGAACCAGTTCTGAATATAATTTCCTTCTATTTTTGTTATTTGGGTGACTCCGCTTCAGCACGATAGGTCTATCGCTGAAACAAATGCTCACTGTTGGGGCATTAAGTAAAAATACGTATAAATGTATGCATAATATTTTTTTATGCATATATAGAAAGATTATGTATACATACGAATGCAATTTATATGCTTATATATGCATATATTAAGGAGTCGCGCGAGATAGGAAAGTTGTAGACGTTTAGGCTTCTTTCCATCGGATCCCGATTTCGAATCTCGCTAGATTCAGCCACTCGGGTGAGCCGAAGACGACGAAACGCGGGTCAGTGGATAATTTTATTTTAAACACTATATATTCTCTTCTCTGAAGAATTGTATTATAAAATCTCCCTATACAAAGCAACACCGAAATCAGTTGATAATTTTATTTTAAACACTATATATGCCGCTCCCCTTTTTGGGGTACCGAATTCGTAAAAGGGAATTTTTTCTCAACTCGCATTGAGATAAAAATGCACTGTCGTATAAATAATTGTATTCATTGAAAAAGTATCGCGAACGAAAACAAATAAATAACATATGCATGTGTATATATATGCACACACATAAATATGTATATACATATATACACTATATTTGCATACACATGTATACTTATTTATGCGTCAATACCCATAGTACTGTAGTATAGACACACACACACACACACACACACACACACATATATATATATATATATATATATATATTAGAAATTAATTTTTAATATTAGCATTGAGGTACTGAATAATGATGCGCTTTGGGCATTTTTTACTGAGGGAAATACAGAAACAATTTTTCGATTAGATTGCACGTTGTTTTTTTTTTGTTCTGCCATTCCAATTCTTAATGATGAAAAGCCAAATTCATCTCTATTTTGTCTTCAATCGCTGTAAAGTAATTTTCTGCTCATTTTATTGAGCAATTGTGAATTTAGAGTGTCGTGATCGCTATCTAACTTCTCTTCATCGCACCGTCCCTGTGTGTATGGATGCAGTTATATATGCACTCATATATCTATTCTTATACATAGACGTATATATATATATATATATATATATATATATATATATATATATATATATATATATATATATTTAAAAGAGTGTAGCCATCAACAATTGTGGGTTTTTTTTAAAGGTTTTCATCATATTTTTATTTTAAAATATTTTTATAACGCGTTTCGAGCTTAGGGTGTGCTCTCTTCAGATATTTTCGTAAAAAGTTTTTCTTTAAAATGGGAGTTTGTGTATATGCCTCCGCTGATATTAAATATGTTTTTCATAGTGGTGCGATGCGTGTGTTCAGTGTTTAGACGTTCTGTCTCCAACTTTAAGTGTTTCACTGTGACCGGTCAAAGTTAGTTTCAAAGAGTGTTTTTTAGTCCATATGGTGAAGGTTTTTATGGCTTCTTTAGGGTTCTTTTTTACAGAATTTCTTTCCCCATGTATAGCATACACTCACACACAATCCCATACGCATACATATATATTCATGTACATGTACACATGCACACGCACATAGGCACACACACATACACACGCGTACATACATAGAAATATATGTAGGAGCATACATATATACACATATACATACCCACCTACACACTCACACACGCACTCGCATACATCCACCGCTAACAATTATTTTTATTTTTTTTATTTTTTATTTTATATATATATATATATATATATATATACACTTTTTTTTTTTTACCAAAACACGCATGTATATATGCGCTTAATTATTCAGACATATGTACACGCACCCACACACACACACACAAGTAAGATGGAGAATAATAGGTAGAAGATATATATACACACACATACACGCACATACACACATATATGTACACACATATATGTATGTGCACATACACTCACAAACATCCACATACTATGTAGGCACATACACATACACACACACATGCACACACACAGACATATGCAGGGGCTCACACATACGCGTATATCCATATTCACACGAACACATTGACCCACTCATACATGTGCATACATATGTATATATACATACATACACACATACATACGGATGTGTATACACTCATCCACCCATATATATAAATATATGGGCACATGCATTCACAATCCCACACACACATACATATTCATACATCCCACCTTATGTATATATTGGTTGGAGTTTCCTTTCCAATCCATGCACATATGCATACATGGATTCGGTCACCCAAACATAAGTGCACGTATATATACAAACAAGATGTAGCATAGATAACAGATGATATATAATTATACACACACGCATACACAATCATATGTGTACACCCACGCACATACACATATACACACGCACACACGCGCGCACACACACATACATACGTTTAATTTCTAGTTGTTTGTTTAGTTAAGAGAAATGGTACTGTACTGGGTATGGGCGCGCGCACCCGCGAAAGTGTGCGTGTGCCTTATTGTGCTTTTTTGTTGTTTCGTGTGTGAGGGTGCACACCTACCCAAGCATGCATGCGTGTAAGTGTATTTTGTGTTTTGACTATTTATTCCCGGTTAGAAAAAATTAGACCCAAAATACTCAATTTATCCACATACTCCTTATCAAAGAACGAAATGGAAATACTGAAGCTGGGCCTCAAATTCTGCCCCACCCCTAAAAGCAATATAGCAGAACTAAAAAAGGACCTTAAAGAATTCGAACGGAAATTTAGACTAATAGAAACACTAGATAACAAAGGGGACAAAGATGATTCTTTAGTAAAAAACAAATCAACATATTTCCCTAATAAACAGAACAACACAAAAGAACTAAACAGCTACTTCGAAAATCTCTGGAACCTTAACCTCCAAAAAAAACACAAAACCACAAGCAACCTCACACATAAGCAAAAACAAGCACTCGAAAAGATCCGTAATAATAATGACATAATAATAAAAGAAGCAGACAAAGGAAGTGCCGTAGTAATCATGGACAGAACGTATTATGAAACAAAAATTACAGAATTACTGGATGACAAACACTACTATAAACCCATTAGTACCAACATAGATAACACCACCATCTCAAAAATCACAAAACTTTGTACAACACACAACAAAATATTAAAAAAGAAAGAAAAGGACTTCCTCACAAATTTCATTACAAAGACCAACAACTTCTACGGACTGCCTAAAATACACAAATCTGGCACAATAAAACTTGCCATCGATACACAAAACTCAGAATATATTAGCGCTCCAAACCCTAGCGACCTTACATTTAGACCCATTGTAGCAGGACCAGCCTGTCCGACAAGCAGACTTAGCAACTTAATAGACATCTTATTACAACCTTTCACAGATCAAGTTAAGAGCTACATAAGGGACGACATCCATTTTCTCACTACCTTACCACATACAGTAGAAAACGGGACACTATTAGTTACATTTGACGTTAGTAGTTTATATAGTAATATACCCCATGAATTAGGAAAAGAAGCAATACTATTTTGGATCAACAGACACGCACAAACACTACATCCCAGATTCACAAAGCAATTCATTATCGATAGTATAGACATAATTCTAAATAATAATTCCTTCGAATTCAACAATACCAACTACATCCAAACACTAGGTACAGCAATGGGAACGAAAATGGCACCGACTTACGCAACCCTTACATTAGCCTACCTAGAAGAAACCCTATATAAAAAAATAGAACAAAAATTTGCCCACAGCACTAAAATACTGTTTGTAGAATCATGGAAAAGGTACTTAGATGACTGCTTCATCCTATGGAAACCCACATGGGGGGACATCACAGACTTACACACCATACTCCAGAACCTACACCCAAAAATTAAATTCACCATAGAACAAAGCTCTACAGAATTACCTTTCCTAGACATACTGATAAAGATTAAAGACAATAACATCATCACAGACATTTACCGCAAACCTACAGACACCCAACAATACCTACACTTTAAAAGTCACCGCCCTAAAAGCTGCATAAAATCAATTCCCTACACCCTAGCACGTAGAATCTGCACCATAATCACGGACAATAACCTTCGAAAAAGCCGACTCAAGGAACTACGAATAAATTTAAGAAAAAGAAAATACCCATCACAACTTATAGACAAAGGGATCCAACTTGCGACAAATATACCAGTAGAAGATTTGAGAACCCCTAAAGAACGAAACAAAGAACAAATCCTAACATACGTCTCCACACACAACACAAACAACCCTGAACTTTTCACAGAGATAACGAAAAACCTCGTCCTACTTAACCAAAACAGCAAACTAAACAATTTCCTTAAAACAACAAAAATAATAAAAAGCAAACGCCAACCCAAAAACCTAAAACGCATTCTTACCTCATCCAAACTCAATCAAGACGCAACAAAAGGAGTCACAAAATGCAACAAACAACGATGTGGAGTCTGCAACATAATATTAGAGGGAAACACATACACATTTGCGAACCCCATACAAACATTCAAAATTAAAAAAACCTAGATTGCACCTCAAAAAACGTAATCTATGTAATAAAATGTCCAGCATGCGATAAATCCTACATAGGCGCTACAAAAAACCTTAGTAATAGAGTAGCCCTACACCGATCCAACATCCAAATCGCGGAAAATAGACACCTACATGTATCACAACATATACACGCATGCAGTGGAGGCAGATTCGAGATAATGGCCATCTTCCAAACTGACAACTACTTCTACTTGCTAACTCAAGAAAAAAAATTCATAACAAAGTTTAACCCCGCCTTAAACGTCTCTCCATAATTATACACATAAATAGGCAAAACACAAAATACACTTACACGCATGCATGCTTGGGTAGGTGTGCACCCTCACACACGAAACAACAAAAAAACACAATAAGGCACACGCACACTTTCGCGGGTGCGCGCGCCCATACCCAGTACAGTACCATTTCTCTTAACTAAACAAACAACTAGAAATTAAACGTATGTATGTGTGTGTGCGCGCGTGTGTGCGTGTGTATATGTGTATGTGCGTGGGTGTACGCATATGATTGTGTATGCGTGTGTGTATAATTATATATCATCTGTTATCTATGCTACATCTTGTTTGTATATATACGTGCACTTATGTTTGGGTGACCGAATCCATGTATGCATATGTGCATGGATTGGAAAGGAAACTCCAACCAATATATACATAAGGTGGGATGTATGAATATGTATGTGTGTGTGGGATTGTGAATGCATGTGCCCATATATATATATATATATATATATATATATATATATATATATATATATATATATATATATATATACATATATATATGGGTGGATGAGTGTATACACATCCGTATGTATGTGTGTATGTATGTATATATACATATGTATGCACATGTATGAGTGGGTAAATGTGTTCGTGTGAATATGGATATACGCGTATGTGTGAGCCCCTGCATATGTCTGTGTGTGTGCATGTGTGGATGTATGTGTATGTGCCTACATAGTATGTGGATGTTTGTGAGTGTATGTGCACATACATATATGTGTGTACATATATGTGTGTATGTGCGTGTATGTGTGTGTATATATATCTTCTACCTATTATTCTCCATCTTACTTGTGTGTGTGTGTGTGTGGGTGCGTGTACATATGTCTGAATGATTAAGCGCATATATACATGCGTGTTTTGGTAAAAAAAAAAGTGTATATATATATATATATATATATATATATATATATATATATATATATATAAAACAAAAAATAAAAAAAATAAAAATAATTGTTAGCGGTGGATGTATGCGAGTGCGTGTGTGAGTGTGTAGGTTGGTATGTATATGTGTATATATGTATGCTCCTACATATATTTCTATGTATGTACGCGTGTGTATGTGTGTGTGCCTGTGTGCGTGTGCATGTGTACATGTACATGAATATATATGTATGCGTATGGGATTGTGTGTGAGTGTATGCTATACATGGGGAAAGAAAGTCTTTAAAAAAGAACCCTAAAGAAGCCATAAAAACCTTCACCATATGGACTAAAAAACACTCTTTGAAACTAACTTTGACCGGTCACAGTGAAACACTTAAAGTTGGAGACAGAACGTCTAAACACTGAACACACGCATCGCACCACTATGAAAAACATATTTAATATCAGCGGAGGCATATCCACAAACTCCCATTTTAAAGAAAAACTTTTTACGAAAATATCTGAAGAGAGCACACCCTAAGCTCGAAACGCGTTATAAAAATATTTTAAAATAAAAATATGATGAAAACCTTTAAAAAAAACCCACAATTGTTGATGGCTACACTCTTTTAAATATACATTTTTCTCTCGTTGGAACTACACAACCATCACTTTAAATATATATATATGTATATATATATATATATATATATATATATATATATATATATATATATATATATATATATATATGCATATGAACGTATAAATTGACGGGTTTATGTTCATATTTTTATATACATGAGGATACATTATGAGGAAAGTTACAAATTATTTTTTTTTACAGTGATCACCACTTATCAAGGCCCGGAAGCCACTCAGAGATAAGGGTTATTGCAAGTACATTACGTTATGAATGCAACCATGATTATATATATATATATATATATATATATATATATATATATATATATATATATATATATATATATATATACATATATATATATATGTATACATATATACATACTTTTTTTGGTTCTACATAATCATTAATACGTAATGACGGACTTTATATTTATATAATCCCTATCGCCTGAAGAGATGTCGTTATATTTAATTGGCTAACTGAAATATGCTCATAAATGTGTAGAGACATAACCAAAATACAGACAGGTATAAGTTGCTCATCTTCGATATTGGGCATCATCGTCTTAACATGATAAATGCGTTGTTGGTTGAGATTTTATATATGTAAATATATATATATATATATATATATATACATACACATACATATATATACACAAACACACACACACACACTTATATATATATATATATATATATATATATATATATATATATATATATATACTAGCGGGGGTACCCAGCGTTGCCCGAGTGTTTGTTTCCGGGACGGGGACGGGGAGTTTTTAAAAATGTTATAGTAGGTAAGTAGGAAGGATCAAACCCGGAGTCATGAGTAAAGGTAGGAAAATAAAGTGTGAAAAAAAACAACATCTGCAACGTTAACAGTTCGGCCACCAAGAAAAGCCCATTCCAGTTGTTTAGGAAAAAAACCCAAAAAAAAACGACTACGGTAGGTCGGCGCGAACGTGAAAATATAATGTGAATTGTCCAGCACGCTAACCACTACGCCATAGTGCACTGCATCTTAGTTTAGTGATTTTAAATAACTTCACATGAAAGAACTACGAAGCCAAACCGGTGTTCTCTTCTCAACTGTTCCTTGTGAACGATCCCCAAACGGTGTTAAGTGGTGGCAGGGGGAGGAGGAATTTATTAGAGAGAAAATATGTTACCACTTCCATTGATCTTAACCGATTTTGGCCGTGACTTCTCAGCAGAAAAAGTATAGAAATCTAAGATTATCGAGGAATTTGAGAAATAATAAGCCTATAACACACCTCAGATATTGTTCTGCCGTGTGTGCATATTATATTTGCATGAAATATCTTGATTTTTAATCCTATTAATGTCAAAATCAGACGGGAAAAAATGAGTTCATTTTATTTATATAGAGAAGATATATATAGTCCTGGTCAAAATCATACAATCACTTAAGAAAGGAAGGGTTTACGCATAGTATTTAATTTTTAATCAAACTAAAGGTTAAAACGATTGCCAAAAGGGAAAATATGATGGACACAAATGAAATCTTCTTCATTCGAAACCTTAACACTGATCTAATAATTATTAAAAAAAAAAAGAAACTTTTTTGCTTTTCTCAATGTTTTTTTCTTTCAATTTCCTGTTTGAGATTTTCCAATTCTCCTTTCTGTGGCATAGTCAGTACGTTCCATGTACCCGTTTGGAGGTTTTTCTGATGCAGGCAGTCGCTGTATGACGATCGAGCGTTGCTAGTAGAGCATAATCCATAATCAATCTACTGAGCTAAAATCTTCCGTATAGACTGGAAGCCCCCTTCAGGTTGTTATATGTAGCCTGCTTTTTTCGGATTGACAAAACACTCTTTGCAGAAGAATGCAGATACTAGGATATGATTATTTTTATAGGAGCAGTGCTCGAACTTAGCGGATTGTCTTATTCACTGATCTCATATAATAGTATCTGTCTAACACACAATCTTTCAGAAAGGAAGAACACCGAATAAAAAAAAACACAGAAGACATGAACTACACTTATTTTTGGTTTAGCAAGTTACTACTAGTTACATCTTCCTAAGATGCGCAAATTGAGATCATCAATGAATAACTATTTGAGTTAAGAGCAAAGGATGCACTAATCCATTTAATAAAATAACAATGTCCTTATCAAATTACGAGTTAACTTATTTTTATTCGTAAAGAGTTAATGGTTGCTTCAGATGCAAGTAAATATGGTATAACGGATATACTGCTATACAAATCTTACTATGTAGTTACAAAACCAATAGATAATGCTACAATTTTTAAAAACTAAAAAAAGTTGTGTTTGTATTAAATTACAACATCGAAACACAATAAATGTCATAAAAAATTGCACCCCCAGACAGTCTTTCCGAACTAATCTCAAACAACACTAAAATGTTGACAGAAACAGTGATTGTCGCACTAAAAGAAGAAGAGGAACTAATATAATTATTGATTAACACCATTACCGGAATATCAGTTGGGTTGAAAGGCGTTCACAAAGCAGCTTAATCAGACGAGTACGTAAACGACGTGAGTAAAAAGTGAAAGGTCACGGAAAGATTAACATATAACTAAAATTATCGCTATTTTTCATAATCGATGAAACGTTGATGTACGTGAAAAGAATAGTAATACTGCGTGTCTTACGAAATAAAGTTTCATAGAATGTTTTTGTGTCATCCGGATATATCCTGATTAGATCGTTTGTTATGCGTTACGTGTATTAACTAAAAGTACACCAACACATTGCCAATTTGGTAAGATATTGTAAAGGCTGTCATTTAGCAGCCAAATAACACCTAGTACTAGTCGACGCGATATGCGTTTATTCCTAGACCTGGGAATAATATATATCGCAAGACCATTAAATGCTTATTACAATTTAATTCTCCTAGATAGCTCTTGTAAATTGCCAGTGAGTGTTTAATATAATCACCCATCCGCCGCAAATAAGAAGAAAGTGTTAAACGAAGTGTTTGCCCGACTTAGAGTAGCTAACAAAATAGTGATATTGATATCATGTTAACGGGAAGTGGATAAACAGTTTACAGTGATTTGCTAGCAATTAAACACATTAAAACACCGTCCTATAACCCTCGATCTAACTGACAGCTAGAGAGGTTTGTCGATACATTTGAACGAGTATTAAATAAGACGTAACGGCTTCCACGCCAATGCCAAAAGCATTACAGTTTTATTCATGGTTGAGAGAATATTGCCAAATCAGAATATAATACGGCATCATTTATGTCAAAACATCCGTTAATTATTCGGCAGATTGTTGGCAAATAGAAAAAAAAGGATTGGACGAAAGTAAGGATGAACTATAAATCGTATAAATAAAGGAAAACACTTTTTTTACACGGTAAATATGTTGGAAGTAGTATATTGGAATTAGAAGAGCCAGTAGAGTACTCAAACTTAATTAAGGGAGAAACTATATCAATCAGTAGTGAATAATTTGAGACTTTGACAATGAAAGCGGACATGCTGGTAGAGGAAACAACGAATAACAAAATAGGTATATATATATGTATGTATTTATGTATATATATATATATATATACATATATATTATGATGTACAGTTTCAATAAAAACGGATGCTCATTTCATGCTTATCAGCAGCACGTCCATTTATATTAACAATATATGATTTTAAGAAAACTGAACAGATGCTAAATGTGTAATATTTTAAAACAACAAATATGACGGAAATTTGGTTATTGAAAATCAGTGCATTTTAAATGGTTAAACTCTAAAACGAAAATAATACTTATACTGATGCTTTTATGATACGATATGCAATATCATAAAAGACTATGAAAAACTTATAAAATTTTGAATCTATATAAGTCGGCGTACTTTTTCTGATCGTTTGGATGCATTTTTTAGCGATTTTTAGTGCAAGTGTATTATATAAGAACGAGAAGGACAAAACATATATGCAGAGAATTATATATAAAAATATCACTAAAGTACCGAAACAGATGCACTTTTGTATAGTTTATGAAACTCAAGTTCATTCAAGATAAGCAAAAATGAGTGTCAATTTCGAGTTGTTGAAACTTTGTGTGTGTTTGTCGTTAGGGAACAATTGTCAGCGTCTAAATTTTTATTCGACGAATCCGGAATATCAGCTAATATTCATATTTCAATAACCCATATGCCTATCGACATTGTAAACTGCCATTTATGAAAACATTTTAAGTCTACATATTGGCGACCTATACGTAGTTCTCATCGAAAAAGTTGCAATGTTTCCGTTATTAATTTTCTTGAGCCTATCGAAATATATCTCCGTTCTACATGGAATTCAGTATGTCTATTTACTTATTCTTCTGCTTACATCCACTGGGCATAAACACGTTTCTCTTAATTCTGTTTCCGGTCTATACAACACGGCTAATGGTTCCAATACCACACCGTCGTTTACTGCTATATGTTTTGTGCTTCCAAATTACTGGCAACGAGCCAACAATTTCTGGTTAACACAGTTTATCTTTTTGTAATTGTATTATCAGTTTTGTTTTCAAGCTGGGCATGATCTATCTAACTTGATCCTATTTATTCACTTGCCCATTTAACAACAGATACCGTGCTTTTATAAGCAATTGTTTAAATCTCTCTTGCACATTGTTCCCCGGGTATATTTGCAAGGTATTTTTTATAATTTCTTGTACATGAGTCCAATTGATCATATAATTTCTAATTTAACATGCATCAGTATTTTATTTTTATAGTTACGATTTTGGAACGTTTTGCTTTATTTTCTATTATGATTACATGTTGGAAACGGAGTACCTGGGTTGCATGCAGGGATTATTTTCCTTTAAGACTTTTAACAACTATACGTTTCAAGCGCCTGCCGTTAGACACGGCCGGTAATTAATGTATTTACTTTCAACTAAAAAGAGGTTATGTTAAATGTCTTACATGTGTTTCTTTACATACACAATATCGTCAATGTGCATAAAGTAAGTTTTGTGTCTGGACCAGAATATTCTTTTATTTGTTAATATTTATACTGTGTCTAGTACTTAAAGCTTTCAGCATTTTGGTAACTAAGATTACTGTAAAACCGAACATGAAAATATAAATCATAAAAGTAATCTTTAAATTAGAATCAGTGCCAAACAATATTGCTCGCCGGACAAGAAGGTTCATGTAAACTAAAGTATATTCTTTAATCCTGAAATTGAAGTGTTTTTTAGCATAAGATGCAGCGGTTTCCACTACACATTCAACATTGTAACAGAATGTGAACAATGAATCATACTTTCTGGTTATGGAATGGACCTTAGAACAGAGTAATTAAGAGACCAATAAAGGAAGTGATGGTGCTCTGGTATTTTGGTTTACGAAAAAAGTTGTTTCGAGGAAACTATATTGCAGAAAAAAGAAGCAGTAAGTGATTAAACAATGTTAGATGCAATTTTCCAAATTTTATGCTTTACAAAATTTTGCCATGACATATGAAACAGTGATTTTTTTTAAGAGAGTCGCATATAACCTTAAACTTCAACGTCTATATATCATTTAGTATATTTTATCTGTTAGTATATTTAATGTTAAGATTAAAAAAAATCAAATGTATTTGTAACTGTTAAATAAATTAACTTAATCGTATATTAAAGTTTAAACGGCATAATCAGTTTGACACATCGATTCTTGTCAGATCACCGAAGTTAGGCAAGAATGAGCCTATCCAGTATCAGGTGGTGTATGTGCTTTCCGCTTATCTCGGCAGTATTTCTATTTGTCCTGATCATCTCCTCTCCACTGGATTAAAACAATACCGATTCAGGGGTGGTGTGGTTGGCGATTGCGCAACCGTTGCTAATACAGGGGGTATATTTTGTCTTTCGAAAATGAACGGAGGAATCGACATCGATTATCGAAATTACTGTCGCAATGATAAACGTTTACCGCATACATATCTTTTTTAAAAATTAAAAATAGTATCAGGAATATTAGCAGAACTTGATTAATTAATAAAAAAACGAGCAAAAGATAACGCTACAATTTTTTTGTTTACTTCTGTTTTTATGTTAATGTAATGGCTTGAGTTTTTATATAAAAAAAAAACGTTTTATTTGTGACCATGTTTGTGGAGTACAATACCAGTCAGTGTGTCTGTGAATGAATAGAAATTAGCCTCATATATAGCACAATGGTTCGACTTTCATGAGAAGTTATTAAATAGTAATGCATTATTATTATTATTATTATTATTATTATTATTACTACTATTACTACTACTATTATTATTATTATTGTTGTTGTTGTTGTTGTTATTATTATTATTATTATTATTATTATTATTATTAATAATAATAATAATAATAATATTATTATTATAATTATTATTATTATTATTATTATTATTATTATTATTATTATTATTATTATTATTATTATTATTATCCAAAACTGAATTGGTCTCGAAGTTCACGCCGAGACAAAGAAGTAAAAATGATAGCGTGCAACGCGATCTTTAGACTTTAGTTCACTGATCGTTATTGTTTCAGAGTTGATATACGTTAGTCGTTTATTAAGTCAGCACTAGTGGCAAAGCGAGTGAAAATTGGCCCCGGATGACAACCGAGAAAGACGTGCCGAAATGTTTACGATTGCATAGATGGACAATTTAGCTAATACGGCGATCGTTACATTCCACATCAATCAATGGTTGAAATAGATCACAACAGTAGAAGGAATGGCTGTCTATAAAAGTTTGAAACTGTTGGCATATAATCATTTGCTTAGCCTTTTCCTAATCCTCTCTATTTTCTTTCTTCGGCACGACCACTAATTCTTTACTTCTCTCCCTCTCTTTGCTTCCTCTCCCTCTCTCCCCTACCTTTCGCTCTCTCTCTCTTTACCTCTCTCTCTCTCTCTCTCTCTATATATATATATATATATATATGTATAAAGGTGTGTATATATATATATACATACCTACACACACATATATATATATATATATATATATATATATATATATAGAGAGAGAGAGAGAGAAAGAGAGAGGTAAAGGGAGAGAGAGAACGAGAGTATCCTAGCTAGCGTTAGTTTGCTGCTTCCTCGGTTGTCTTCCCTGTTACATTGCCATCCAAGTAATATACATTGAAAACTTTATGTTTTTTCGTCCCATAGAACAAACCATATGAGGATTCTAATATTCAGGCTTGCTTCAAGTATATATATGTATATATATATATATATATATATATATATATATATATATATATATATATATATATATATATATATAATATATATATATATATATATATGGGGGTGTATTCTATGAAGTTTTTAACCTTTAAAACTATACAAAAAATTACATTTTTATCATTCGTTAGATTTAGTCAGTAAGTCATTTAATAACGTGAAACCATTGGATCAACTTGCTCTCTCGAATTAACTATCGTACCAATGTAATTTAAGGAATCATCAGTTGTTAACCATGAAACAGTGTTTCGTGTATATAACATCATCGCTCCCAGCAGTATTGATCAAACACCCCCTCCCTTTATCTTAAGAAGTAGACACGTTACATATATTTGATCTAGTTTCCGATTCTTAATTAATTTATCTAACCTATTCATTTTATAAAAATGAATTTCTTACCTGTGAGATTTATCTGGTTCCAAATTAAAAAGGGATCAATATTTTTTTTTTTATCTTTACAGTCTTGTATTTATAAGATTAGGATTAATCCATGTGACTATTTATCGGCCCTACTTTGATTAGTATTTTGTATATTTACATTCTTTTTTTTTTTTAAAATTAAACATATATATATATATATGGAAAAATAAATATATATATATATATATATTTATACATTACTAATAGAGTTTTGGATAAATCATATATATATACATATATATACATATATATATATATACATATATATATATACATATATATATATATATATATATATATATATATATATGGTCATTTTTACTATTTAATTTATTCCAGATCTCAGCGACTATTCAGAATTTTACAAATTATATAATAATTGTTGAATAGGTAGCGATGTGAATAGTTTAGTGTGTTATGTGACACGTGCTTTAAGTTGGCATTCTATGGGGATCATCCATCATCCAGCCCCTATGTTTTTTTTAAATCTTTTTGACAGCCAATAAATGTTTCAATTATAGTCATTTGTTTTTTCCAGTTTTGTATATAAAATAAAAATCATCTGATATTTCCTTAAGACCTATTGCCTTACTGAAGGATAGTCTAAAATTTACTGCTGTGATTTACTTCAAATGATCTGAAATAATATTTAGGGGAGACCTGATTCCAACTATTTTTATATGTGTTATATCTACGTATTTAATTTTGATACTCAAAAGTGAACATCAGTTCATTAATATACGATGATACTGGAAATATTCATAATTGTAGCCTATTTCTAAAAGTGGAACATATAAGATATTAGAAGTATTCGGAATCAAGTATTCCTTGCTATTATTTCAGATCATTTGAAAATATTGTAGCGCATTTTAGTTTTACCTTCATCAAGGCCAGCGGTTTGGAGGGTATTTTTAAAATGTATTAGGGAATTACAAAAAAAAACAGACTACTTAACAGTATTTACACGTATCAGTAAAACTGTTGAGTATATTCCACTTTGAGCACAAATGTTAAAATTGTCCTCTAGCTTTCGAATTTCATAAATCTCAGGCAAAACTTAAATCATCCCTTATTGCAATGTTCAGCAATCATGGTATATTTCAGAAAAAGGTTTCTCAGGTTCTACAAATTTTCAAGAGTTTACGAACTTCTAAAAAAACAAATATCCGTCGAATCGTAATCCTCGTTAGTAGGAAGACTATCAGAAAAAGGCTGGCTGTAATCACATTCTAATATTTCTATATACGGTAAATTATTATTTTAGCTAGTTACTAATTTTAGATATAATTCTTAATATTGAAAATTTTTCCGCATTGAGGTCATTTGTATAATCTTAGTTTTCCGTTTTATACTGATCGTTTTACAACAGTTTTTAAAACTTGTGCTAGTGCTCATACAATTGCGTCTATTATATTCACTTTTGTCGTGTTCAATACTTCTTTGTATCTACTGGTCAGTTCACTATATCTGCATGTTGTTTCCGTCTCTTTAATCTTACGTGTGGAAACATCAAGATCTGCAATTTTTATTTTGTGTTCATTTTTGCATTGCGTATCTTGTATGACCATTCGGGAAATTTTCTGATTTTCTTGTCCACGTACTATCTGTGATTTGTGTCCGTATTACTGGTCTGCAGTATTTTGCGGTATTTTCTGTTTTACTTGTGAATATGTTTTCTCTGCCATATTTATTAAATCGGTAATGTGACCCAAACATTCATTTCCTTGAAGGAAGTTTTCATTTGGGGTTTGTATTTACTTTTACTTACTTGAACGTTAATGCAGAAAGTTTATTTTCTCTGTTATATGAACCTGTCAATAATGATTCCCTAGTAGTGTTAGAATTAAAAACCGGAATACACTTATTTGTTCGCTTATCATGATAATTAATTGCCTATATAGCTTATTCGCATTGATTTTTTAGCCGTTTGCTTGTTTCCCTTACTTTCTCCTTTCCGTAGTGATAATATTGTATCAAACTTGCTAAAGTCGTAAGAATTTCCCAGCACTGTCATGTGTTTTTATAAAACGCATTTGTTTCTTTTATTGTTCTCGCTTTTATTTCATTTTCACGTATACCTTTTTTTCGATCTATTGTATTTAGCATGTTCAGCGTCAGGATATTACACTTATTTTTCAAGCCCATCAAGGCCATTGCTTTTGGGCGTGTATATGTGTTTGTTCTTTTTATTCCAATTTTAAAATATAACTTACTTTTAAAGAGTTATTATTGATCACAACGTTTCTACTACATTTTCTCTTTCATTTCGTTTGGGTTGATTGTGTTTGCTTTTAGTCTTTTATAAAATTAAAATGAATTTGTGTGTATCATGTTAACTTAATGTTTTTTCTTCCTCTAGGTAAGAATATACGATGCTGTAAACAAGCTATATTTTTCTTTTAATCTTTAATGGATGAATAATTTGTTAAATCGAAATATACTTAAATGCTCTCTCTAAGGATTTAAACCTAGTTCAATTTTCTTTTTAATATTCTTCAGTATATCTTATTTTTTGTAGATTCTTCAAAACAACAAAATGCCAACAACATCGTTAGTGAGAAAAATCTATTTCATTAAGCCCCTTTGTATAATCATGTATATCACGTGTTGTTCCAAAACTAAATATAAGTTTCCATGTTTTCCTATACTGATTCTCTGGGCCATTGCGTGAAGAATCAAGTAATTTTCTCTCTATTGTTTATTAGTTCTTTAAAATGTACCGCTTATTTGCAGCTTATAACGAATTTTTCGCACAAAAATCATTAACAGTTTTATTTTGGCACTGGTGTAATAGAGTCTAAGTAACAATTGTGGTTCTTTTGATCACTGTTACAAATTATGTTGCACGCCCACGACAACCGTTCCCTTGTTAGCGACAGTTGTAATAGATTTTCGGCTTTTCTGGAATTCAAATAAAATTATTTCTTTTAAGAAGTTTAATACTCTATAAATCTCACATAAGAATAGTATCTATTTGTCTTTTCAATATGTTCAGAATCATTACAGCCGCTCGTGTTGTCGTATAACTTTTAGCTTTTGTTTGCCAGAAGATAATCGGATTATGATTGGTTTGTTGTTTTTTGTATTACGGGATATCAACCCTTTTCAGGTCATTTAATGCCGACTCCACCATCGGATATAGTTTACGGTCATATCCAGGACCTCAGATTACGAGGTCCTTATAATATTTACATTGATTAATGATATCTTTTTGGATACGTGCTTCAGTATAAATGATGCTATGTCCAGTGCACGTTTCAGTGCATTGTTGGACGGATAGCGAGAAAGCTATATATCAAGTTTCGATGTTCATTTATTAGCAGATTCAGTTGCACTAAAAAAGCGGACTCTCTGTTGTAGTGTTACCTTTTAAGTTTAGTATAGTAAGAACCTGTTTTCGTAAATTCTAATTCTATCTAGTGCCAATCCCATTAGAATCATCGACGAGTAATCACACAAACCGTTATCAAATATTTCTCTTTGAGAACAAATTGTCCTACTCTCTGAAATTTGAGTCTCAGCGTGTCTCCACAGATTATAACACAGTAAATAAACAGCTTATCGGTATGCACCTTTCTGGAGATTTAATTTTTGATAACTCCGTAAAAGTTAATTATTTTCTCTGCCTTTTTTTTTGAATGCAATTCAATCGTCATGAGCAATAAGTTAAAAATTAAATAAATAACTGATTTTACAATTCGAAAGTAAAAAAATAAATATATATATATATATATACAATATATAATCTTGACGTTTACGAGCGCAAGATGAACACGTGACGTGTAAACGCAGCGGTGGAAAAAGGCATAATATGAAAGGTACACAATAGCGTAATTAGTGAGTTATATTTCGTTCATTTGCCCCCTTATAGCGGCAGAACTTGTAAGAGGAGTTTTAATTACAGATTCAATATACCTCCTTGGTTTTCTTTAAATCACACACAAAGACTTTATATATATATATATATATATATATATATATATATATATGTATATATATGTATATGTATATATATATTTGTAGTAAGATATAAAATGTTTATGGTGATTAAGCTACACTGAATATTCCGCGTTTCATCCACTCTATCATTCTTCAGGCTTAAGCGCCTAGAGTGGATGAAATGCGAAATATTCAGTGTAGCTTAATCGCCATATACATTTTATAACTTACAAACTAGGTCTACTTACGCATTGAGCACTTTTGAAGTAAATAATTAAAGTTTTCGCATGAATCTATTATATGGAAAAATGCGGGCATGAAAAGTTATATTCTTAAGATTTTATTAAACCTGGAAAAGTAAAGGACAAGATATCCTAGTAAAGTAAAATATAAGAATTTTTTTAGACTTAAAATATTGCAGCTTAAAATAAAATTTGAATATTGATAAATAGTTTATTTATTATTTGCATATGTTGTTGTTTATTGTTGAGTTAGAAAGGGTGTCAGTCGCTGGATTGAACTTATTTCTTCCCTATTATTAGCATATATTTATGTAGTGAAAATTGTTTTAATAAAATTCATTCATTAGTTAGTTAGTTAGTAGATGGAATTAATAATTTTATAATTTACATAAAAATTAATAATTTTATTATATCATAATTAGGATCATTTAATTCTTTCTCACTCAACAATAAACAACAACATATGCAAATAATAAATAAAATATTTATCAATATTCAAATTTTATTTTTAGCTGAAATATTTTAAGTATAAAAAATTCTTATTTTTTACTTTTCTAGAATATCTTGTTCTTTACTTTTCCAGGTTGAATTTCTTGTGCTTTACTTTTCCAGGTTTAATAAAATCTTAAGAATATTACTTTTCATGCGCGCATTTTTCCATATCATCCATGATTTTTCCAGGCATTGCTATTGTATTAATATATAAGTTTATAATATTTATTAATGATTGTAAAAAAAAAAAAATAGCTCTCAAACACTCATTTATGCCATATTTATAATTCAATCACAGTAGTTCACAGCCAGGGTCTCTACCGATACTGCGGTTCATGAATTCGTGATCTGTATAGAGCGTAAACTAAAAAAAAAAATAAGATGCCACTCGGTGTCTTTTTTTTTTTTTTTTTTTTTACATTTTCACCCCAAACAAGGCAAATTGCCACTTTGGTGTAGGGGGCTACTATCAGGGGAAACATCTACTGGGGTACTATGTAGGGATTTAGGCAGCAAGGTGTCGGTTCAC
The DNA here is from genome assembly GCF_053919585.1 of Euprymna scolopes. Classification (NCBI taxonomy): domain Eukaryota; kingdom Metazoa; phylum Mollusca; class Cephalopoda; order Sepiida; family Sepiolidae; genus Euprymna; species Euprymna scolopes. The sequence continues at coordinate 4,435,036 of NC_136500.1, read as the reverse complement.
GTTACACTTGAACTTCTGCACGTCAGTAATGTTGGGGAAGCAGGGACCTGGAATGGAATTCCAGAGTCTAGCGGTTCTGGGATAGAAACTATTGGAGTAAAAAGATATTTTACATCTAGGGATCTCTACAGTGTGGGGGTGGGATTTAGCAGCCTGTCGGGTTTGTCGAGGGTGCACACGTCGTGGGGGCACAAGTGATTGCAGTTCGTCAGAGCATTCACCACTAAAATACTTGTAGAAAAGGCAGAGGGATGCAACATTTCGTCGATGGGACAGAGGCTGAAGCTTAGATGCCAGTTCAGGGCCTATTAGGTTTGCGACTCTCTTTTGAACCTTGTAAAGGAGCAAGAGACTAGTAGCAGATGCACCAACTCAAATATGACAGCAATACTCCATACATGGGCGAATGGTGGCCTTATAGAGGTACAGGATACTTTCGGGTGTTAGTAGTTTTCTAGCACGGTAAAGAGAGCCCACCTTTCTTGCAGCGGCCCTGGCAATGCCTTCGATGTAATTGTTCCAACTCATGTTTCCTGTGAACGTTAGGCCAAGGAGTTTGAAAGATGGACTCTAAGATAAAGAGTCGTTGGCCATTGCTATGGGTGATAGAGAAGGTTTCTTGTAATTATTGAATGAAACTAGTTTAGTCTTGGCAGCATTGAACGCGACCAACCACTTTTGTCCCCATTCCACTACTGATTGGAGGTCTTCCTCTAGTGTGTCTGCCATTACTTTAGATATATGTTCATTTGTTTTCCTGTCGTGCCTGCTATAGAGTAATGTGTCATCAGCATATATACCCATCTCAGAGGCAATGTTGTCGGGGAGGTCATTTATGAATATCAGGAACAGCAGAGGTCCAAGGATAGATCCCTGGGGCACTCCCGCATTTATATAATATTGTTTAGATGTACGACCGTCGAGGACAACCTGGATTTTTCTCTTATCTAAGAAGGAGTTTATTATGTTAAGTATTCTACCAGTGATACCGTATGATCTAATCTTCCTGAGGAGACCCTAATGCCATACCCTGTCAAAAGCCTTAGATATATCTAGAACTACCGTTCTGCCCTCTCCCGCTTTGTCCAGTGAAGGGTATATGCGTTCAGAGATAACAGTGAGGATTCTGCCTTGGAACGGGCTTGTCTTAATCCATATTGTTGGTCGGTCAGAAGTTTAGCATCTGTAAGGTGCAGGACTAGAGCATGGTTAATTAAGGTCTCAAATATTTTCGAAAAAGTGGGAGGAGGCTAATAGGGCGATAATTTAATGGGTCAGTTCTTTCGCCAGAATTATGCCACGCCGAGGTGAGTGTTGGATTTTAAAGGAGAAAGCCACGACTAATTCTTTTCTATTTAGATTGGATATATGACTTGTTTTTTGTGAACTTTTTATTTTCTCCATATTTAAAAAAAAATGCCAACAATGTCCGACACTTCGGAACGAAAATTGTAATTTAAAATATTCCACTTGTCATTATTATTTCTAACAGTGCAAGTATTATGCATAAAATCCGTCTACATTCAAACTGTGCAGAATAGCTGCTTTTACTTTAAAACTTTTGAAAAAAAAAATTCAATTTTTCACCCGAAACAAGGCAAGGTGCCATTTTGAAGTAGGGACTACTAAAAAGGGGCATAAGTTGAAGGGGTATTATAAAGGGCGATTAGTGGCAAGATGTATGTTCACGTTACACATGAACTTATGCATGTAAGTACAGCTAGGAAAACAGAATCCTGGAAGCGAGTTCCAAAGCTTAGCAGTTCTGCGGAAGAAACTATTGGAGTAGAAGTTTTTCTTACACCTAGGGATCTCTACTGTGAATGGTTGGGGTTTAGTTGCTAGTCGGACTTGTGAGGGCGTTCACATCGAGGGGTACAAGAGCTTGTAGTTCGTCATAGCGTCAATCAAGTACTTGTAGAACAGACAGAGGGATGGGACAGAGGCTGGAGCCTAGATACAGTTCATGACGTATCAGGTTGGACACTGTCTTTTGAACTCTGTCAAGGTATGACACGTAGCAGATGCACTAGCCTAAATGTGCCAACAGTACTCAATATATGGGCGAATGGTGGCCTTATAGAGGTACAGGATACTTTCAGGCGTAAGTTGTTTTCTAGGGCAGTAGAGAGAATACATTCTCCACAGCTTCCTTCGAAATTCTCTCAATGTATCTATTCCATATTAATTTATTTTATTTCGGACTATTATTCTCACCTTTATTAGTTGTTGTTCTTTGATCTTTTATTGGTTTTTGTTTATTCACAACGTTTCGGCTAACTATTCCTCTGGCTTTAGTCAGGTAACAACAACCACTAATAAAGATGAGAATAATACTCCGAAATAAAATAAATTAATATATAATGTTCATCTCAAAAATGATTTCAAATTAAGGAATAATATATATATATATATATGTGTGTGTGTGTGTGTGTGTGTGTATCTATTCCAGTTCATGCTCGCTGTAATCGTTAGGCCGAGGAATTTAAAGGAAGAACTTTCGAGTAATGTGTTCTCGTCCATTGCTATTGGTGATAGATAAGGCTTCTTGTAATTATTGAAGGAAACAAGCTGCCTTTTGCAGTGTTGAATGTAACTCCTTTTTAGTCACCAGTCCCCTACAGATTGGATGTAATCCTCTAGTGTTTCAGCCATTTCCTTAAATATGATTGACTTTGTTTACCCCTCGGGCCTGCTATGGAGTGTAGTGTCATCAGCAAATATGCCCATCTCAGAAACACTTTCATTACGGACTAAGTAACAACACAGAAAAGGTTTCCAGCGGTTTCTTGACATATCAAAGGCCTTCGACAAGGTATGGCATAAGGGTCTACTTCACAAGATTTCCAGCTACGGTATAACTGGAAATGTTTTCTCAATCATTAAATCATTTCTCTCCGATAGGCTCATCAGAGTAGTTGTAGATGGACAAAAATCGGAGGCCTGCAATGTAAATGCTGGAGTCCCTCAGGGATCAGGCCTGGGCCCAACTCACTTCCTGATTTACATCAATGACCTCCCTAAACACATACTTAAATCCTTCTTTGACATCTATGCTGATGACACGACCATCTACGGCAACACATCAAAGGCTGTAAATGACAAAGTTCTCTCGGATTCTCTCTCCTCTGATCTCGAGCGCGTGGTTCAGTTGGGGAAGATGTGGTTGGTTACCTTTAATGCATCCAAAACCAAAATCCTATCCTTACATTATCAACGCTCTGATCCCCATCTGGCATTAATTGTGATGGATGACTCTCGTCTGGGTGAGGCCCCGTGTTTTGACAAGCTTCTGGGTTTGACCTTTACTCCTGATCTGAAATGGAACACGGACATCAAGTCTGTTGCCAAGGTCGCTGGAAAGATGGTGCGATCCTTCTACCACTCCAGAAGATATCTCACTACTGATGCAATTCTCTATCTATAAAAAAACCAAGGACGTCCAAGGATAGAATACTGTTGTCATATCTGGGCAGGAGCTGCCAAAAACAGCCTATGCTGCCTTGACAGAGTACAAAATAGACTTCGTGGCTTAGTGAGGGATGCCCTTTTCTCTACCCTGCAACCTCTCTCCCACGGAAGAGACGTTGCGAGCCTATCCTTGTTTTATCGTTATTTTCATGGCAGGTGCTCGTTTGAACTCCAGTCTCTGGTCCCCCCTCGCCAATCTTTCACGAAACACACCCGTCTAGCGTAATCCACTGTGAAAAATTTCTCCCACTCTATATCTGTGCCTAAATCAAAACGCTGATTCCATGAACAACGCTTCTTTCTTAGAACTGCACGCCTGTGGAACTCTGTTCCGTCTGCCTGCTTCCCACTGGACTACAACTTGGATGTCTTCCAGTCCAATGTTAACAAATTCCTAATGAACCGCCCCCTTAAGTAAACACTCCATCAAATCTCCACACTGACGTAATGTACTTGCAATAACCCTTATCCCTGTGTGGTTTCCGGGTATTGATAAGTGGCGATCACTGTTTAAAAAAAAGTCAGGAAAGCAAGATTCGTTGATGAATTTGTGGTAAAGTTTGGGGAGAACTCGTTTGATAGTGATGGAATCGTTGACTGCTCATTATTTACTGCACTGCTGTAGATTTCAAAAAGTCACAGCTTCCTAATTTCTGTGCTTCGATGCGTTTTCTTGTGCTTTCAGTTTTTTTTTCCTTAGCTATCGCTATTCCTCTCTAACAATTACTTCTAACTTCTATGTACTTCGGTCTGTTTGAACTGAAATTATGTCGGTTAAATATGCGGTAAACATGCTGCTCTTGAGCAATGGCATCTATACAAGGAGAAATACACTATTGAGGAGAGTAGTGCTTGCTATAGAATTTCCGTGTGGGAATATGTGCTTCAATTACTGTGTTGAACCATTCAGCGGAAGAGAAAAAAGTTTCCCCATGAGCAGTGGGTCTTAAATTTTAGGTCTAGAGTTTAGGGCGATTTCTACCATTAACACAGCATGATCAATATTCCCGAGTGGACATTTGTTGTACAATCATCGGGAACTGTGGTCAGAAATAGATCTAGAAGAACATGCCCATGTTGATCTTGCTATTCTTGGAAACGTGTCGGAAATGTAACCGTCTGTGATAGTGAATGAGATATAGAGAAGCGATTTGGTTTGCTACCAGCTACGTGTGTGTAATTAGAGAACCCAAGCCAGTCACTTTGGTGTATTTTATAGTCACCAAATACATGAACTTCTGCGCTAGTATCGAGGGAGAGTGATGTGTCTATGCTGGCAGAGAGTTTGTTTATTAGTGTGCAGTCTTGGGTCGAGGGAGAGTGGTAGAGAAAATACAATTGGCTAATATTGTGTTTCATGTTTAGGCTGAATCACAGTCTGATATAATTTAGTTTCTTTAGTCAGTGGGAGTGTTTTGCTAATATAGGAACCAAGTCCGTGCATAGGTCTGTCTTAGTCCTTGCAGCAGATTGGGATATATCCATACATGTTGAAATGGTTATAGGGAATGGAGAGGTGTATATTAGTTTCATTCAAGCTAAGATATCCGAGATGTTTACTAGGAGAAATGATCAACGTAATTTAAGTTAGTTCTAAGTCCGCGGAGATTCGTAAATGCAAGCCACAGGGGAGGGGGCTGGTTGTTTTTTTTTGTGGGGGGTGTTGATTTAAACGTAATTTTTGATTGAATTGTCATTCTATTTTATTAAATTTAAAAGTTTTAGTTAGGGTGAGTGAGGGGTGCTGGACGAGTGGTTTTGCAGAATATCAGGCATTTAACACAAGTAGACCATCAGCTCTCTTTGCCTACAGGTTTGTGATCTCTGGATAGTCAACTGGGGATGAGTGCAGGCCCCCTTTCCATGCGCGACCTTGTACTGCAAACATCCCGATATTATACAGCTGTTGATGGAGCAGCCGCTCTAATCGCTACCAAAGAGTTAAAGCACCTGTACTATCAGAGTAAGAGAGAGAGAGAGAGATAAAGAGAGGGAGAGAAAGTAAGAGAAAGGAGTTAATGTAAAGTTTAATCGTAAGTATGTTCAATCCTACAGTGTGAATGCGTTATTATAGTGAATGGCGCCGGCCAAGAACATTCTTCAAAGTTCTAGAGATCGTTTAGAACGACCATGCGTGAATACTTCCTCTTGCTTATATCATACACTTTCGGTAGATTCATGTTTTATTTAATATGCATCAACAGATTCGCGAACAGACGTTTTTTGGGGAACACATTCGTTTTCTAAACTTAGTCTTAGGTTGGTTTTATTATTTATTTGTAAAGTTCTTTAAAAACAAATTTGGTAAATGTTTACTTTAACTACAACAGAACACCGACAAATAAAATTTGTTTTTTTATAGGTTTTCAAACCTGATATTCGAATTCGTCAAAATTTACCGTTATTAACCTCTGAACCTTCGCACGATATTGTGCCATATCACCGCCTTCATTTAGGCTATGCTTACATGATGCATTAGCGCTTGCACGCTCGTAGTAAAGTGACTTGTCATATTGTGGAAGGACTTTTTAGTAGACATTTGAAATGACAAGACTGCTTTCAAAAACAAAAAAAAAATGTGGTTCATGTTTCTCTGTTACGTAGTTTTTGATGGTTTTTAATTGATCTGAAAAAAAAAGTTTTCATGAGTCGTTAATAAAAGCATTTTTCGTTTTCTTTTTTTCTGAAGGGGTATTTATTATAGAACTTGTACAAGATTTAGCAACTGCTTCTGCAGATTAATAATAACGTTTTTTTCCGTGCGTTACGCCCCCCCCCAATTTACCGTTTTTCCTCAAGTAACACGCCGACATACACTGAGCAGAAGAACTGTCCAATTTTCCCAACATTTCTCTTTACATTGGGGGCGGTTGATGAACAAGGACAGGAGGGACAGGTGGTGTCGCACGCGCGCGACCACACCCGTGCATTTCAATAAGAACTGCTCACGCGTAGCGTTAACGAATACGGTTAAATGGCGCAAAAGAGTGCGAGGGTTCAGGAATTAATACCATGCAAACGATAAATTTACGACGGGTTTTAATATCAGATTTTTTGTCAGCGACCCCGAAAACCTATAAAAAGCAAATTTTATTCATCGGTGATCTTTGTAGTTAAAGTTTGATAAATGTTTACTTTAACTACAAAAGACTACCGATCAATACACTTCGGTTATTTAAAGGTTTAAAGTAAACATTTTTTCACATTTGTTTTTTTTTAATGCGGAGACCCCCCCCCCAAGAAAAAAAGTTTTACAAAATTTGTCTGGTCATTTTTTATATTTAATTAAACCTTTTTTAAGGAGAAAAAACTTTCGAAAACTAACCCCAAATTTAAGGCGCTTTCTTTTTTACAAAATGGAGAAAAAAAAAAACAAGCAAGTTTTCTGAAAATTTTAAAGAAAAAATATAAGTAATTTTGCGTCGGTTTTGCCAGCGACCACGAAAAACTTTAGATAACTAAATGGTATTGATCGGTAGTCTGTTGTAGTTAAAGTAAACATTTACCGTGAAAAATAATAAATAAGTATCAGTAAGTATATCAGCACTCTCCCCCCGCCTAAAATATTAAGGCATATACAACTCTAATGTTACTTACACACAAGTTGGCAGTTTCCTCGCTCACCTCTCTCTCTCTCTCTCCTTTTCTTTCTTAAATTCTACCAGGCTGTCAGTCTGACGTTGTTAGAAATAAAGAGTATTATTATTAATAATAGTTGTAGCGGACAGGTATTAAATATTGTTATAATAGTATGAATACTTGCCTGAATTGTAGTCTGCAACGAATATTTTCTTTGTCGATCAATTACTTGCTCGATTAATACATAGATTATATATACATCTATATATCTATATATTATATATATAAATTATATATATAGATTATATATAGATAGTCTATATAAAGAGAGTATATATATATATATATATATATATATATATATATACATTGCCTTGCCCTCGCTTATCTCTCTCTTTCTTTAATTCTAGCTTTTAATTGTTACTCTTTCTTTCTTTAATTTTAGCATTTTTAAATTAAAAAAAATAACTGTAACTCTTTCTCCTTTTAATTTTAGCAAGCACTCTGACGCTGTTAGAATTAAAGAGTAATAGTAATTCTTTAGCAGACAGTCATTAAATGTTATGTTATGGGAGTATAAATAGTTACTCTGTTGGAAAATTCTTAAAAATCGATTTTGAAAAAAGTTTGTTTTTAATCGATATTATATCAAACTATATGAAATAATATCTGAAATAAAACAGAACATGGAGATTCTTATTATAACTATTCCAAAGGAATTCATTAAATCTTTGGCGAAAAAATAAAATAAAAATTGTTTTTTCAAGCAATACTTACGGCGCCATTACTCATCAGTAGTCTGCAAGTAACATTTTGTTTATCGAGGAGTTACTTGCTCAACTAATTACGTCTATCGAATTAAGATAATAATTTATTTCTCTGTAAGACCTAATTAAGATGATATGTGTTTACAAAAAGCAGTCTTCTTACTACCCCCAGTTAAGATGTGGAATAAAATATACACATATTACAGATATTGGTTTTGTACCCTTCTCAAACTGAATCATAAATCTATAGACATAACTTTTATTAAATTTCACCCCAAACAAGGCAAAGTGCTACGTTGATGTAGCGGGCTACTATAGGGGGCATACGATGAATGGGTACTATGTAGGTACTTTAGAGCTACATGTTTGTCCACATTACACTTGAACTGCTACATGTCAGTGCAATTGGGGAAGCATCAACCCGGAAGGAACTTCCAAAATTTACCAATTTTTGAAAGCAAATTATTATTCTAAAATATTTATTTACATCAAGTGATCTATACTTTGTATGGGGTTGTAGTTTGCTGGTTATCGAGTTTGTCGAAAGTATAATCGTCGAGGTTTGCATGGGCTTGTAGTTTGTCGGAACATCCACCATAAATATACTTAAAAAACAGACAGATGGATGTGACATTTCGTCGACAGGGTAGAGGTTGAAGCTTAGATGATAGTTTAGGACCTATCAGGTGAGCGACTCTTTTTTTAACCCTCTCTAGAATTGAGATACTAGTAGTAGATGCACCAGGCCAAATGTGACAGCCATACTCAATACATGAACGAATGGTGACCTTGTATATGTGCAAGATACTTTCAGGTTCAATAACTTTCCAGCACGGTAACGAGAGTCCATCTTTGTGCAGCAGCGTAGAAAATGTTCTAGATATATATGTTCCAACGAATATTTCCTGTGAACGTATATCCTTCGAGTTGAAGGAATTACTTTCATTATATGTATTTTTAGCCATAGCTATTTTTGATTGAGAAGGATTCTTGTAATTGTTGATGGAAACAAACTTAGTCTTGGTGGCATTGGATGTGACCATCCATTTTTGTCTCAATTCAACTACTGACTGAAAGGCTTTCCTTAGTGTTTCTGCAATTCCCTTGCTTGTGTAGTCATTTATTTTCCCTCGTGCCTGTAATAATCATTCAAATATTAAAAAAAAATTCTCACATATCAAATTCCACATATGTTCATTGCCTGGGAGCTGACAGTTCGATTATTCTGAAATCTACATCTTAATACATAAAAGAACGCTCAAGAACTTGTCACATATACAATCAGATGCAATCGGTTAAAAAACAAATAAAAAACATAATAACCGCTGGAAAATAAATAAAAAAATAAATATTGATAACCTAACACTTACTTATGCACATATTAACAACACGACACTTTCCTCCAACACAAAAATACACCCTGAAAAAATATGTACCGGAATTTTGTTTATTTTTCGATTTCGGGGGTTCTTAGCAAATCGTACATGATGCTATTTCTTTTTTTAATTTATTTTTTCTTGACCACCCTCAAATTTGTGTTGATTTAGAATATTTGCGGGTGAGTATTTTGACAACGATTATCAAGATGAAATTTGGGGAAAGTTTTTATGACAATCGCTCTCACAAAAGTTGGTGTCTCTTTCGACAGCTTTTGTGTTTAATATTAGACTTGGGCATTTTATGGAATAGTTTTGTCTACTTCTTCTTACAGAGTCTTTATGCATTACTTTTGTTGTTTTCGTAGGTAAAATCATACATTAACTGAACCGCCATAAAAAAACCATGTTCTAGGTGTTTGACAATGATGATATTGATGATAATGATGATTAAGAAAAAAAAGTAAAATTAACATATAAACGCACGTACCTAGAACTCGGAAGATAAAAATAGAACAAACACAATATCCGGTCCCAGAAACCACTCCCACCTCTCCTCCATATTTGTTAGCCGGGATACTGTAAGTGCTGTCGAGCGTGGCGCAAAGATAGGTATTATTCCAAATCACCCTAGTCCTAAAAATACTAACTTTGTCATTTCTTCTCTTTTAAATTTCTCATTTGATTTTGTAATTATATGCATTTTAATTTATATATGCATTTGTCTTTTCTCTGGTTAGCTTTTTACATTCACCCCCCCCAAGCAAAACTCAATCACGTTCTCTTCCAGCTAAAATAATTCCACGATCTGTACTAAGGCTAGAGATAAAATAGCATTAGGCTGGATAAATTTTCACAAATTAGCACAAACGTGGACTTATTTTTTCTACCGTAGATGTCAGAAGAAATTTATTTAAGTAATATACTTAATATCTAGAATTACCCTATGCTCGCTTGCATTAATAAAGACGCTTTGTTGATATCCCTACCAAACCACTGGATATAGCGTGTAATTAACTGTTACTATAATTGTAACTGAAATCTGCAGTGATATAAGCTGCGGCACTAGGACTTTTTTTCTGAATAGATACGATGTTTTATCCCTAACCTTAATGCATGAATTCCGAATCACGACAGAATAATTGTTTCTCTTTACCTCCAAGACGACTGCCTATGCCTAACCTGCATGCAAAATAGGTAAAAAGAAAGGAAGAGTTTATTATTTTCTTCCAAACTAAAACAATATTGTAAACTCTAAATCCAAATGAAGCTTTACTGTATTCTGAAGTAAATAACCCCGACCCGTGAAAGCTAAAAATCTGCCCCCTCTTGCTGCCACTAAAACCCTACATTTTAAATAGCCTTAGTAGTGGAATCCTTAACCTCAAGCTCCTAACTTTCACATACTAACATAGACCAAGTAGATTTTCTCAGACCACCCGTCTAGGAGAAGGAAAACTCTGAACCTAAACCAAAGGGGAGGGGGGCCTCTCCAGTCTTGGACGACAACATTCCTAGAGCTGGAAACTCAAACAAATTACCGGTCTTCAAACCTAACTTGCTTAAATCGTAGATAGACTCTGTCTATCTCCGGCTTCCATACTCCTTCTTTACCTATTAATCAGGCGCAGAGACACTATCACAAGTAGATAAACAAAACACTTCGTGGAGGATATTGTTTTTGTCTAGGGCATTAAATGCCGTTCCCCGACTCCCGACACATCCCTCCCCTCATAACTGGGCACTTGGGAGTGCTTGAGAACCACGCATGTCTGTGCAATTAGATTGGGGTGATCTTCTTCTGATTGGCTGAGGGTACCGGATTGACAGTTCCTGGCTGCTGTTCCCGACTGGTAGTACAGGTGGCCTAACTCTTTGGTAGCGCTTAGAGCGGCGGCTCCATCAACAGTTGTATAATATCGGGATGTTAGTAGTGTCATGTCGCGTATGGAAAGGGGCACTGCACTCATCTCCGATGGGCTTTCCTGAGGCCACATTCCTAGTTGAAGAAAGTTCAGCCAATTGGTCTACTTGTGTTGCATGTCTGATACCTTACATAACCTCTTGTTCAGCTCCCCCTCACCTAACTGAATCTCTTAAAAACATTATGACAGTACAATAAAACAAAAACTTAAACCAGGTCTAGAGACAAACAAATCCAATTTGCCTCCTCCCTGTAGGCTTGCATTCACTAACATCCGTGGGCTTAGAACTAATTTAGCTGATGTTGAAGCATTTCTCCTAACAAATACCCCGGATATCTTAGCAGTAAGCGAGACTAACCTACACCCCTCCATCTCCTCAAACTACTTTAACATGCCTGGCTATCTCCAACCCTGGGTATAAGAACTCTGACAGACATATGCACGGACTTGGAGTCTACAATCGTAACACCCTCGTCCTACCAAGACAAACAAACCTACAAACGAAGGAGCAAGCCTTTATTTGCTTTAGACTAAACATACAACACAACATTAGCAAAGTTTATTTTCTCTACCGCTCCCCCTCGACGCAGGACTTCACCATAATAAACAATGTCTCTGACAGCATATACACAGCACTCTTCCTCGACACTAGCGAGCAAGTACATGTATTTGGTGACTTTAATGTTCACCACAAAAACTGGCATGGATTCTCTACTAACACAGATGCAGCGGGCAGCACAACACAATTTTGCTATATCTCACTCCCTATCACAAATTGTTACGTTTCCAACCCGTTTCCCTGAGCAACAAGAAAACAAGCATAAATTCTAGATCTGTTTCTGACTACAGTTCCCGTGGATTGTACAACAAATGCTAACATCCCACTCGGGAACGGTTACCATGCAGTGATAATGGTAAAAAGGGCCCTAAGTTCTTGACCTAAAACTGAACACCCAGTGCCCAAACAACCAGATATCATAAAAAGGCTGACGATGAAGCCATCAAAGATCTGATCAGAGATGCCCCATGGGGAAATATTTATTCTTTTACCACTAACAAAATCGCATCGAAGCAGAACAATTAGAAACTCGTGACTTCTCTAAAATCTTCTACAGCAGAGTAAATAATGGGCAATCAACAATTGCCCCGTTAACCAACAATCGCGATGTTGTTTGCTCAGAAACCTACGAGGCTAATATGCTTGCCAGCAGGTTTGCCTCAAACACCACACTGGACCCTTCCAACCACCGACTTTTCTTTGCGGACAGACGATCTAAAAATCAACCCTGCTCAGGTACACGCTATCATAAAAAATAAAAACCTTCATACCTCAACAGCATGTGGACCTGATCTCATCCCAGCTGTGCTATTAAAAAAAGTGCTTAGCCGAAGTAGCTCCAGTTCTCTCCAAACTCTACAAAAAATGCCTTAATGAGTCATGCTTTCAGGGCTGTTGGAAAACTATCTCTGTGGTACCAATATTCAAGATTTCTGGCGAAATAACTGACCTATCAAATTATCGCCGCATTAGCCTCCTCCCACTTTTCGCCAAAATATTTGAGACCATAATTAACCATGCTCTAGTTCGGCACCTTTCAGATGCTAAACTTCTGACTGACAAACAATATTGATTTAGACAAGCCCCTTCCACACAGACATCCTCACTGTAATCTCTGAACATATATACCATTCACTGGACAAAGCGGGGGAGGGCAAAGCGGTAGCTCTAGATATATCTAAGGATGTTGACAGGGTATGGCACAAGGGTATCCTCTAGAAAATTAAATCATACGGTATTACTGGTAGAATACTTAACATAATTAAATCCTTCTTAGATAAGAGACAAATCCAGGTTGTCCTCGACGGTCGTACATCTAAACAGTGTGATATAAATGCGGGAGTGACTCAGGGGTCTATCCTTGGACCTCTATTGTTCCTAATATTTATTAATGACCTCCCTGACAAAACTGCCTTTGAGATAGGTATATATGCTGATTACAATACACTCTATAACAGGCATGACAGGAAAACAAATGAAGACATATCTAAGAAAATGGCAAAAACACTAGAGGATGACCTTCAATCTGTAGTGGAATGGGGGCATAAATTGATGGCCACATTAATGCTGCCAATACGAAACTGGTTTCCTTCAATAATTACAAGAAACCTTCTCTGCCACCAATAGCAATGGCCAGTGACTCCCTGTCTGAGAGTACATCTTTTAAACTGCTTGGCCTAACGTTCACAGGAAACATGAGTTGGATCAATTATGCTGAAATCATTGCCAGGGCCGTCTGCGAAAATGTAGGTTCTCTCTACCGTGATAGAAAACTACTGACACCTGAAAGTACCCTGCACCTCTATAAGGCAACCATTCGCCCTTGTATGGAGTAGTGTTTTCACATTTGGGCTACTTGTCTCTCGCTTCTAGACAAGGTTCAAAAAAGAGTCGCCAATCTTATAGGCCCTGAACTGGCATCTAAGCTTCAATCTCTGTCCCATCGACGAAACGTTGCATCCCTCTGCCTGTTCTACAAGTATTTTAATTGTGAATGTTCTGACGAACTGCAGACACTTGTGCTCCCACGACGTAGCCACCCTCGATAAACCCGACAGGCAGCTTAGTCCCACCCCCACACAGTAGAGATCCCTAGATGTAAAAGTCTTTCTACTCCAGTAGTTTCTTCCCCAGAACCGCTAGACTCTGGAATTCCATTCCAGGTTCCTGCTTCCCTAACTGTACTGATATGCGCAAGTTCAATTCAACGTGAACCGACATCTTTCTGCCCATAACCCAACATAGTGCCCCAGTAGTAGCTGCCCCTGATAGTAGCCCCTATACCAAAGTGGCAATGTGCTTGTTTGGGGTGAAAATGTAAAAAAAAAAATCACATTTATATATAAATGATACAAGCAGTTTTCGAGGTATAGGGGCCCGTATTATGACCTTTAAATCAGTGGAGCAAGATTTGTATTTACACGCGGGGAACAAACTTAATTCTATCCAACTGACACTGGCACCCTTAATTCTTTTTTTTATGGAGGGCACCACTTATCAAGGCGTGTAGATTAATCAATGGGATAGTATCGTTAGTATTAAAGACGTTATAAAGTGTCTTTATTAAGGTTGCGATTCGCCAGGTATAGGTATGTTGGACTTGAAGATATTCAAGTTATAGTCAGATGGGAAACAGGCAAACTGAAGAGAGTTCCATAGGCGCGCACTTCTAAGAAAGAAGCTTTGTTCATGGAATGTACGTTTGGATTTAGGCACATATAAAATAGTGGTGAAAATTATTGACAGTTGTTTCAGCAAATTGAGCTTTTCTCGTGAAAGATTGGCGAGAGAGGATCATAGACGAGCACTTTGCACGAAAATAACGATAAAACAAAGAAGTATATTTTGCACTCTGTCAATGCAATGTGGATTGTTTTTTAGCAGCTCCAGCCCATATGTGGTAGCAGTACTCCATCGTTGGACGTACTTGGCTTTTATACAAATAGATAATTGCATCAGTAGTGAGACATCTTCTGGAGCGCTAGAAGGATCCCACCATTGTCCCAGCGGCCTGGGCAATAGACTTGCTGTGCGTGTACCATCAGGAGTAAAGGACAATCCCAGAAGTTTGTCAAAACATGGAGCATCCCCAATATGTTTTTAATACCAGATTAGGATCAGAGCGTTGATAATGTAAAGATAGGAGCTTGGTGTAAGATGCATTAAATGTAACCAGCAATCTCTTCCCCACTGTACCACGCACCCAAGATCAGAGGAGAGATAATCAGAGAGAAATTTTGAACTCCAGCATTAATTGTGTGAGCCTCTGATTTCTGCCCATTAACCACTGCTCTTATGATCCTATCAGAGAGAAATGATTTACTAATTTGCAAAACATTTCCAGTAATACCGTAGCTGGAAATCTTGTAGGCTCTTATGCATACATCATCGAAGGCTTTTGATATGTCAAGAGCGATTGCTCTAAAAATGAATCCTTTGTCGAGAGATTAACTAATCCTATGAGATATTACTGTTAGCTAATTTTAGCACATTTCTTTTTTTGGTTTATAGTATTTGCGGGTGTTATCCTGACAACGGTTTTGAAGGTAAAATTTGGGACACATATTTTGACAACATTCCTAAGCATGGGGAGTTTTGGGGTCTCTACCCCGAAAGCCGTTCTTAACATGTCAGCCGTATTTATCATGGGAAGGTTAAGCGTGTCTATTCTTTAATCCGTTAACATCAGAAGGAGATTGTTAGTCAAGCAAGAACAAACGTACTTTATTTATTTATTTTTGTACAATTAGAGCATGCTTCTAACTGGCTACGCCGATTAGCGAGTCTTGCTAGTATGCAATATACTCTACCTAAATATATATATATAATATATATATATATATATATATATATATATATATATATATAGTACATTTTTAATAGTGAAAACTTGGCATGTGTTAGAAAAAATGCGTTGGAGTTGTTGAAATAAAATACTTCAAAGTAATATTCGATTTTTTATAAAGAATAAAAATGTACGAGAAGCGCTCCAAAAGTAATGTATCTTATTTATGTACCGACCGACTTCATCAAACGTGATAAAATTGACTTGTTATAATGACTTAACTTATGCATGGATTATGTCAAGGTTTCATATCTCTGTTGAGTTTTTGTACAACGTAACACTAAAAGAAATCACCAACTATTATGGAAGTGCCTAAAAATTTTAGAAGAAATCTTTGAATTCCTTGCAAGGTATATATAAAATCATGATGACTAGGGACAGGTAGAAAAATATAGTATTTTGCAAACATGCTCGTTTGTTTTAATGATACATCTACCAACTCTATAGCGATTCGAATTTGTGCAGTTGTACATAACGAAGGATAAGCACTTATGGAGACAAAGTATCCATGTAAACTATATATATATATATATATATATATATATATATATATATATATATATATTGAATATATTTTTACAAGAATAGTATTTATTGTAAAATATTAAAAATATAATTTACCTTAGAATGTATTTTTTTTAAACATATATCTTTAAAACTAAATTAATTTCATTCTGTTTAACGCAGTTTTGTCGATAATTTATGAGCAGATGTCCGCTACTGACAATCAGTTCGTCCTGTATTGTCGGCTCGTCAGCTGTACATAGGTGTGGAGATTGATATATTAGTCATATACCGCAACGACATATTGCCAATTATATCTGGTCTGACAGGAAATTTATTAAATTGAACCGCAAAATATTTGTTCACATTCTGCTGCATCGCGTTAGAGTTTTATCGGACAACACCAGTGAACCTGTTCAATTATGATTATTAAAACAAACACAATAACATGTTGGAATATATGAATTTCCAGCGTAGAGTGTTTGCTCGGGAATTCAGCTAGACAATAAAGCTGATTTAATTATTTTCGGTGAAGTTGTGGTATTTTATTAGGACTAAACGTATTTTAGCTAATTTGTAAGGCATCTTGGACTAATTTTCTGATGTAATAAGGAGTTAGAGGTTATAAAAACAAATGGCACTCATTAGCAAAGGAGAGTACAGCTGACATTATTCGATAAGGTGAATGAAAAAGGTGATTATGTAGAAAGAAACAGCGTGCCTAAGACTGTAAAAATAGTCTAAAGGATTAATACAACCAGTGTAAATAATTAACAGTTATTAACGCGTTTTTGGGGCTTGTAAGTCTGTTTCTTGTGGTCTGAGATAAACAGACATATAGTTATCAATTGATTAAAAAGCAGTCTATAAACGTTTATATGACACGTTTGTTAACTACACGTACTTGTGTAAGAGAGTCCGCACAGACAACGAACATTTTATATACATACAGGACACAATGAATATTTTACACACATTGAACAGTAGGGGAACATTACCACTAGAAAATACAAGAATTCAGGCACGTATATATAAACAAGACACACGTATATATATATATATATATATATATATATATATATATATATATATATATATATATATATAAAGCTCCCCATCTTGGGTTGAGAATATTTAAAAGATATAAACAAAGTGCCATGAGCACATTAAGCGATATAATTTGTTTAAACAAATGGAGATTTGGCGTTTGGACAATGATGGTGCATTGTTAACTTTGGATTTTCAACAAAATTTTGCACTATATATGCGTGTTTATGTGTTCATATAAATATATATATATATATATATATATATATGTTCACGCACACATACACACACTCACACACACAGACACACACATACACACACACACACACACATATATATATATATATATATATATATATATATTCGTCTTGGATTTTTTTAACTTTTTAGAAAACTATTTACTCAGTAAGTCATTTAACCTGCAATCACTGCATCGACTTGCTCTCTCGAATTAACTATTGTACTAATGTTAAGTTAAGAGAGAATCAGTTATTTAACATGGAACACTATTTTGGGGATTAAAAGCAAACCAGTATATTAAATCATGGTTCCCTAGCTGTGTTGATAAAACACCACCTTCCTTCATCTTAATGCATGCTTCACACATTATATTTCTTTTTCCTATTCTTTATTAATTTGGCTATATATTCATGTTATAAAAATTAATTTCTTTCCTGTGAGGTGCATCCGTTTCCAAATTCAAAAAAGCGATATATTTTCCAGTCTTGTATTTATAAGATTAGGATTAATCCAGTTGACTACTTATTACCTCCTACTATCTTTAGTGCTTTAATATATTTACATTCTTCTTTTTAGAAAATTAAAAATATATAAACGTTAAACATATTTATATACCAGCTGAACCCGGCCACGCGTTACTGTACTCAGTTTGTTAAAATAGAACATATTCCTCAAGAAAAAATGCATTTTGTGTTGTTTATTTACTTTTAATATTTCTGCAATTTTATTCCTAAAAAATATTCTTTTTTTTAACATAATTTTTTTGTTTTTTACAGGAAAACTTGCTTTTTTTAAAGGAAATTGGCAGTAAACGCTTATTTTTGCAAACGGAATGTGTATTATATAAAGAAAAAATGAATGCTTTATATGAACACTGTAAATAGTTAGGTGAAGTTGAGAAAAGTTTTATTTTTTCAAAAGAATGTACAAATTAATTTTTTTGATAAACAGATGTAACGAAAATAAACAAAAATACTCCAATCATTAATTAATAAATTAATTATTCAAAGAAAATAAATAAAATGTTGATTTCGTGTTTTAACATTACTCAACGCTCGGTTGAATTCGGTGGAATGAAATGGAATCAGGGTCAAATTCTGCATGAGTGACATTCTGTTTAATTTCGTCTTGTATTCAATTTTTGAAGTGGGCTACCAGAGATTGCAAAGTAACAAATGTAAGGAAAATGCGAAACATTAAACACTAAAATGATTTTAATAAGTTCTCAGCTTCTAATAAAAATCCTAGTAAATCAACCCCCCTTATTTGTTCGGTTGTTGTAAAAATTGAAAGGAAACTGAAATAACGCTTTGTTGTAATTGTTTTGTTTGTTAAATTTTGCCCCGTAATGAATATAATCCAAAGAATAACGGTGCTTCTACACTTTATTGTCGAAATTCGAGACGGCATTTTATTTCGCACTCCTTCTTAGCAAATCCTGGTAAGATTATTGCCAAAATATGAAATAAATAATCTAAAATTTAAAGTGTAGAACGATTGCCGTTAAGACAAAAAATAAATAAATAAGAAAACAACCCACTTCCCCGTTAAAAAAAGAAAAAAAAAACAATAATTTAAAATAATGTGTTATTGAACTTTCAAAGTTGATCTTATTAAAAAAAAACATTTAAATTATTTATTCGTTGGAATAAAAAAGAAAATAACATTTTGATACAAATTCAATATTGCTTTCGCTACAAAAATTGTTTTTATTAAACTTTTAAATGTTTTACGCAAACTTTTCAAGTATTATTTTCCAATTATATATATATATATATATATATATATATATATATATATATATATATATATATATATATAAAGAACTTTTCGTTATATTTATTTGTCCGAGAAAAAATAAACTATTTTATAAAAATCAGATGTTGCTTTCATTACAAAATTATTCTATTTAAAATGTGATTATTTTACGCCAATTTTTCACTAAATGTTTGTCCAATTATATTTTGATAAATTTTTATACAATAAATTTTTTGGATTTTTTTTGGTTACCAAATGGCGCTCGCTATGTTAACCCCTGATGCCATGTGATTGTCTGCTATTTATAACTAAACATATTCCACGTAAAACTTTCCCGTTCTCGTTAATTAAAGCGAAGTATTTCCAATGAAACTGGTCTCGGAATAGACACCACAAACCGCCCACTGTTAAGAAAGGCGTTCGGAATAGACACCCCGTTACCATATCAGCATAACAGGAAACCTATCAAAGTTGACTTGTGGAATGTGAACGATGATTTTGCCGTAATGTAATAATGTACCGGCATATCATTCTATGCCGAAATTCCTCAGCTCCTTTCACACTAATTAATTTAGGTGACTGAAATAGGAATTTGAAGTTTAAGGACCAAGCGAAAGTTCCCTCAGGAAAGAAAGTGTTTGCATACGTGAGGGAAAGAAAGTGGTGAGAATTTTTTTTCAGTGCGAGCTTATTAATTCAGTTATTTTTTTAATTCCATGTTGTTTCCGGCGGATATTACTTTATTTTCTGTAATGAAATAACTCAAATTGTCATTGACGATTTTACATTTAAACACCATGAGATTTGATCAAATGTTTCACAGGGAGTGTTCCATATTTTTTTAATTACTGATATTCATAATTGGCATACTTTATAAAAGTTCTCTGATTTGGTATGATTTCCCATGACACCATACTTTCTAATAAATACTCGAAATGAATGTTCACATATTAAATGTAATGGCAGAACCCATAGAAATACACTTTTATCTTTGATAAGGCAACGCTGTAAAAGTTTGTTTTTTTACATTGAGATATGTGAAACCCCTCCGTTTTACATACATAGCCACGGATATATTAAGAAATTCATTGAAAGCATTGGCAAGACGGCTGCAAACGAGTTTGAGATACTCTAGCGTACTAGAAAATAATTCAAACTTACTAGCATTCGATATAAGTACAAAACAATAATTACTCTATACATGAAGTATGAATCAACCAATAACCTCAAATTCTAAAACAAATGGAAAAAGTCTCGCAATGTTGACCAATCACCAATCCTATCCTATTGTCGCAATAGGTCATCACCTTGCTTTCTTTACAAGTAGTTTACTGGAATATGCCCTGATGAACTCATATATAATCTGTCATCCCGAAAAACATTAAAAACACCAAAACGCCATCTTTTCTATATTAAAACTCGAAAAGCCTTCTTATTAAAAATATGTGTGTGTGCGTGTGAGTAAGCCGCAAAATGTAGTCTCCCTATTGTCCTGTAAAAATTGTAATCAACATTATGTAATGGAAACGTATGAATTTGCATAGAACTAGTATTAAGAAATGTATTTATTACATTTAACTCTTTAAAGAACCTTGTAGTTAGTCGTCTTTTCCCTTACAAGTAATTGAGAAATTTAATAGTAATGGAAATAATAGTTTTGAAAATGTCGATAACGATATCCTAAAGATGCGCCAGGATAAGGAAGACAAAATAATTTTAAAAAATACGAGTAATTTACTCATATTTTTTTAATATCAAAGGTAAAAAGATTCCGAAAATATAGGTCGATTATATCCAGCTTTGCTATACTACAGTATTAGAGAACTCACGTATGTAAATTGAAATAATGCGAGGACATATTTTTAGTAAAAATAAAAATAATATGATTTCTGAGTCTTTCAATTATATTAAAAACATTCTTATTCAAACAAAAAAGGTTTTGAAGGAAATAGCATCGAAAATATTATTACTACAGGCTACGATATAGGAAATACTATTTTATTAAATGGTAGGATTATATTCTGGATATAATCGACACTAAATGATATAAGCAACCCCGGAGAAATAACAAAGACGAAACCGTGAAATGTTTAGGTAATTTTGTATGTAAATAAAAGTGTGATGATATAAATTGACCTTAAATAAACAAAAAAAACCCATAAAATTACTACCAAATGAGCTATGGAAAAAATCTGAAACCAATAGTTATGCATAAACTAGGGACAACTATACATAATAAGGATTTCAATTATAAAAAAACGGTAGAACATATAAATATAAATGCTAATATTATAAATATTCCGGAATGTGAATGTAATTCCTCTGCTTTCTGTAATACTGAGATAAAACATGTAATTGCAGGAAATGTAAAGATCGTAAGAAATTCTAAATTAAAAAAAAATCCTTGGCAAAATCCCAATTATAGAGAAGCTAAACACCTAAATTAGACTAAATGCGTTAAAGAATAACTAAAACATTAGAAAGTGTTATTATCTCTATTGTAAATAAATATAAATTAGCATATATATATTATATATATTATATATTATATATATATATTATATATATAATATAATTTTCCTTAATTGGAATAAAGATAAGAATAATAGTCCGAATAAAAATAAATTAATAAATAAGCACATTCTACGGTTGGTGCATGAAGAAATAATATATTTGAATGCGTAAATGAAAAGGTTTCGCGTATAAAACATTTAAATACCATAAAAAACTAATCCTTCTCTTAAAAATTCAGAAATACTGGAGGAACTTAAAATACTTTAGGATAAGTTTCTATTGATAAAGCGGCAAATAATATAACCTTTGTATGTAAAAATATTATATACAAGGTTTATTACTAGGAGTTGCAACTAAAGGTAAAGTTTCAGATACATATAGAATAAGTAATATTAATTAAGAAAGCATTATTCTTAATAATAGCATTATTAGTGAAAAAGTAGGATTAAAGTTAGAAGTATGTATTGTATGTATTAGATTCCTTAAATACACGATAATCCAGTTAGCGATGGGTTTATTGTAGGTTAAAAAACGTGCATTACAAAACCTTTAAGTAAAACTATATCTAATGTGTGTAAATTAATTATAAATCAAATAATTAGTTTCCACCAGAAAATAAAATTTTATAGTAATATAAATATATAGTTGGGTGGTAAATAATTCACAACCAATAAAAGAGAAATTAGATAAAATAAACTCCAGAATAAAGGCACAATCTATAGCGACTTATGATTTTAGTACGCTATATATTAAATTTTCACATAAAAAAACTTATAAAGAATTAAATGATACTGTAGATTAAGCTTTTGAATGTGGTAAACATAGATATAGACGTTTCAAACTCCAAATTGTTTTGGTGTAAAAAGCCCCAGCAAAACTAGTGTTTCAAAACTACTTATAAGGCAGCTTATTAAAGAATGTTATGTTGAAACAAAAAATAAAATATTATTTCAAACGATAGTGAGGCTTGATCCTGTACCATAATGTATAAACGATAATAATGAATTCGAAAAAAAAATAAACATCTTATATATACAGAGGAATTTAATTGTGAACATATATTCTACATTTCTGGATTAAGATATGTTCGATAAGTGAAATTCGGGAAATAGCATTTTGAACAATATAAATAGGTCAAGTCATAAAACGATGATAGATTTTCAGAAATCTTATGTTCTGCAACTCAATTGGCTTCCTGCTTTTTTATTATATCTTTAATTGGGGGTGGCTATTTCTATCTTGTAATTATTTCTAGCGTATAAAATCTTGTTGTCTATTTTTTTCTCGACTAGTCGCAAAGAAACAAGTGAAATGCATACTGGCTTTCCCCAGTGGCAGTTGCAAAATTTATAAAGCACAATTAAGGAGAGTGTGTCTTGCTATAGCACTAATACGTTGAGATATGTACTTCATTGCTTGTATTTCACCACCCAGCTGCCTCATTGCTATACTGTTCAGCAGGATGAAAAGCGAAATTCATCCATAGGGCATATCTGTGGCGTTTGAGGCTTCCTAATCAGCTTTTGCTATTTTTAACGACAGTTCTTCAGATGAGAAGAGTAGAATGTAAAATACGTCACGTACAACGATTTTCAGATAATAAAAGTGTCTTGCTGCGAAATACCGCGCGGGTTAGATTTCCTTTGCCTAATTAAAGACATTTATTTTAAATTAGTGTATATTAATGGCTACACATCCAAAACCTTCTCCCACGTGATTAAGAATAATTGTTTATTAACATAGTATTCGGGACAAAATCTCCCAGAACTAAAAAACCTGCATCGTGAACAATATGATAATTGAAAATCGTTAAGAGCTTTTCAAATTAACCCATGAAAGAATTACAGAAATTTTACGTATTAAAATCATAGGAGTTGTTATTGACTAGATATTAAAATAAAAATAAAGTAATCAACAAGAACTGCTTTCTTAATATATGAAATGATAACAATTATAAAACAAATATTCTCTTCTTTATTGTTGCTTAATCAAATTGAACATGGATCCATAAATTAATATTTTTATTTGAAGGAATACTGATTTTTTGAAAATAGATGAAGATCAAGTATTGTTCATAAAAACACAGCATCATTTCTAGTAAGGGTCGACATAATGCAGTGTAAACTCAGTCTTTTGGTACACATGTTTCAAGCAAATTAATTGCTAAGAACAATCAGTTTTTTTGTTAGGCAGGGGTTAATGAATACGTAGTCTTCATTATATTTAGAAGGGAAACTATATTCAAATTGTTGCTAATTAATTTAGAAGATACCTATTCCGTCAAAGAGTCAGAGATTCTTTCTGATAAAGTCAAAACGGAAAATATTAAAAAAAAATGACATAATAATTATATAAATGTGTCTGCGCTACAGAACGGCAGCTTTTTAAAAAAATGACTAGTTTACCATGCTGAAAGAAATGAAAGATGATATTGACAATTTAGAAAATAGACTTTTTGTCATGTATTTGTATATGCTCTGTAGTAACTTCAAGCTTCATGGATTAAAGAACTAGTGTAGATAAAGGGTCAAATATAATTGAAGAAGCATATTTCCCATCAACATATTCATGTATTTAATGTGCTCAATTACATGATTTGATGAGTATATCACCTGCAGAATATTTAAAAATCATATTTTCTCTTACAAACTATAAACGCATTAATTAGTGCTATCTCAAGATGAGATGTCTTACGTCGTTTCTGCTAAGAGTTTCCTATGTTCATCAGTTTACTTTTACAGTTTCATTTTAGTGTGTTAATTAGCATCTATTGAGAAAAGTACCGCATGGATAATCGTTGTAGGTTCGATTAGCCTCTATTTCCCTTCAACATTTCCCAACTTACAAAACTTCTATTACTCAGTTGTTAATGCTCTTATCGCCTTCTTGTTATTTGCGTAATATAAGTTTTTAAGTGCAACCCACTGAAGTACACAAATAAAACATAGTAACGTAGTCTAATAATTATAACATAATTAAATGCAGTTGTGAGCAGCTCAAACTGTGCACAGCTTTTTTCTACGATTGTTTTTTAATTTTCTTCATTTTCTTTACAAATAAGAGTATTCTGCATATTAATGTATAGTTTCGATATATGGTATATATATATATATATATATATATATATATATATATATATATATATATATATATATATAATTATGTATACTATTAATGGTGTAAGCAATTCCTTTACTAAAAAAAAGAGTAAAATACGAGCAATGACAGTTTAACTAGACATACTTTTGCAACCTTTAGGAGATTTGAGTTAACGTGGGTCCGTTACAATAACAGTGCAAACAGCATTTTAATCAAACATTAATAGACGAGTTTTGAATTTCAAGAGATGAACAAGCCATCGTTAATGTTATATTTGTGATTTAAAGTTCGAACGTAATGAACGTTTAAATAAATGTAAATGCTCTTTTAAAAATACGTAGAATTTTAGGAGGGTTTTAAATTTTAAACTGTGTGTATTTATTTTGAATTTTCGATATAGTATTAAAATCTCTTGAAATTTATATCTTAATAGTATAGTTTTGAGTTTTGAATTTTCGTGCGATGAATATGATTCATTTTTAAGAAAATATATTAAGCATAAAATCTTTTCAATTAAAGCATATTTTAATGTAAGAGTTAGTTATATGAAAATGATACTGTAATCCATTTGATGTAAAATATTTAAGTAAATAAAATAGTATGTTGTCTTATAAATACAACTTATCAATGCTATTTACATAAGTCACAGTTTACCTTACCTATTTTATACAATTGACGTGGAAGGTTGATCAGATATGTTTTTTTTTAGTCATTTACAAAACACATATATCATTATTATTTTTTCGTTCTTTTTCCTGCCCTAATCTATGTATCTCTCAAACTTACTCTTTAAATATACACACATACACACACGCACCCACATGTATATCTATACATATTTATATATATATATATATGTGTGTGTGTGTGTATGTATACATATATATGTATATAGTATGTATGTATATATATATATATATATGTTGTATATTATAGGAGATTATATCAACAAAGATATATTAAAACGTGTCATGTGTTATCTAGTGGATGTGAGATATTGGTCTTTTAACGGACAGATAATAAACGTATAGATCGTATATATATTATTTAGCCAGGGGGATATGATATTGACGTGTAAACTGAGTCAATTTGTATCATACTTATCACACGAGGGTGTTTTACAGTTCATATATAAGGATAATAATATATGCTTCCTTTTTTTTTAAGAAGAGTTCTATCTTCCCGCTGCTCCGTGACGAACCATTAAACGACCAGCACCATCCAATTGAGACATCTGTACTTACTTGTGAAACCACAAAACAACACTTTATATTTTTATAATATAAATTTATTACAGATGTCTCACATTGTTTTTACAGGATCTACAGTTCGTCTACACTTTCTATTCTTACAGCCCGCTCCGTAGCTGTCTGCTCACCACTCTGACTAGATAGTCTATTCGCACTGGTGGTTAAACTTCAACTGTCGACTCTGACCTCAGATCCGTTACCTAACTAATTAACAGACACGTCGCCTTAACGTGACCATTCCATCATATACGCCTGTTCAAGGTTATTCTGTTTATATTTAATACTAGCTAAATTATATAAACATCCAAGCAAAAACCTATCGCTAAACGTAATTCTATAAACAATAAATAACTCCCAATATAAACTATTTTAAGAATATCATTGAATAGACAGATAGACAGATAGATCGATAATAACTAATAAACATTTAGCAATGTTAATTAGCCAACACACAAACACACATATATATACACACGCACACACACATATATATATATATATATATATATATATATATATATATATATATATATATATGCATGCTTAGAGGTATTGAAATGATTTAGATTACAGGTCGGTAAATCTAATGGGCTTTCCTTTTATGGAAGACTATCCCAGCCAAAAAAACGGCTCCATATACAGGATAGAGAAAATAAAGTTTCATTTAAAGAGATACATTTTCACATTAAATAAATTGTATTTTATTTTTGAAAATTTACCCTTTTTTAAAAATTGTTTTGGAAATGAAATTTGAACATACAAACTAGTATATATATATATATATATATATATATATATATATATATATATATATATATTAAGTAAAGTGATTTTCAATTGAAAAATTAAAAAAAAAATTTAAAATTTAAAAATCAAATTTTAATTAAATTAAATTTTAAAATTAATCATTCAATAAAATAAAAAGCTATAGCAAACATCTAAATGACTACTTTAAACACAGTTCCTGATTTCAAAAAAAGAAAAACTAAAAGGTAACTAACTCTATATATTTTTAAATCAAATTTATTATGTAAATTCAAAAAATATATTTTTCTACTCATTTCTATCTATAACCTATATTAATTTTCTTATGAATTTTAAATCCAAACCTTTTATTTCATTTTTTTCAGATTCATCTGCCTTACTTTTAATGCTAGGTTTATTTATGGTGTCTTTTAAATTCAATAAAAATCCTCCTAAATTTGCTGATGAGGAGACCGTGCTTACCAAAAAAACTATATATATTTTTTTTTTTTTATTACATTTTCACCCCAAACAAGGCAAATTGCCACTTTGGTGTAGGGGGCTACTATCAGGGGCAACAACTACTGGGGTACTATGTAGGGATTTGGGCAGCAAGGTGTCGGTTCACGTTACACTTGAACTTCTGCACGTCAGTACTGTTGGGGAAGCAGGGACCTGGAATGGAATTCCAGAGTCTTGCGGTTCTGGGGAAGAAACTATTGGAGTAAAAAGATCTTTTAAATCTAGGGACCTCTACAGTGTGGGGGTGGGATCTAGTAGCCTGTCGGGTTTGTCGAGGGTGCTCGCGTCGTGGGGGCACAAGTGATTGCAGTTCATCAGAGCATTCACCACTAAAATA
>NC_136500.1:4352500-4402500 GCF_053919585.1 Euprymna scolopes | reverse complement strand
TTCTACAACAGTGTATTAATGGGCAATCAACAATTTCTCTACTATCCGTCAAATGATAAGTTGGTGTGCAGGACAACCGAGAATGCTAACATGCTTTAGAATCAGTTTGCTTCAAACTCCACATTAAACCCAGCTTCGCATCCTCCCTGACTGTGGCGGAAAGATGCCACAGTAAATTATCTGAATATCCCCCACTCTCATGTGTATGGTATCATATAAATCCTAGACATCTCAAAAATATGTGGACTCGATAACATTCCGACTGTGTTATTAAAAAAAAAATGTTTGTCTAAGGTTGCTCCAATCCTTTCCAAGTACTACCACAAAAGTCTGAAATAATTTGGAATTTCTGACTGCTGGGAAAGTGTATGAGTTTACAAGAATTCTGGCGAAAGAACTGACCCACTAGATTCTCGCCCCATTAGCCTCATCCCTGTGTTCGCCAAAATATTTGTAGTCCTTAATTAACCAAGCCATCGTTTATTACCTTACAGCTGCTAAACTTCTGACCAACCAACAATATTGATTTAGGACAGCCCGTCCTACAGCCTATATACTAACTGCAATTTCGGAACGTAAATACCACACATGTGACAAAACAGGGCAGGGTAGAGTGGTAGCCCTGAATATATCTAAGGCTTTTGACAGGGTTTTGCATGATTATCGTTTCAGGAAAATCAGATCATACTGTATCAGTGGACGAATACGAAACCCCTCTCAAATAAGAGAAGAATCCAGGTTGCCAGCAATTATCGTACATTTAAACAAGGTTATATAAATGCGGGTGAGCCTCAGTGGTAGATCCTATGACATTTATAATTTGTTTTCTTTTTCTTTTTTACACAGTGATCACCACTTATACAGGGCCGGGAAGCCACTCAGGGATAAGGGTTATTGCAAGTACGTTAGTGTGGAGATTTGATGAAGTGTTTACTCATGGGGGCGGTTCATTAGGAATTTGTGAACGCTGGACTTGAAGACATGCAAGTTGTAGACCGGTCGGAAGCCGGCAGACGAAACCGAGTTCCACAGGCGTGCAGTCCTAAGAAAGAAGCTTTGTTCATGGAATCCGCGTTTTGATTTAGGCACAGATATAGAGAGGGGGACATTTTTCATAGTGGATTCAGCTAGACGGGTGTTTTTCGTGAAGGATTGGCGAGGGGGGACCAGAGATTGGAATTCAGACGAGCATCTGCTATGGAAATAACTATAAAACAAGGATAGGCTCGCAACGTCTTTTCTGTGGGAGAGAGGTTGCAGAGTAGAGAAAAGGGCACCCCCTACTAAGCCACGAAGTCTATTTTGTACTCTGTCAAAGCAGGATAGGCTGATTTTAGCAGCTCCTGCCCAGACATGGCAACATCTGAGCGAAGTGTGCATACTTTGACGTACTTGGCTTTTATATAGATAGAGAATTGCATCAGTAGTGAGATATCTTCTGGAGCGGTAGAAGGATCCAACCATCTTTCCAGCGACCTTGGCAACAGACCTCATGTAAGGGCTCCATAAATAAGGAGTAAATGTCAAACCCAGAAGCTTGTCAAAATACGGGGTCTCACCCAGTCGAATGCCATCCATCACAATTGATGCCAGCTGGGGAGCAGAGCATTGATGATGTAAGGATAGGAGTTTGGTTTTGGATGCATTAAAGGTAACCAGCCATTCTTCCCCCACTGAACCATGCGCTCGAGATCAGAGGAGAGAGAATCAGAGAGAACTTTGTCATTTACAGCCTTTGATGTGTTGCCGTAGATGATCGTGTCATCAGCATAGATGTCAACGAATGATTTAAGTATGTGTTTAGGGAGGTCATTGATGTAAATCAGGAAGAGAGTTTGGCCTAGGATTGCCCCCTGAGGGACTCCAGCATTTATATTGCAGGCCTCCGATTTTTGTCCATCTACCACTACTCTTATGAGCCCATCGGAGAGAAATGATTTAACGATTGAGAAAACATTTCCAGTTATACCGTAGCTTGAAATCTTGTGAAGTAGACCTTGTCGAAGTGGGTTAAATGCGCTACTAGAAACCAACATGGGTATTTATACGATCCAGCGCGGTATATAATGGTCACCTATCTGGTGCTGACCATACTCATCTTTACTTTACTTCGATGATCTTTCGGGACCCGTTGTATCAACATGATTGTGCCATGGACTTTGATGCGTGGACACATTAAAACGTCAATAGTAATTAAACAAGTTAAAATCGCAAATCAAAAAATCAAAACATAATTTTCGTCATCGGAAATGATGAAAATATTAGGCGCACGCATAGAAAACATTAAAATAATTAGCAGAAAATTGTCAAATGAAAATTTAAATCTGAAAGATAAAGAGCGGCATATTAGTTTACTCAAGAAACATATAAAGAACAAAACAATATATATTGAGAAAATAGCGGATACGCAATCATGTGCCAATTATGTGAACAGAAAAATACTCTAATAAAGCCGCTTTAATTAAAAGTACAGTAGGCAACATAGATGTACTGCAGAAGCAACTGATTAAAATGAAATAATTATACATCATTAAAATTCAATAATTAGTTTCGGATGTTTATCTTATTAAGGTAATTAAGTTATTAGCTATAATGTATAATATACTTTCCGCCAGTTTTAGGAGTATAGAAAACTTTTTATAACGATTGTATATACAGCCATGGTTTTATTAAAAAAAAACAATTTTAGTTTGCGAATAATCACGTTACATTATAACACTAATGTTTCGTTATTATCATGAAAACGTGTAAAATTTCGAAAATACGTAAAAGTTACGAGATTCCGAATTATTTTTATTTGCTTCACCCCTAAAAAAGACATATTGCCACTCAGTCGGAAAAGGTTCATATTAATAAGTGAGCACTTTATCTAGAACAATACCATAGGATAGCTGAACACCAAGATACTTCGTGTGTTAACATTTCAGTGATAATGCCACATTCATTTAAAGTGAACGAAAACAAAACGTACTATTTTATTTGAGGAAAGTTAATAAATTGCTGAATTCTTGCAAAATGGTATTCATAGCGTAGTGGATAAATAAATGGATGGTAACATTTAAAGCAAGTAAGGTTAAATTACTATCCTGTAAGGATTACAAGAATAATGTCCAATCGCGATATCCATGACAAATAACTTCCTAACAAAGAATTCTTCCTTTATAACTCCTCGCCTTTATATCCACCGGAAATATGAACACATTGAAAACATTGCGAGGGTTGCTGCAAAGAATATGGACGCCCTTTGTCGTTCAAGAACTTTTCTTGCACCTGGGAGTATCATGTACCTCATCAAAGCCACAATCAATCCAGCATAAGCATGGTTTGCCCACGCATGCTGGTGTATTTACCACTAGTCTCTTCTTTTGGATAAGGTTTTAAAAAATGTGTTCAATCTAATATTGTCCATTTGTCATCAATGTTCCTGCCCTTGTTCCATCTCCGCAATATTGCTCCTCCGTGCATGTTTTACAAATATGTTAATGAAATTTGTTCTGATGAACTCGTTCCACTTGTAACCATTCGACATACATATTCTCCAAAAAAACACTTAGCAAAAAAATCGCATCCCTTCATTGTTGACCTCCCTAAATGCCAGAAAGCCTTCCCTTCTAATAATGTTTTTCTTAAAACAGCTAGACATTTGAAGACCCTAAATGCTTCTCTTACTGTACGGATATTTTTTATTATATTTCCACCCCAAACAAGGCACATTGCCATTTGGTGTAGGCGGCTACTATCAGGGGCAGCAAATACAGGAGTACTATGTTGGGATTTGGGCAGCAAGATGTCGGTTCACGTTACACTTGAACTTTCGCATGCCAGTACAGTTAGGGAAGCAGGAACTTGGAATGGAATTCCAGAGTCTAGCGGTTCTGGGGAAGAAACTACTGGAGTAGAAATATCTTTTACATCTAGAGACCTCTACTGTGTGGGGGTGGGATTTAGCTGCCTGTCGGGTTTGTCGAGGGTGTCTACGTCGTGGGGGCACAATTGTCTGAAGTTCGTAAGATAATTCACCATTAAAATACTT
This sequence comes from Euprymna scolopes, assembly GCF_053919585.1. Taxonomy (NCBI): domain Eukaryota; kingdom Metazoa; phylum Mollusca; class Cephalopoda; order Sepiida; family Sepiolidae; genus Euprymna; species Euprymna scolopes. The sequence goes on along the minus strand of NC_136500.1, from coordinate 4,398,467 downwards.
GTAGAACAGGCAGAGGGATGCAACGTTTCGTCGATTGGACAGAGGCTGAAGCTTAGATGCTAGTTCAGAGCCTATCAGATTGACGACTCTCCTTTGAACCTTGACTAGGAGCGAGAGACTAGTAGCAGATTCACCAGCCCAACTGTGACACCATACTCCATACATGGAAATATGGGGGGCTCATAGAGGTACAGGCTACTTTCGGTTGTCAGTAGTTTTCTAGCACGGTAGAGAGAGCCTACCTTTTTCGCAGTTGACCTGGCAATGTTTGCAATATAATGGTTCCAACTCATATTTCCTGTGAACGTTAGGCCAAGCAGTTTGAAAGATGTACTCTACGACTGGGAGTCACTGGCCATTATTATTGGCGGCAGAGAAGGTTTCTTGTAATTATTGAAGGAAACCATTTTTGTCTTGGCAGCATTGAATTTGACCATCCATTTATGTCCCCATTCCACTACAGATCTAGTTTTTTTTGCCATTTCTTTAGATATGTGTTCATCTGTTTTCCTGTCACGCTTGTTATAGAATGTAGTGTCATCAGCATATATATTCATCTCAAAGGCAGTTTTTTCGGGGAGGTCATTAATAAATATAAGAACAATAGAGATCCAAAGATAGACCCCTGATGCACTCCCGCATTTATATCACACTGTTTAGATGTACGACCGTCGAGGACAACCTGGATTTTTCTCTTTCCTAAGAAGGATTTAATTATGTTAAGTATTCTACCAGTGGTGCCGTATGATTTAATTTTCCTGAGGAGACCCTTGTGCCATACCCTGTCAAAAGCCTTAGATATATCTAGAGCTACCGCTCTGTCCTCCCCCGCTTTGTCCAGTGAATGGTATATACGTTTAGAGATTACAGTATGGATGTCTATTGTGGAAAGGGGTTGTCTAAATCCATATTGTTTGTCAGTCAGAAGTTTAGCATCTGTAAGGTGCCGGACTGGAGCCTGGTTTATTATGGTCTCAAATATTTTGGCGAAAAGTGGGAGGAGGCTAATGGGGCGATAATGTGATTGGTCAGTTCTTTTTCCAGAATTCTTGAATACTGGTACCACAGAAGCAGTTTTCCAACATCCCGGAAAGCATGATGCATTAAGGAATTTGTTGTAGAGTTTTGAGAGAACTGGAGCTACTTCGGCTGAGCACTTTTTTAATAGCACAGCTGGGATGAGATAAGGTTCACATGCTTTTGAAGTGTCAACGTTTTTTATGATGGCGTTTACCTGAGCAGGGGTGATTATTATATCGTCTAGCGTGGGGTCTGTCCGGAAAGAAAGTCAGGCAGGGGTGGTTGTAAGGGTCCAGTGTGGAGTTCTAGGCCAACCGGCTTGCAAGCATATTAGACTTGTCGGTTGCTGAGCAAACAATCTCGTGATTTTTTGTTAGCGGGGTGATTGTTGATTGCCCATTATTTACTACACTGTTTTAGATTTTCCAGAAGTAACGGTGTCCTAATTTTTGTGCTGCGATGCGTTTTTAGTGGTTTTAGTAAATTCTCTATTAGCTGTCGCTATTTCTTTCTTACCGTTACTTCTAGCTTCTATATACTTCTGTTTGGTTAACTGGACTTATGTTGGTTAAATTTGCGCAAGTCAAAGTAAACCATTGTGGGTAGTGGGGCTTGCTATAAAATTTCCGCCTGGGAACATGTGCATCCATTGCTGTTTTGAACCATTCAGTTGTCTCATTTGCGCACTGTTCAGCTGGAAGAGAAAAAAATATTTCCCAATTGGGCATCTCTGATAAGATCTCTGATGGCTTCACAGTAAGCCTTTTTATAATATCTTTTGAGCACTGGTTCTTCAGTTTGGGTCTAGAATTTAGGGTGATTTCTACCCTTATCACTGCATGGTCAGCGTTCCCGAGTTGAATGTCAGCATTTGTTGTGCAATCCTCGGGAACAGTAATCAGAAACAGATCTAGAAATGATGCGTGTTTTCTTGCTGGTCAGGGAAACGGGTTGGAAACGTAACCAAATTTGGGGGGTGGGGAGTGATTTCTTGGACCGGATATTGTGTTTGTTCTATTTTTATTTTTCGAGTTCTACGCACATGCGTGCATATGTGTATTTTACTTCTTTTTTTTTTTAATTTAGGCCTTCTAGCTTCGAAGGTAGATGAAATAAATCCATGTTTGTGCTAATCTCGGAAAATGTATCCCGCCTAATGCTATTTTATCTCTAGCCTTAGTACAGAGCGTGGAATTATTTTAGCTGGAAGAGAACGTGGTTGAGTTTCGTGGGGGGGGTAAATTAAAAAAGCTAACCGGAGAAAAGACAAATGCATATATAAATTAAAATACACATAATTACAAAATCAACTAAGAAATTTAAAAGAGACGCATTGTACTTTATGTATATAAAACACAAAATATTTATTAATTTTTTTTTTTTTTTTAAAGTTAATAACGAAAGGGAAAACATTCCATTTTTAAACGAAAAAGTCAGTTTGGTATATATTTTTGTTATTTTTTTTACATAAGTCCAGCTTACCATTAACATTGGAAATGTCGACATTTATAGGTTGACGGGTACGTTTACAACGAATAAACACTCCAATCTTGTAGATGTTTCAGAATTTTTGTAGGAATTTTTTAAACCCTTATCACGAAACTGCGAATAAAATATAAAAATCTCGTAATTTCTCTTTTAAAAGTGTGTTGTTTATTTTCTTTATGGATTATACTTCCAAAATAAACTATTAAGGTTGTTTTAAAAGTAATAGAAATACTTTTTTCTTTTTAAAAAACCGTAATGAATTTTACGAACTCAATATTTTTCAATTTTTAAACTTTAAAAATCTATCAAAATGTATCCGGTTATTCTATTTTGACGATATTTTCAGGGTCAATGTGACATTTAATGTTCTTTTCAGTAAACCGATTATAATATTTTAGACAAACGTTTTTTTAATTAACGCCCCCCATTTTCAAGTCTCTAGTAAAAAGTAAATGATTAATTTACACACCAAAGTTGTATATATCACAAAGTGAAGAAAAAAGGTCAATAAGTAATATATTCAAATTTAAAACAAATAAGTAGTGTTTTTTAGAATTTTACCTGTAAAGTTCGAAGTTTAAAACCTATTTTTTACACAACGTTGTTTGTTTTTTCTTTTGTTTTTTTATGAAACCTTGGTCCTTGCTTCTTTAATTGAAAAAAATTACGGCTTGAATTACTTTTTTCGAGTAGTTATGAGCTTGGAAAGACAGGGGGTAAAATAATTCAGGCCTCCCATTTTCAAACGTCTATTAAAAAGTAGAGAAATTACAAATTGAAGAGAAAATGTCAATGAATAATATATTCAAATTTAAAACAAAAAAAGTAGGGTTTTTTTAAAATTTATCCGTAAAGTCCGAAGTTAAACATTTTTGTTTTAAAAAAAAACATTTTTTTAATGAAACCTTGGTCCTAGCTCCTTTAATTGGAAAAAAAAAATATGGCTTGAGTTACATTTTTCGAAGGCGGCGTGAAATTATTCTGGAATTTTGGAAAGACGGGATGTAATTATTCACTATTTTTTACGAAATTTCTTACACACCTACCAATCTACCCATGTTAAGAACGGCTTTCGGAATCGACACCTCCAACCTTGCCAGAATACCCGAAAATCTATAAAAGTTAACGTGTCGCATGTGAACGATGAGTTGGACGTAATGTAAAAATGTACCGAATTTAAAAGGGAACGAAATTCAAATTTCCGTTCCATTGTTACAACCGTAAATCAGAGCATTCTATGCAAATTGTACCTAACTTACTGTACTAATGCTATTTTTAAAGCAAGAACAAAAAGGGTAAATATCCAGATACGCTACTACAGAACACCGACCACTCTAATTTGTTTTTTATAGTTAATTAAGGTCGCTGACAATGAATCTGATAGTCCAACTTGGGGCAAATTTACCCTTTGTGTGGTATTTACCCCTGAACCCACGAAGTTCTTGCCACTATTTTGCAGCTTCCGTTTATACTACGCGCATGCACGCTGTAGCATAAACGACGGCTCCACCAAGCAAACTACGTTGGGGGGGGAGGGGATTTTTTCCAGGCATAGAATTTTGTAATTTTAAAAAATACATTATAGCGCTTTTTGGGTGGAATATTTAAAATTAGCTGAAAAACAAATGAAATAAGAAAACGAAAGAACGGCAAGTTGGAGTAGGGGGTAATTTATCTGTTTTTTTTTACCTGGAACATAGAATTTTCAAATTTTCTGTAAGTAACGCACCGACATTTACCCATTAGAACACCATTTAACATTTTCCGAAGATGTTACTTTGTACATTGGGGGCGCGCGCCCTAACATCACCACCATCAAACAAATTACAGTGGTCGGTGTTTTGTAGTAGCGTATCTGGATATTTACCAAAAAATATATTGAGTTTTGGCTATAAATTCCTAAACTCATTTCACCCTAAATAATTTAGGTGACTGAAATAGGAATCTAATTGAATCTTTAATTTCCTGAATAGTATGCGAGAATTCATTTTTCTTCGAGTTATATCGACTTCATTACTACGGACTTTAGGGGTTTTTTTTCGTAATGTTACTGTAAAAATTAGTTTTTATTGTTACAAATTACGATGCTTTAAACAAAGCAAAAATAAATTCTTGCGTTTTTTATTTACTACTGAAAACCATAACTTTAGTAAAGGTATATTTGTTTAAACAAAATAAAACATTTTCACTAAGAGTTAAGTAAAAATAATTCGTTCATTATATTCTGGGATTATTATTTGAAAAATACTGCAATTTTCATTAAAATTCGTTAATTTCCTGATTTTTGGTGAATTTTTAAGTAAAAGGAAGAGTCAAAATGTGTATACACTTTGAGCGTCGGCATTCATTTTGTGTGTACCTACCAAGCCGTCAATACTGGTTAATTTAAATTAAATTTCAATCACATGGTTACATTATCAATACTCATGTAATTAAACCCATTGCAAATTTACCGATATTGTAAACACATTCTGTGTACATTAAGCCTGTAGTGTTTTTTTTAGTGATGCAATGTTGTCAACTGAGATTTTTTAAAAAAACCGCGAGATCAGGAGAAAAATGTCCAGAAAATCGGTAGATTTTTTTAATTTTTATCGTCTGAAATTTTAAAAAATCGCTAATCCCCCCTCCAAGTAGACCTCTACCTTACTGTGTTGTGTTTGCGAGGATTCATATCGGGGCAAAATATAAATGAAGAGAGTATGATCATGACATTTATATACTTTTTACATCACGATAATCACATCGACGCTTCCTGGGGATTTCATATCATTATTAATACGGAGCTGAGAATTTTATGCAACAATTCTTGTTAACACACATAGAGAGGACTGTACTCTAATAGACACAATCTCTTGGAGCATAGATATAGTACTCACACTCGATTCTAGCGTAAAGGTACATGTATTTGGTTAATTCAATGTCCTCCACACAAACTGGCTTGGATTCTCTTCTTACAGACGTAGCTGGTAACACAACACATAGTTTGTCTTTATCTCATTCCTTAACACAGACGATTACATTTCCGACACGTTTCCTCGACCAGCAAGATCAACATTGCTCATTTCTAAATCTATTTCTGACCACAGTTCCAAATAATTGTATAACGAATGCCCGCAGCCCACTCGGTGGTGATAACGCTGTGAGAATGGTAAAAATCGCCCATAATTCTTGATTGAAACTGAAGACCCACTGTTCAAAACAATGAGGGATTACAAAAAGGCTAACTGGAAACTTTCAAGGATCTCATAAGACAAGCAACATGGAGTAATATATTTTCTCTTCCAGCTGAACACTGCGCAAATAAGACCACTGAATGGTTCAAAACTGCAATTGAAGCGCATGTTCCAACACAGAAATAGATTAGCAAGCCCCGCTCTCTTCAATATTTTACTTTATACTTGTGCAGCGGCCATTAATCAAAGGCAGCATGCGAACCGCGGAGGCAACCGACATGATCCCAGTTCAACCAGACAGACGTATGTAAGAAACAAATAGTGACAGCTGACAGAATACACTGAAACCACCAGAAAACGCATCGAAGAGCAGAAATTTGAAACCTGTGATTTTTGGGAATATCTACAACAGTGTAGTAACTAATGGGCACTAAATACTTTGCCTACTATCAAACAACCATGAGGTTCTTTGCATGGGATAGGAGAAGGCTAACCCACTTGCTAGTCGGTTTTCCTTCAACTCCACATTGGACCCGGTACACCACTCCCTTCCCGAGTGTCTTTTGCGAACAGAGGTCATACTAAATGATTTTTTAATCATCCTTTTTGAGGTGCATAGTATCATAAAATATCTAGACACCTGAAATTCATGTGGACCCCATCTAATCAAGGCTGTGCTATTAAAAAAAATGCCCCGCTGAGCTTGCTTCAGTTCTCCCCAAACTTTACAACAAATGCCTAAACAAATCTTGTTTTCCTAACTTCTGGAAAACCATTTCTGTGATACCAGTTTTCCAAGATTCTGTCGAAAGCTCTGACCCATAAAATTTTTGACCCATTAGCTTCTCCGGCTTTTCTCCAAAATATTTGATTCCTTAATGAATCAAGCATTAGTCTATCAGATTACAGCTGCTAAACTCCTGACCGAAATCAATAAGGATTAAAGCAACCCCATTCCATATCAGATATCCTAACCGTAATGTCTGAAAGTATATACGTAATATAATTTACACTCCTCAGCCTTACCTTTACAGGGAAAATGAACTGGAATATATACATTGAGAGAATTTCCTAGGCTGCTGCGATAAAAGTGGGCTCTCTCTACCGTACTAAAAAGCTACTTACGCCTAAAAGTATCCTGTAACTCTACAAGACCACCATTCGCCCATGTATAGAGTGTTGCTATCACATTTGGGCTGGCGCATTCTCTACTCGTCTTTATTACTGGACAGAGTTCATTAGACAGTCGCCAACCTGATAGGTCCTGAGTTGTCATTTATGCTTCAGTCATATTCCCACTGATGAAATATTGCATCCCTCTGCCTGTTCTACAAGTACTAAAATGGCGAATGCTCTGATGAACTACAGGCTATTGCCCCCCTCGACGTGAATCCCCCGACAAACCCAACAAGGATCTAAAACCGACCCCTTCAGAGTAGAGATCGCTAGGTGTAAGAAATCCCCCCATGGTTTCTTCCCCAGAACTGCTAGACTTTGGAACTCGCTTCCGGGATACTGTTTTCCCAACTGTACTGACATGCAGAAGTTCAAGTGTAATGTGAACAGACATCTTGCTACTCATCTCCGTTCATAATACCCTTGAAACTTACGCCCCGATTTTACTTCAAAGTGGCACTGTGTTTTGTTTGGGGCGAAAATTTAATAAAAACGCATTTTATATGTTGATGGGGACACAATTCTTGGATGAGGATTATACAAAGTTGTGTACAAGATGTTTGGGTGGAATGACGACAGGCAAAGACAACAGGTTACAAACATAGATGATTTTTATTAACAGCAGTTGATGATGATAATGATTAGGGGTCTAAGCTCACTCGAGTACATTGTCCTATCTTCCCCTCCCTCTCATCTCCAAGAGGGCGTCCGTTCCCGTGTGGCCGACTCGAGCTCTTTCTAACTCGGTCTCTCGCCGTTATTCCTGAAAATTGGTTTGCACGACGGTGTTTTGTTTTTCCGACACCATTTATATTGAGGTGTTTTTATTATTATTATTATTATTATTATTATTATTATTATTGTTGTTGTTGTTGTTGTTGTTGTTGTTGTTGTTGTTGTTGTTGTTTTGATCTTGTTCTTGTTGCAATATATTATTTTTATGAATATTATTATGTTTTTAAGGTTTACATGTTTTTCAAGTTATACGATGCAGGCGAAAATAGTCGAAAGCCATTAACACTATGATCCCTTTATTATTGTCCAGGGTGGATTTTTGTTATTAAAAATTTTAATGATATTATTTTTTTTTAATTATCTTTTATAACAAAGAGTGATCAATATTTCAATACTGTTTAATACATTATTTCTAAAAATATTCATATCATAAACGAAATAATGATAAACTAGGTGTTAAGTAGTGACTACAATTGCATAGCACGATCACTGTTTTCTTGAAAGTTAAATCATTCACAGGTCGACATTTTATCAGTATATTATTTGTTTTCTCTCAGAAGGGTACTTTTTAGAAAGGAATAGCCACTTATCAAGGACCAGAGGTAACTCGATGATAACTGTCAAAAAGACCATATCATACTAATTGTTAGAAGTGTAAATTTGGGAAAACGGATTATTTAAGGGGAACGGCTAATTAAGATCTTGTTTATGTTGGACTTGAAGACGACCATATTTAGTCAACGTGACAGCAGGTAAACGGAAGAGAGTTCCACATGTGTAGATATAAGAAAAAAGCTTTCTTCATGAAATGTACGTTTAAGTTTTGGCACATATAAAGAAATATGGGGGGAAATTATTGATAGTGTTTTCAGCTAGCAGGATGTTTCTCGTGAGTGTTTGGATAGGGGTACCATAGATTGGAGCTAAGACGAGCACTTACGATGATACCAACGATAATACATATACAGGGTCGCAACGTCTCTCCTATGAGAAAGAGGTTGCAAGGAAGAAAAAAGAGCATCCCCCACTGGGCTACGAAGTCTTTTCTGAACTCTATTCAGGAAGCATAAGGCCTTTCTAGCAGCTCCTCCCCGGCGGTAACAGAAATACTTCATCCTTGGACAATCTGGCTCTAATAAGGGTAAAGAATTGCATCAGCAGATAGATATATACTGGATCGATAGAGGGACCCCAGCATTTTTTCAGAGCCCTTGGCAAGGGATTTTATGTACGTATTCTGTTTAAGATCAGGAGTAAAGGTCAAGCCTAGAAGCTTTTCAAAACATGGTACCTCCCCAAGACGATGCTAGATTGGGATCAGAGCGTTGATGATGTAAAGCTAAAAGCTTTTCGTGTTCTTTTTCACCTCTATCATATTTTTTTTTGTTATGTATCTTAAATTACGCCTCTTACATGTTCTTATATTGTTATAGTATATGAACGAATAGATAAATTTACAGACAGATCTGGTTTTATTGTTCTTGAATTGATCTCTTTATATATGTGTATTTTTTAAATTATTGTCTTGCTTTTTTCCTTCCAGCCTGGGTTTTTGAAATCTCTATAATTCAAATTAATCTGCTTTGTTTTTTAATGCTTCTTCTTCTCAGACTGAATTAATCATCGTCTAAACTACTTCTCTGATTTAATTGTTTATTCTATTTCCTAAAACAATTCAGGTATTTGATTCATTTCATTAACATCCATCCAGCAGTTAATTGTTTCAGAATTTGAGATCTAATGCTGAGTCTTCCACTGCCAATTACATGACCTCATCGCTTGGAAATATTGTAATGGTTAATTTCATTAATAAGCTTATGGCTAAGACTAATCGATCAAATAAAGAGTTTAAGTCATAATTCCGAATATAAAATACAAAATTCCTTAATATATTTCAAATGGACAACGATAAATTTCAACCGATAATGCTACTAACAGCGAATATTCACAATCCGGGTGATCATCTGCACACTAGTAAGTCTCAACACGCAATTAAAACAGAAAAATCTGCTTATGCTGGTCAAATAAAACATAAAGCTATCAGTGAGTTGTTTTCAGCGACACACCCTTTTGCTTATGAGAATTTATGAGATTTTAAGTTGAACATTATTATGAAGTTATTAAAAGATGCATTGCGAACATTTTTGAATTTGGGGAAGCAATACTATGATATATCGTCAATGGGCAAAAACATATTGGTGTTGTCTTTAATATTTGGCACAGAGAGAGAGAGAGAGAGAGAGAGGTATTCAAGCTTTGCATTAACTAATTATTTGCCCTCTGTTAAAAGTCTTCTAATTTTGCGTCCGTGGTGTTTATGAAAAGGTGTATGGATCGGTGACGTTTATTATCAAGTGGTGTGTTCTTTTTTTTGTTTTTTGTTTTTTGCAGACTTACCTGAGAAAAACAGCTTGTATGATTAAAAATGTATTAGCATGCACCAGTTATATATTTACAGAGAATACATGATACAACAATGACGTACAGAGAATGCGAATTATATGAGGTTGTCAATCGTAAAAAATAAGTAATTCATAACGAACATCCTTATTAAATATTTACGTTTTTAATAAATCGACGTACAATATTTAAGCCCGGTACGATTGCTTGTGGTTGCACATTCATAATAATAATAATAATAATAATAATAATAATAATAATAATAATAATAAAAAACACGGAAATATTATGGCATGCATACCGCAGATAAAATCGACATCAGTCCAGTTAAAACAGGCAGACATAAATAGAAGAAAGAAGTAACTGAGCGACAGCAAAGAGAGGATTTACAGAAATCACCAAAAACACTAATCGAAACACAGAAATTAGGACTCCGTAAGTTCTGGAAAATCTACAATAGTGTAGTAAATAATGGACAGTCAACAATTTCCCCACGATTCAACAACCATGAGGTGTTTGTTAAGCAACCGAGAAGGTTAACATGCTTGCCAGTCGGTTTGCATCCAACTCCAACCTTGACCGTGCTAATCATCCCCCCCGCTCATTGACATTCCTTTGCGGAGAGACGCCACGCAAGCCGAGCTGAAAATTACCCCTTCTTCTATCATAAGAACCTTGAAACTTCAAAGCACGGGTACCTGATCTCATCCCGGCTGTGCTATTAAAAAGTTCTCCGCCGAAGAAGCTCCAGTCCTCTCTAAACTTTACAACAAATTCCTTAATGAAACTTGCATGCTGCCTGCAGGGAAACTGCTTCTGTGCTTCCAGTTTTCAAGAATTCTGGCGAAAGAACTTACCCATTAAATTATCGCCACATTAGACTCCTTCCAGTTTTCGCCAAATTATTTGTGTCCATAATTAGCCAAGTTCTAGTCCATCATCTTATAAATACTAAAATTATGACCGACCAACAATATTGATTTAGGAAACCCCGTTCCACAGCATATATCCTTACTCTAATCTCTGAACATATATACCAATCACTGGACAAATAAAAGGATGATAGAGCGGTAGCTATATATATATATATATATATATATATATATATATATATATATATATATATATATATAAATATAAATATATATATATATATATATATACATATATATATATAAGGCTTTTGAAAGGGTATGGTATGAAGGTCTTCTAAGGAAAATCAAAGATATGGTATCACTGGACGAATACTTAACATAATAATATCCTTCTTAAATAAGAGAAAAATCCAGGTTATCCTTGACGGTCGTACATCTACACAATATGATATAAACACGGGTGTGCCTCAGGGGTATATCCTTGAACCTTTATTATTCCTAATATTCATAAATAACCTCTTTGACAAAATTGTGTCTGAGATGAGTATATATACATATCATATCACGCTCTATAACAGACACGACAGGAAAACAAATGAACACATATCTAAGGAAATGGCAGAAACACTAGAGGATGACCTCCGATCTGTAATGCAATGGGGACAAAAATGAATGGTAACATTCAATTCTGCCAAGACTAAACATGTTTCCTTCAATGATTACAAGAAACGTTCTCTACCACCTATCGCAATGGGCCAAGACTCATAATCTGAAAGTATATTTTAACTCCTCGGCCTAACGTTCACAGGAAATATGAGTTGAAACAATTGCATTGAGACTATGGCCAGGACCGCATCGAAGAAGGTGGGTTCACTCTAACGTGCTAGCAAGCTACTAACGCCCGAAAGTATCCTGCACTTGTATAAGGCCACCATTCGCCCATGTACGAAGTGTTGTTTCATATTTTTGGCTGGTGTATCTGCTGCTCGAGTCTCGCTCCTAGACAAGGTTCAAAAGAGAGTCGCCAATCTGATAGGTCCTGAACTGTTATCTAAGCTGCAGCCTCTGTCCCACCGACGACATTTTTCATCCCTCTGCCTGTTCTACAATTGTTTTAATGGCGAATGATCTGACGAAGCATTTGTGCCCGCTCGACGTAAATACCCCCCGACAAACCTGACAAGCAACTAAATCCCACGCCTACTCAGTAAATCTCTCTAGATGTAAGAGAGTTTCTACTTTAGTAGTTTCTTCTCCAGAACTGCTAAACTATGGAATTCCCTTCCGGGTTCCTGCTTCCCCAACTGTACTTACATGCATATTTTCAAGTGTAACATGAACCGACATCTTGCTGCCCAACTCCCTACACAGTACCCTAATGGCTTATGTCCCTGATAGTAACCACCTACACCAAAGTGGCAATGTGCCTTGTTTGGGGTGAAAGTGTAATAAAACACTGAAATTGAGTTGGTGACATACCCCAGTTGAGATATGCGTATACAAATATGAAACCCCTTACATTTTTAACTGGTTTGTCCTGTTCAATTGCGGTTATCGTGCTATAATGTGGGCGCATTCACAGCAAGCGGTTGCATCACCCAAACATTTATTTAAAACTGTGGCACTATATCGTAGTGCCATGGGTAGTAGTTGCTTATGCACCCTTCCTCTGCATGGTCAAGTGGTTACTAGGCTGTAGGCGGAAGGATACACAGAAATTCAACCCAATGATTACCTGTCTTCTATGGGCCACTTTTTCGTCCGGACAGCATAGAGTCAGCACGCATATGTCTGTCTCTCCGTAAACGAGAGGGGCGCCACCTCCCCTTCAACACGAATTAAAAGTAGTTTGTTTAATTAAAGGTGAAGAATCAATTGTAATTGTAAAAGAAATGTGATATATATTGTATACATAATATAAAATAAAATAGTTAATTATTATAGATTGCGTCGTGCTGTGTGTTTTCTTGTGTCTGCTATAATGTTCCCATTAAACAAAAAAGCGTTGTAAGAAAGTAATAAGGAACGCAAGAGAGTTGCATGCTCAATCTGTTAAGTCCAAAGTAGCTGAGCAGCGGCTTCGTTCCCACCAGTTTTGGCAAATAGCAAACAGAATCCTGAACAGAAGCGTGTGCTCCATCCCAACTATTATCAATGGACCTGAGGTAATCTCGTCAGCATCAGACAAAGTCAAAGTCTTTGTCAAGAACTTTGAAGCTAATTCTACCCTTTGCGACCAAGACCGCCAACCCCCAATATGTCCTCCTGTATCAGAAAACACGCTATGTGATATACGTATATCTGTACATGATGTTGCGAAGCTAATCAAAAACCTTGATTCGAGTAAAGCAACTGGCCCTGACGGTATTCCAATTATAGTACTTCAAAAACTTCAACCTGAACTAGCGCCCATACTTACAAAACTGTTTAAACGTTGTCTTAAGGAGAATAGTTTCCCATCTCCCTGGAAAATCTCATCAGTATGCCCTGTATTTAAGAATTCAGGTGATCGCTCATCCCCCTCTCAGTACAGGCCAATAAGTCTCCTGTGCGTCATGAGTAAGTTGCAAGAATCTGTGTTAAATACAGAAGTAATCAACCATCTCAACAAAAATAACCTTCTTAGTGATACTCAATATGGTTTCCGTTCTGCTATACCTACAGCAGATGCGCTTACTGTTATATCGCATAGGATTAGCAAATCTCTCGACGGTGACAATCTTTCTAGGGCAATTGCTCTTGACATATCTAAAGCCTTTGATAGGGTATGGCATAAAGGTTTACTTCATAAGATCGCTAGCTATGGTATAGCTGGAAAAGTCTTCTCAATTATTAAATCATTTTTTTCTGATAGGTTCATAAGAGTAGTAGTTGAGGGGCAAAAATCAGAAGCTCACAGTATTAATGCCGGTGTCCCTCAGGGATCCATCCTGGGCCCAACTCTTTTCCTGATCTATATTAATGATCTTCCAAATCATATCCTTACATCATTTGTAGACATTTATGCTGACGACATTACCATTTATGGTAGCACATCTAAGACAGTAAACGACCAAGTTCTCTATGATTCTCTCTCCTCTGATCTTGAGCACGTACTAAAATGGGGAAAGGAGTGGCTGGTTACTTTTAATGCATCTAAAACCAAGCTTCTCTCTTTACATCATCAACATTCTAATCCACATTTGGCATCAATTGAAATGAATGGCTCTCGTCTTCAGGAGGCCTCAAGTTTTGACAAGCTTCTGGGCTTGACCATTACTCCTGATCTTAAATGGAACACGTACATCAAATCTGTTGCCAAGGCCGCTGGAAAAATGGTGGGATCTTTCTATCGATCCGGGAGATATCTCACTGCTGATGCTATTCTCTATCTATATAAGAGCCAGGTACGTCCAAGGATGGAATATTGTTGCCACATCTGGGTAGGAGCTGCTAGAAAGGACTTGTCCTGCCTTGATAGAGTTCAAAATAGACTTCGTAGCCTCGTAGGAGATGTCCTTTTCTCATCCTTGCAACCGCTATCTCACAGAAGAGATGTTGCGAGTTTGTCTCTGATGTATCGTTATTTTCATGGAAAGTGTTCAACTGAGCTTCAATCTATGGTCCCCCCTCGCCAAACTTTCACAAGAAACACTCGTCTAGCTGTAAACACTATCAATAATTTCCCCCACTCTTTATCTGTGCCTAAACCTTAACGTAGATTCCATGAACAAAGCTTCTTTCTACGAACTGCACGCCTGTGGAATTGTCTTCCGTTTTCTCTGCTTTCCGGCTGACTACAATATGGTTGCGTTCAAGTCTAAAGTAAATAAGTTCTTGATGAGCCGTTCCATATAAGTTATCAAATTTAGCAAATTTTCATTACTAATGATTACTATATTGTCCAATTTCTACTGTACACTCTTTAACCCTTATCCTTGAGTGGCCTCTGGGCATTGATAATGTGGTGATGCCTATGTAAAAAAAAAAAGCGGCCGGGAGGACGAAGGAAGAATATTCCAACCAGAAACTTACTCTCCCCGAGCAAGCGATAGTACCATACAGCATAGATGTTTTAATGTGAAAATAAACAGCGCACTATTTAAAGAAACATATAATAGTCCATTTCCAACATTTCTCAAACCAGAAGAAATAAAAGGGCGTAATGCTTGAAAATACAGGGTAGAACATAGTTATACGCTATGCGTCCATCGGTTAACATTACTGATAATTTAACAATAAACCGAACGACAATGTCTATTATAACATCTAATAAAATGCCGCCTTTATATATTCGTATTTAAGTTTTATAACTCGGTTTATATGATGCCTCACTGAACAAAAATACCATGTAGCGCAACGGTTAGAAAGATCAGACTGTCGTTTGGGCGATCGGGTTTCGATCCTGCCTTGAGGTATTTGCTTGTCTAGCCGCACTGAGGAGCTGTTAAACACTGAATCAATACTGTATCTGGATGACTATAATGTTCCCTATCTTAGGTTGAGCATATGGGAAGTGATATACAAATTACCATTAGATTAAGAAGCAACGCCCTTTGTGTAAACAAATTTAGCTTAGGAAATTAGGCAATGTCAAAACATTGTCAACGCACTGCCTGCAGAGCAGCCGCGGTATAGCACAATTGTTAGAAAGCTCCGACTGTCGTTTGGGCGATCCGGTTTCGATCCTGGCTTGAGGTAGTTGCTTGTCTAGCCGTATTGATGAGCTGTGAGACAGCGAAACAATACCGTATGTGGAGGAATATATATATATATATATATATATATATATATATATATATATATATATATATATATATATTAAATAGATATTCAAATACAACAAATTCCCGGCGTGGCTGAAATATTATTGGAAGCCTGCTCACATGCCATATATTATTTTGGTTTTGATATTTTCTTAAATTGTAAATGTATTTTGTTCCAATAATTGATATTTAATTCAGAACTAAAGAAAATATATTAATATTTTAAAAGACACGTTGAGAAAGAGGTATTTAAATTTTCTATTATTTTCTATCAATTGCAAAAAAATAAATTTTAGGAGAAAATTAGAAAAATAAACTACATAGATACTGAAGTGTATTATTCACGTTTACCAATGTATCGTTATATGTACGACTCTTTGCTTTGATGACGAGCTAGCAAAGTCAGCTAATATATATACAGAAACGGGTTCTTTTAAAGTTGGCAGATATATTCTGTTTAAATTTCTGGCGAACACAGCTGCAAGTCTATTTTGACAGGTTAACACACTAGATATAGGAATACTTCGTTCTCTTTTGAAGAATTGCGTGATTTATCTCACAATTGTGACGTCACAGAATCATATGACTAGGAATTATTTAATAACATGGCATGTCACAATTGATGGCGTGGGGGAGTAATGTCATTCCCAATTGGCTATACTCGTCCTTTTTTCCTGTCTGCAGCATACAATTAATTAGATTTTAGTTCTCCATTAATTTATGTGTGAACAACCCCATAAATTTATTGTTTACTTCTACCACAACCAGTACCTCAGCCGGAAATATCTATAAACACACTAAATCTCTCAGCCTAATTTTTATTGTAGTAATAATACGATTTACAGAAATGGTTCACCTTCAACGCTAATTAAACTTCACATTTAACACGGTTTTCATTCATTTTACGAATATACCGCTAATAACAATAAGGGCACAACATATTTTACATGTTTCAAATACTTAGAGCTCCAAACATAAGTCTCTTCATCAAATGGTCGAAACCCAACAACTTTAAATCATGTACTAAAGGTGCTAAACCATGTTAGCTCTGTATATCTGAAGCTTAAAATATCATTACCTGATCGCAAAGTATAAACACCATCATAAAAACAAAAACCGCCGCGCGCATTTTTGTATGTCCAGAAAGTCTTTGGAGTGGGGCTCTGGACAACGGTACTATTACGATTTGCGAACAGACGTCGTATGTATGCATCGACTTTCAAAAATTCCTTCTGTTCCGTCCTTTACCGTGTTTGTTTGTCATTTTCATATAAATAAAGTGGACTTAATCGGAGCGAAAGTACATCGCCTAGCCTTTCGTGCTTAACTGATTCCCCTCCTTCTTAAAAACATCTCCAACTTGCCTAAGTTTTTTTTTCTCTGCACCGATAAAATCGATTAGTTATACTTGCATCTATAGCCTGCTAGATTAACATCCTTATCCCTGTTTAATATTATTACCTCTCTCTATCCAATAGTTAACTTTCATTCGTTCGCACTTTTTCGAATTACATTGGCATAAAAGTTTTTTTTTTTTTTACTTTTTCCAACGTTCAGTCAAATGTTATACTGTTTAACTCTTCTCCATCTGAACCCTATAGCATGAAAATACTTCATGCTTCTCTGCACAAGAACTATTATTTCAATGCATTGGAGTTTACTCCCGCATTTTAATACAGCATTTTACCAGAGATTTTTTCTACACGGATTTATCGATCCTTCTCTTATCGCGGATATTTGAAATATATTCTTAAGGATATCTTACGAAATTATTATTGGACTCAGTAATCGAATTGCGAATTTCGGATATTACTGGATATTTAAAATCAGACATATTGGACTTTGCTGAGTATTCCCTTTGGTGTTATTTATAAACATGTTTTCTTCATTTTTATTTATTGAATGTTTTCAAAAATTGAGCTAATAGTAAGTATAGACACTTATCTTTACTTTAATTTTAAAACGCGTTTTTGTCCGAAGAGAAGAGCCTTTCATGCAAACTTCACGAAACAAGGAAAGTTCTACCTTTATTCCGTATTCTGCAATATCTTGATATTTTCTTCTAATATATATATATATATATATATATATATATATATATATATATATATATATATATATATATATATATATTATATATTGTATATATTTAGGCAGCATTTTCTCAGTTAGACAAATATTATTGAATAGCACGGACTTATTCTGCTGTACAATTTTCCTTTTTTATCTTCTTCAATCTTTGAATAGAACATGTATTACAATCCGACCCTTCCTCCACTTAAAATGAGTTCAGTAATCCTAAAGATTTATTTGTAATGTGTACAACCGAAGTCCTATTCTTTGATAATCTGGGAAATATATACACACATGTTGATGGCGTGGCAATGGGTTCCGTATTGGGATCAACATTTAGTATTTTTATATTGCTGATCTAGAAAACAAAGTATTTAATTTAATAGAGAAACCTTCTATTTACGTTCGATATGTAGACGATATACTGATTCTTGTCAAAAACACAGGAAATAGAATATTTAAAGGGTATCTTTCAGAATAATTCAGTTCTTAACTTTACATATGAATTAAGTACTAATCATAAAATCTCGTTTTAGACGCCCTCATTGACTCTAGTAGCGATGAATTTATCATATGCGTTTAAAAAAAAAATACATCCATTAATTCCTGTATTTAAAATTTTAAAAGTGAATGTCCATTCCGCTATAAAACGAATATAATAAGAAATCTTATACACCGCACAAAGGTGATTTCCTCTAGCAAAAAATATTATTTAATGAATTAAAAAATATAAAACAAGTTTTAGTAAATAATCAATTCCCTAACTCCTTTGTAGATTAAGAAATAAAATTAGCCGTTAGTAATTTGAATCAGATTAGTAATATTCAAGAAAATTATCAACCTGTTAATATATAGTACCGTAACCAGTTACACAAAAACTCAAACATCGATGACAGTATTTTTAAATATATTATCCGTAGATATGTGGCTCCCAAAAATAATAAAAAAATAAAATATATTGTATATTATAAAAAAATACAGACAACACGCCTTGTAATGAAAAACAACATTTCGCAAACCAATGACCTGTTTGAAAGGGCCAATGTAGTTTACAAATTTAGCTGCCCAACAGGAGAATGTATCTCCAATATTAGTAGCTATGTAGGTTTATCAATTAACACATTGTCGCGAAGATTGACTCTCCGCCTCTCTGACTCTAGCTCCATATCACAACATTTGAAGGGGCATGGCTGCCAACATTCGGAATTTCGAAGAATTATGGTAGAAAATACAAGAGTATTGCAGAGTGAGAGAACTGTAAATAGGCTAAGAATACTCGAAGCATTGTACATTAAAACAAAGTAGCCTCAAATATATAATATTAATTATGAGTGCAGCCGGAACATTCTGAAATGTTTGGGATAAATGTTTAATAATGTATATATGTGTTTGTATATATAAACCAGTTTAATATATGCAAAAAAAAATCGCCTACTTAACTTGTAACAAATTAACACGTGATTAGGAATATATTTATATATATATATATATATATATATATATATATATATATATATATATATAAACAATCCCTACATTTATTTCTACAATATGCCTGAGGATGATAGAAGTACTTCTTTCAAAAGCGCTCGCGATTATGGATCCAACATATACAATTTCGAGAAGAACACAAAAGGACTATTCGGAGATTAGAGAAGATAAAAAGGAAAATTGTAAAACAGAATAATTCCGTGCTATTCAATAATATCTCTCTCTGTCTGTCTGTATGTCTGTCTGTCTGTCTCTCTCTCTCTCTCTGTATATATATATATATATATATATATATATATATATATATATATATATTAGTTTGTAAAGAAAGGTTCTTTTTGATTTTTTAAAATTTTCATTAGCAATGTTGATCGAAATAAGCACATCATAATAAACCCTTTTGCGAAGACAAAACAAATGCATTCATGCCAGTAATATAAAAATCGTGATCTGATCGAGATGAAGGCGCTGAAGGTGAGAGGCCTGGAGAGTAAGGCGGGTTAGAGAAAGTTTCGTATCTTAATTAGTTCAACTTTTTCAGAGTCCGTTTACCTACGTGCTGTTGGGTATTGTCGCGGTGGAGAATAAATCATTTTTCTGTTGCCTTATCCTAGATTTTCTGATGCAGTTTCTGAGGCCTTTCATTAGTAAATGCTCACATTAGTTTTACGCCCTCATGGTTTCGGCTGAATTTCAAAGATCTAAAGGCTGAGACTTGTCGTAGACCAGTAACTCGCATCCTGAACGTCTTTTGATGAAATTCTGGCTTCATAAAGTGTCGTAAATCTTCGTCGACATCTAACTAATTGAACACGTACATCAAACCAGGGACGCTGGGAAAATGGGGTGATCCTCCTACCCCTCCAGAAGATATCTCACTACTAATGCAATTCTCTATCTGTAAGTGCATCCAAAGATGGAGTACTGCTGCCACATCTGGGCAGGAGTTGCTAAAAACAGCATATCCTGCCTTGACAGAGTACAAATTAGACTTCGTGGTTTAGTGGGGGATGCCCTTTTCACTTCCCTGCAACCTCTCTCTCATAGAAGAGAGGTTGCGAGCCTGTCTTAGTTTTATCGTTATTTCCATTGCAGGTGCTCGTCTGACCCCTCGCCAATCCCTCGTCCCCCCTCGCCAATCCCTCGCCCCTCCTCGCCAATTTTTCACGAGCAACACCCATCTGGCTGAAAGTACTGCCAATAATTTCTCCCACTCTTTATCTGTGCTTAAATCCAAACATATATTCCATGAGCAAAGTTTCTTTCTTAGAACTCCACGCCAGTGGAACTCTCTGTCGCTTGCCTGTTTCCCACCTGACTACAACTTGGACGTCTTCAAGTTCAACATAAACAAACTCGTGACAAACCGCCCCCTTAAGTAAGACACTCTATCAAAACCCCCAATACTAATGATTACTACAAGACACACCGCCCCCTTAAGTAAGACACTCTATCAAAAAAACCCAATACTAATTGATTACTGTAAACGCAATAACCCTTCTCCCTGAGTGGCCTTCGGGCTTTGATAAGTGGTGACCACCATGTAAAAAAAAATAACTACTGAGATTAGCGTCGTCGGTCGTTGTAAGGAACCTAATTTTCCTTGCAAGTCACAATTAACCATTAAAATACTTGTAGAAAAGCCAGAGAAAGTCAACATTTCATCGATGGGGCAGAGGCTGAAGCTTAGATGCCAATTCAGGGCCTATCAGACTGGCGATTCTCTTTTGAATCTTGTCTAGAAGCGAGAGACTAGTAGCAGATGCACCAGCCCAAATTTGATAGAAATACTCCATACATGGGCGAATGGTGGCCTTATAGAGGTACATGATACTTTCGGGTGTTAGTAGTTTTCTAGCACGGTAGAGAGAACCTACCTCCGTACTTGAAGAGTTGTGCGTAAATTGGCTCCGATTAAGACTCTTAAGGGAATGTTGTAAACATTCGATGACCGACATCTACGCTTGGCATTCTCAAGAATCTTATCATAGCAACGACATTTCCGTCTTAGAATTAACGCGCTGAAAGGAACGCAAAATTGTTATGAAAGGATTTGTATTTAAACGATTAGATGAATCGGAAAATGCTCTTTACAAAACTTTATTTGAAAGTACATCATTTTAAATAAAAATTAAACATTCCACAAGAATATTCTTGTCAACCCAATATATTCATAGCAAATTTTATGGAGTTTTATCTTTTATTTATTGTATTACAATCTATAATATTATATAAAAATAACTTTTTTCTGTATATGTGGCCGTGTATGCTGTGAGTTCGTTCCCTACAGCCAGGAAAATTACTAGAAACATTTCTGTGACATTTCCGACAAAGTGTCTTATGGGCCTGCCGTGTTTTTAGAAAAGTTTTGCATCGAAATAATTGTAATTATTCGAAATAAGTATCCTGTCTCTCTACAAGGTCACCATTCGTTCAAGTGTTGCCACATTTAGGCTGGTGCTCTGTAATGCAAAATACAATTTCCTGATTTATAAACGAAATGAAAACATAATTAATACCCACAAGCTCCATATATTCGCATCTACTGGAAATATGCCCATACATCTATTTACTGTATTATACATACTGTAGACGTCATAGCGTATAATTTACTGCCACTTATATCTATTTTGTATTGTACTTCTTATCAAAAATGACATTACGTGTATCTATTGAATATACATCTTAACCCTTCTGCCATCTAACATATCCAGAGCTTGTACAACAATCTTTTAGTTAATTAGTAACGCCAAGCCATTCTGTAACGCATTATCCTATTCCAAAGCCAACATAAAAATAAAAGGAAAACTTTTTTCAACTATAAATTTAACGAAAAAAAAACAGTAAACCATATTAACCTCTTCCAACATACATGTTTGCAGATATTATTCCACTGCATTCTAACTCACCCTCTCCTCCAGTAACAAACAATGTAATAGCAATGCTCCGTAATCAATTGAAGGAGTATAATTTTTCAGTATGTATATAACCTTTAGAAACTAACTTAGTTCGCAGAAATACATGGACTAGGACCCAGTCTCGGGGCAAACTGTCTCGGATCTGATGGACCGGTACATCTTCCCAGGTAATCCGTGTAAGAGAAGGAAAGTTATGAAGCTAAACCTAAGGTGAGAAAGGCCTCTCCAGTCTTGGATAACAACTGTCATAGAGCTATTGCCACAGAAAAAATACCGGTCTGCAAACCTAAACTGCTTAAGGCACTGTCTATCGCCCGGCTTCCACATTCCTTCTTTGCATAATAGCTAGGCGTAGAGGTCGAATCACAGGGAGCGACAAAAACACTCGACAGACACATCCCATCACGTAAACTAGGCACTTGAGAGTACTAGAATGCCGTAATGCAAGTGTAAGTAGATGGGGGAGTGATCATCGTTCCTGGCTGCTGCTCCGCACTGATAGTACATGATCCCTAACTCTTTGGTAGTGTGTATCTCGCGATGTTTGTAGTGCAATGCGGCGCATGGAAATGGACTCTGCACTTATCCTCGGTGGGTTATCCTGAAACAACAATCCTAGGAGATGGGGGGACAACTGATTGCCTACTTGTGTTGCATGTCTGGTATTCTGCATAACCATGAGCTTAGCACCCGTTACCTAAACTGAAACACTTAAAAACAAAAAAAATACATTATATTAAAAAATTACGGTACAACCAGGACAAACTATAACAAAACCGACCTGCATTCGCCTTAACGCTTGTATTTACGAACAGCTGTGATCTTAGACCTAATTTAAATGATGTTGAAGCATGTCTCCTAACAAACACCCGGTTATCCTAGCACTACGTGAGACTAACCTACATTCCTACACCCCATCTAACTACTTTAACATGCCTGGATATATCCTACTCTGCCGTAATAACTCTTACTAACATAAGCACGGGCTTGGAGTCCACATTCGAAACACCCTCCACTTGACTAGAGAAAAAAAAAACTAGAATCGGACGATCAAACATTTATGTTAAGATGCAACATAACATTAGATATCTTATTTTCTCTACCGCTCTCCCTCGACCCAGGACTGTACCCTAATAAACAAAGTCTCTGACAGCATAAATACAGCATTTTTCCTCGACACCAGCGCAAAAGTGCATGTATTTCCTTACTTCAATATCCACCACAACTGGCTTGGGTTTTCTACTTACACAGGCGGATCTGGTACTGCAACACATACGTTCTTATATCTCATTCCCTATCACAGATAGTTACGTTTCCAACCCGTTTCCCAGACCAGCAAGAACACCACGCATCACTTCTTGATCTGTTTGACTACAGTTCAGGATGACTGTGTAACACCATGCCCATGACACACTTGGCGACGCCGATAATGCAGTGGTAATGGTTAAAATCGCCCTAAATTAAAGAGCCAAAACTGAAGAGCCACGAATAAAAAAAACGAGATACGAGAGGCGTGCAATACGTAATGCCCCTGACCCACTACCCATACCACTAGAGCAACGGAACTTGACGCAGTTATTAGCCTGTCTCTACATAAAAATCGCCTAGTTATGCATTTCTTCCATCATTTGATGCAATTCTGGAGACCTTTTTTGTAGAACACCCCAGGTTATTTCTCCAACCATGACGTGACTTCAGAAATCAAGGATGCATAATCTGGGAAACGCTTTCCTTTCAAAAACAACTTCATGGCTGGGAAGAGGTGAACATCAGAGGGTACAAGGTAAGGTGAGTAGGGAGGGTGGGGTAGAATTTCATAACCACACGCCCGTGCTTCGGATCTGGCGACATGCGAGTTGTGGACCGGAAGGTTGTCCTGCAGGAGGAGGGTACATTTGCTGATCTTTCCCCACCTCTTAATTTTGATAGCTTCCCTTAATTTCCTCAAAAGTGAAGCATAATAGGCACCTGCAATTGTGGGACCATTTATCAGGAAATCCGTCATATATACTCTGTCCTGTTCTTAGAAGTCTGTGAGCATAACCTTCCATTCTGTGTAGGTAGTGAGTCCAAGTGCTCTAGTGCATTGACTGCGCTTTGGTCTCTGGATCATAATGATGTACCCAGGTTTCATCCTGTGTAATCAGTCTTTTGAAAAAAATTGATTCATCTTCTTGGCCCATCTCCAAATTCATCCTCGAGCACTCACCGCGTTCTGACTTCTATAATGGTGTGAGCAACCAGGGAATCTTTCTGGCAGACACCTTATGCATATGCAAATGGTCATGAATGATAGTTTCCACATACCTTGTACTGATCCTCCATCTTTGGCTATTTGGCGAATAGTAATGTGCCGATCTTGAAAAATGGCAGCCTCAACTTGACAGATAGATGCCTCATCAATGGCAGAAGGGAGTCGAGCAGGTTTGGGAGCTGTTTCCAAAGACTTCCGGCCATATTTGCATTAACGATGCCAACGTTTTACAAGGTCATATGATGGGGCATTATCACCATAAGTTTCTTTCATTTCATCAAAAGTATCCTGTGGCGCGCGTCCTTTCAAATACAAAAACTGGATGACTGCTCAACATTCAAGAGGCGCCATTTAACACCTGACTCAGTTCCAACATCTTTAAAACAGAAACCACAAATATTTCAGAGCTGTAATTTGCCACATAACCCGATATATAACTCATTGCATATGTAAAATTTCGACTAGATCAGACAACTGGAAGTGGTTTAGGGGCAATACTTATTGCACACCCTTCGTATTATAAAAACGCTGATAAGAAGCCATCAGGGATCTTATCAGGGACGTCCCATCGCAAAATATCTTTTCCCTTCCTGCCAAGCATTGAGTTAATGAGACCACTGAATGGTTCAAAACGGCAATTGAAGCAAATGTTCCCACGCGGAAATTTGATAGCAAGCCCCACTTTCCCTAATGGTTTACTCCTACTTGTGTAGCTGCCATAGCGCAAAGGCAGCATGGCTACCGAAAATTTAACACACATAAGTCCAGATAAAACAGGCAGAAGTATACAGAAGCCAGAAATAACTGTAGGAAAGAAATAGCGACAGCAAAGACAGAATTTATTGAAACCTCCAAAAAACGCATCGAAGCACAGAAATAAGAAACCGTGAATTCTAGAAAAATCTACAACAGTGTAGTAAATAATTGGTAATCAACAATTCCCCCACAATCATGACGTTGTTTGCACTGCAATGGAGGAAGCTAGCATGTTGTTTGCACTGCAATGGAGGAGGCTAGCATGCTTTACAGACGATTTGCCTCCAACTCCACACTGGACCCGGCTAACCACCCCTCCCACACTTTCCATTGCGGACAGACGCAAGAATATAGTACTGGAAAATCACCCCTTCTCAGGCGAATGCTATCAAAAGAGGACCTGATCTCATCGCGGCTGTGCCAGTAAAAAAGTGATCCAGTTATCTCCAAACTTTAAAACAAAGGCCTTAATGAACCTTGCTTTTCTGCCTGCTGGAAAACTGCTTCTGTGATTCCAGTTTTCAAGAATTTTGGCGATAGAACTGACTCAATAATATATTGCCGCATTAGACTCCCCCCACTTTACGCCAAATAATTTGAGACCATAATAAACCAAGCTCTAGTTCATCCCCGTTAAGGATGCTAAACTTCTGACTGATCAACAATATGTATTTTAGCAAGTACAAACCAACAAGTCTCATGTGTGTCATTAGTACGTTGCTGGAATCCATATTAAATAAAGAAGTAGTAAACCACCTCATTAGAAATAACCTTCTTGTCGCACGTAATATGGTTTCCGTTCTGCTAGATCTCCGGCAGATGTGTTAACGGTTATATCTCATAGGATTAGTGAATTTCTCGACAAAGGCTTCCGTTCTAGGGTAATTGCTCTTGACATAGCAAAGGCTTTCGATAAGGTATGACATAAAAGCCTACTTCACAAGATTTCCAGCTTCGCTATAACTGGAATGTTTTCTCAATCATTAAATTATTTCTCTCTGATAGGTTCATAAGAGTAGTTGTTGATGGGCATGATTAGAAGCCCGCAGTTGCCCCTCAGGGTTTCATCCTGGGCCCAACTCTCTTCCTGATCTACATCAATGATCTCCAAAAACACATATTTAAATCATTCGCTGACATCTATGCTGATGACAGAAACATCTACAGCAACACATCTAAGACTGTACATGAGAAAGTTCTCTCTGATACTTTCTCCTCTGATCTCGAGCGCGTGGTACAGTGGGGTAAAACGTGACTGGTTACCTTTAATGCATCTAAAACCAAGCTATTATGTTTGTATTTTCAGCGCTCTGATCTCCATCTGGCATCAATTAAAATGGATGTCTCTTGTCTATGGGGTCCCCATGTTTTGACAGGCTTCTGGGTTTGCCCTTTACTCCTGATCTGAACCGGAACACGTACATCAAGTCTGTTGCCAAGGTCGCCGGAAAAATGGTGGGATCCTTCTACCGCTACAGAAGATATCTCACTACTGATGCAATTCTCTATTTATATAAAAGCCAAGTTCGTCCAAGGATGGAGTACTGCAGCCACATCTGAGCAGGAGTTGCTAAAAATAGCCTATCCTGCCTGGACAGAGTACACTAAAAGTTTCGTGACCTAGTGGGGGATTCCCTTTTCTCTTCCCTACCACCTCTCTCCCACAGAAGAGACGCTGCGAGCCTATCTTTTTTATCGTTTTTTTCATGGCAGGTGCTCGACTGAGTTCCAATCTCTGGGTCCCCCTCGCCAATCTTTCAAGATAAACACCCGTCTAGCTGAAACCTCTGTCGATAATTTTCCCCACTCTTTATCTGTGGCTAAATCAAAACATAATTCTTAGGACTGCACACCTGTGGAACTCTCTACCTGTTAGCGTCCTGACTTCAAAATAGATGTATTCAAGTCCAACATAAAACAACTCCTGATTAATCGCCCCTTATACAAATCTCCAATACTAATGAATACTGCAACACTATCCCATTGATTAATTTACACGAAATAACTGTTATCCCCGGGCAGCTTCTGGGCCTTCATAAGTAGTGACCTACCT
This sequence comes from Euprymna scolopes, assembly GCF_053919585.1. Classification (NCBI taxonomy): domain Eukaryota; kingdom Metazoa; phylum Mollusca; class Cephalopoda; order Sepiida; family Sepiolidae; genus Euprymna; species Euprymna scolopes. Next base: position 4,371,307 of record NC_136500.1, on the reverse strand, counting down.
GTAAAAAAAGCCCGTTCCACAGAAGACAACCTAACTGTAATATCAGCAGGTATAAAACATTCATTAGACAAAGAGTGGGGTGTAGAGCGGTAGCGATAGATATATCCAAGTCTTTTGACAGGGTATGGCATGAGGGTCTTCTCAAGAAAATCAGATCATACGGTATCACTGGAAGAATACAGAACATACTTTACATCCTTGTTATATAAGAGAAAATCCAGGTTGTCCTTGAGAGTCGTAAATCTAAACTATGTGATAAAAATGCGGGAGTGCCTTCGCGGTATATCCATGGATCGTTATTATTCTTGATTTTCATAAATTAAATCCCTGACGAAATTGTCTGTGAGATATGTATATATGTTGACGACACTACGCTCTATAACAGACACGACAGGAAAACAAATGAACACATATCAAAGGGAATGGCAGAAACACTAGAGGATGAACTCTGATCCGTAGCGGAATGGGGACAAAAATGGATGGTCACATTCAATGCTACCAATACTAAACTTGTTTCCTTTTCCCTACCACTAATAGCAAGGATCAATAACTCATTACCTGAAAGTACATCTTTTAAACTCCTCGGCCTAACGTTCACAGAAAACATGAGTTGGAACAATTATATTGAGCGTATTGCCAGGACCGCTGCGAATAAGGTGGGTTCTTCCTACTGTGCTAGAAAGCTACCGCACGAAAGTATCCTATACCTCTATAAGGTTACCATTCGCCCATGTATGACGTATTCTTTTCATATTATGGGCTGGTGTATTTGCCACTAGTCTCTGGCTTCTAGACAAGGTTCTTTAACGGTGAATGCTCTGACGAACTGCTGCACTTGTGCGCCCTCGACGTAAATCCTCCCCCCCCGACAAACCCGACAACCAGCTAAATCCCACCCTTTCAAAGTAGAGATCCGTAGATATAAGAGAGACTTCTACTCCAGTAGTTTCTTCCCCGGAACAGCTAGACTTTGTAATTTGCCTCCGGGTCCCTGCTTCCCCAACTGTCCTTACATGCAGAAGTTCAAGTGTAACGTGAACCGACACCTTGCTGCCAAACTCCCTACAGAGTATACCTCCTGCTTATGTCTCTGATAGTAGCCCCTACAACAAAGTGGCAATGTTCCTTATTTAGGGTGAAAATGTAAACAAAAAAGAAGAAAAAAAAAGAAAAACTCACAAGCAGAAATGCCAGGCACATAAAATCAACAATATGATATGACAAAAGCGTGTTTTAAATTAATATTTTTGTTTAATGATCAATCGCATCATAGTACTTGACTTCGTCAGTCTACCCTTTATTTTAGCTTAATAACCCGAAACGCAGTACCGAAAGGCATATAAAATAAGCAGTAAAATCTGGTATATGACAGTGGCGCGTTCGAAATGATTTGTTTATGATATTTGATTTTTGCATTTTAAACGTTAATTCAAGCCATAATATAAAAACAATTTCGAAAATCTCTACATTGTAATACAGACTGCAATGCATCGCGGACTAAGTCGCTATGAAAAGGAATGTTAATATTTCTCCCATATCACAGCAATCTGTATCCAAATAATGCAGGCCATCAACCGATTTAATCAAAAATGGGGAATTCCAACGATTTCGATTACAATACAAATATTATAGCATGTAATTTTCGATGATCACTATTCAATTCCGGGCAAGGTCTGGTTTCTCTGCTAGCTAACACATATGAATGAGTCATGCAATAGTCGGTAATTACGGTATTACTATAAGTATGGTGTAGCACTTTTCATAAATTTCTTAGCTTGACTTCATTTCTAAACTATTTCACGTTTACCTATATTATAAAAAATGAGCTTGCTAATGATAATTAATAATTTTCCTTTAAATTAATGTATTCCATCTTTTTTTTTGTATTCATTATACAACGTTCGAACTTAATAGAAACATTAATATTCTTCAGGATTTAATGCGTTAATCTTATGTCGATATTGTCACACTTCTTTATATTCCAAAAATACTTCATAAATACTAATATTTTATACTTCGATGATGGTTTTCGCTTTTTTTTATTCTCATTTTTATATAAAAAAAGTACAAGTCGAAGATCTATAAGCACGCTTGTGTGTGATAACATGAACGCAAAATGATTGCCACATCAATCAGCTAATAATTATCCTTAATTCATAATTATTTGATTAGACATAATTGATCAGCTAATGCTAAGTAAGAAAATCAATTTCATTAGACAGTCGTAAAATATACAGAAAAATTCTTAAAGCCAACGAGTTCTCACTAGTTTGTTACTGTCAGATATTTGGGAGAAGCTGTCAATCTCAAAAGATGAACGTTAAAATGTATCTCAATTCGATATAAATGGCTCTACCATTCTATCCACCGTCTTTTTCTTCTTATTCAATTTAGGTGTGTGTGCGTGACTGTGTGCGTATGTGTCTCTGTGTGTTTGTGCATACATTATCTTATTCAATTTAGGAAAACTAAATTATAAAAAAATCGCTACACTGTTTCACTCTTAAAATTAATCATTCAGGCGACAAGAAGTATCTTGGCTTTTCGAGCCACTCATTTAATGAAAATGGAAACCGAATAAACGAAATAGGAAAAACAGAAGAAAAAGAGAGGAAAGGAATAAAAGAGGGTTTTTCTTAAATGAAAGCGACTAATCTTGCACTTTTTAATTCGGTGTTATTAACAACCTCATTAAAAGTCAATGGCACTTACTTTTGTGATATTCTGAACTTGCAATATATATATATATATATTTATTTCACACGGTTAATAGTAGCCGAATAGATACGACCTCCGCTAATCGAGCCAGAGATGTCTCGTGTCGCGGGGTTCGAATCGTTCGACTGGTAGTAATCGTGACACCCTGCACTGAAGAATCCCGAAAGGATGAAACACTAGTGTTGTAGGTATTTAATTATTTTAATTATTATAGTAAAATAATAATCACACATATATATATATATATACATATATATATATATATATATATATATATATATATATAATAGGACAAAAAGAGAATCGTTAGGGATGAAAAAGATTAAGAAGAATGTGGTGATTTATTTTAACGGTTTATGGGGTGTCTATTTTTTATGGAGCGAGTAATTTTTTTATTAATATAAACCGTTAAAATAAATCACCACACAGCAGCAAGGCCCCCTATTCAACCATAACACCGTTACCCCTTAATCTAAATACTATGACAATTTATAGTCTTATATATAATACTATATATCCTAATCTTCTCCTTATTTATTTAGAATTCATTAAAGCTTCCCCCTACACTCTATAATTCCTCTTAATCTTTTTCATCCCTAACGACTTTAACGCTAGACGCCGCATACTCACCATGCTACCTAGCACCTTCTCTACTCTTCTCGATAGGCTTCGAAATGCCCTGGCATGAAGAGTCCTTTCTATCCCCCAAATTGTGCCTGTATTCCATTATTCAATAAATGATCCACTCTATATCTACCTATATATAGTTTTGTGTCTTCATTTCATTCTCTTATTGTCATATTGTATAAGCTCCAATAATTATTGTTGAGCTTGGTTTTATCCGGATAAGTCTCCTTTTGTGGAATTGATCTTCATCTTTTCTCTTTTACTTAAAACTATATATATATATATATATATATATATATATATATATATATATAAAGTAAGTTATAAAATATATATGACAATTAAGCTACACAGCAAAATGTCAGCTCACTAGATACCTACGCTTCCCGCAGAAAAAAGCACACACAAAAGAGAATGTGAATCTAAGGTCAACTTTGTCTTTGCCCTGTAAGTTCCTGCCCATTGGCTGATAAAGAAGCTCATTGGCTAACTAAAAATTCAACAGAATATGCGTATATAAAAACGGGGGATGACCCTAACTCTTCGCATAAGCCTGACAAATTCTCACAGGAATAAAAACACGGATTCTTCTGTGTAGTTTAATTGTCATACATGTTTTTTAACTTACTACCTAGCTCTGCCTATGTGGTTACGTATATTAATTTATGTGATTAATGAAGTATATATATATATATATATATATATATATATATATATATATATATATATATATAATCGTTTATTTAATTCCAGATGTTAAGTAACCAATAAATTTTAGCGGGAGTAATGAATATCGAAGTAGAGGATGATCTAGTCTTTTTAGTGTTTACATAATCAGCAATATATTAATAAGCACTCACGAGCATGTTTCTGTAAGCTAGTCACCAGTAACTAGAGACCTCTTCGGGCAATATAGCTTAGACGAAGCCAAGTTTATTTTCGTATAAGCTTTATCGCCAGAAAAGGTCTGTAGTTACTGATATTAGCTTATCGCAACATTCTCAGGATTGTGTAACAACATATAACTGATTTGCAAAAACAAATAAAGAATATACATATACGTGTAGATACACACCCCCCACACATATATATATATGTATATATATATATATATATATATATATATATATATATATATATATATATATTGATATATACACGCATAGATAATGACATATCTATGTGTGCAAAACATATATTTACCAAGCGAATTGTCTATATGTGTCCAAGCAATATGTTTAGAATATGGTAATTTGTAGTTGAAGTATATATCGATGTTATTTGTTGTATACTGTTACTATTCAGATTCAGTATATCTTACGCCCATTGTATTTGATCGGGAATAATCAGAGAAAAAACATAAACATCAGAATAACCTAATAAGATATCCGATGTTCCATAAACTAAGATGACATCTGTCTTGTTTTGGGAGTTGACTGAGCATCGAGCATAATAATCTATTTTTGTGAGCTATTTTAACGCCCAAGTTTTGTAAATATAAATAAAACACTGGAATCCTTATTGTTTTTTTAGAAATTAAATATTATGTTTCATATTGAGTTCAGTATTGCTTAATTAAAAATATGTATTTTTGATTAGTTTTCCACAAGATAGACTGTTTTGCTCTTACGCCCACTCCTAGTTCAGTCATCTATAATGTCGTGATTTACTGTAAGATTAAGTTGGGTGTTCCAGTTTTCAACATAAGTATCTTTTATTATTTAGAATAAAAAAGTAAATAAGCTTAGGTTTTTTTATATATTTATATTCATGATTTATTAACGAGCTTGCATATGACAGGAGTTATGGGAGTTGGTAATACACTCCCGCATCCGTCCAAGTCGTATGAAGTTACATTAGTCTAGATATTTAATTTGTATGTGGCATCTGTTGTTGCAAACCTACGGTACTTATGTTCAGATGAGGGTTTCAAGAATCAAAATGTTGATTATGTATATATCTGATTGAAACCGTATATAAACCACAATATTCTCATCAGTGGTATGTAATTTTGTTCGATATCCTACAGGGTGTTTACAGAGTTTATGAATAGATTATTAATATGGACGTACCTAAGCGTGTGAATAAAACTATTTTTGCATTAAAGAATACTGTGTTTTTATTTTCTGTCTATAAAATGTGTTTATTAAAGAAATAAAACCATCTCAATTAATTAAAATTATGTCTACGTTTCATTCTATCTTTATTTTTAAATGAAAACGGGTTTTCAGAAATACGACAACCTACTTATGCATTTAATTGTTATTAGGCAAATTATAATAAAAGCAACATATATTTTATTTGTATACATTTCATGTCGTAGAAATCATTTCTTACTATTTAAAGAAATATATACAGATTTAAAAAAATAGTTTTCGAATAATACATAAAGATAATTATCTAATCATTTAAGCGTGATTTAAAATGTTAAATTGTAAATTGTTGCACGTAAGGAAGCTTCATTAAATAATTTTCTCTCATAAAGACAACTAAGATATTAGCGTTGGCATATTTTCGAAAATAATAACAAATTAGTTTCAAAATCGATAAATATAAAAAAGGAAGCATTTTATTTGAATTTAATATGTTTTACTCATAATACATCCCTAAAATAACTTTTTTGTGTTTTAGTATGTCTGACAATATTTACTAAAAACTGCCACCAGGAGAGTCCCTTATGTCATTTAGAAAAATAAAGTAATATGGGGGTTAAATGTTTCTTTAAAATATAATGCCACATTTACATGCACATATTAAAATTTGATTTCATGCGTCGAATTAGAAATAATATATCAAACTGTAAATGTATTTGAAGGCATTTTCTAACTCAGAAAATTTAAACTAAAATGAAATTTTACGTTGAACAGCAAGTCCACATAAAACCGATCTCTTTATACCACTATTCGAAAAAGAACTTTTATTACAGCGGAGGATATATGTCTTTGGGAGATCGTTTTGCCCCCATTTTTGCGTCATTCATGACTTCATACATGGACTTAGCCGCCATGACGTCGTGTAGGACGGTATCTGACGCTATAATATATAAATATTATATATACTATGTTATCTTGCACAACCAACCAACTAACAAACCAGCCAAATAAACAGACAGAAATTACGATTATACATACATACATACGTACATACATACATATATGCATACATACCTTCATATGTGCATACATGATGGCAGCAAATTCGTTTTCGAAGATTACCATTGCTTGAAATAGCACACAAAAATAGACATACAGAAATACGAAACATTCAGTGATAGGCCCAACAAAGTTGGCTTTTAAGTCCTGCCGAACTCTGGCATTCCTTGGCACAAATTGTACAGACATGTGCCCCACTAGCAGCACGTTCTTGATGTTCTCTTTTATGCATGATCGAATGCCGTTTCAATCCACCTGCTGTTTTGTACGTCCACTCGCAGTTTACACAGGTACGCTCTGGCAACTCAAGACTGCTTTGGTGGCCACTGCGCCGATGAGTAGCCTGGTGGCTCCTCAGCCCAGCTCTGCCCAGACATAATCATCCGCACACCTCCAGATCAATTTCGCGTCCTTCCCATCCACGGCTCCTTTCACCCTATCTTTCCAGACATCCCGATTCAGCCGCTCATACTGGGTTCGATCCACCTCAAATCTGCCCACACTTACCCGCCACGCCCTTCTCCACTCTTCGCAATCCAAAGCAAGACTCTCCCAAGTTCTTTCATTTTTCTCACATTTTTTAAGGTGGACCTTAAACAATCTTTGAATGTCAATTTAAGCTTTTGAACCACACATGTATAAATACATATATATGTGTGTGTGTGTGTGTGTGTGTGTGTGCGCGTGTGTGTGTGTGAAGAGAATATTGGCTACATATAGAAAGTATTCTGTTCGAACCCATAACTTATTCAGCATGATTATACACTGATAATTATCTATGCAGACGTCGATGCCCCCCTCAACATGAGTTTTTACAATATTGGTCTAATGGGCGTCAGTTCACAATTATTTTATTTCTATGATTCAATTCGCAATACAATAATTTAAAATGTACAAATACTTCATGCTTTGATTGGTGTTAGCAAGGAAATAAATATAATCGAAGAGATAATAAAAAGTGTCTATTGTTTGGAAGCTTCATAAGCTTATTGGAACTGAAAGCGAACACCCACCTGCACTAACATCAATCAATTTTAAAGTTCTTTTTTTAATCTATTTTAATTTATCGTAGAAAGATATAAAACCTATATTTTCACAATTCGTCGATTTTTAAAAGTAGAATTATAAATGTAAAGCATGTCGATCTGTAATAAGGAAATCATGTAAAATGTGTACGATGAGTCGACTATATGAATATTACCCTCAGTTATAATAGTTTGCATATTTCGACTTGTAGTATGCAAATTTAGAAGAAAGTTGTTCAGTTATATATAAAAAACGCATACAATGTAGGGTTTTCTTTTGCTGCAAGTTTTACACTTTTTCCATTTAAATAAATATTCCTTCGATCCATCGCAGTGGAAAATTTCTTTGCATATTTCCCCGAGTCATCAGAATTAGATATCAAGCGCATATTCATGTAACGGAAGTATACATTCGTAGCAAACTTGTTGAAGACAAGTAATCTCGATTGAACATATTGTTGTTAATGTGAGGAATATCACTGTGAAGTCGTCTCGTTAAAAGGGTATTTAAGCATTTATCCAGATGTCAACGCTGATCAATGGACGCTTCAGCGACTGAATTAGCACTGAACCGCGTCGGAAAATGTCTGCCGTATGTTGATAATATTCCAGTTATTAAGGTGACGCACAGTTATTTACGAATCAGTGAAAGTTCTAAGTTTTGGGAACACACACACACACACACACACACACATACAAATACACGCATACACACACACATATATATGTGCAGGGAAAATAAGATGTGTTATTATTTGTGTAAACGTATACAAAAACACACACATACACACCCGCACCCACACATATATGTGTTCAATAGTATTCAACAAATATAGAGTTCCACTGTTTTTCAAGCAAAGAGTTTAAGCCGTGATCGAAACTGGAACGTCTAATCGATGCAACTTTTCTAATTAAGAAGACCATTGAATAAGTAAGTCCCTTTCGCCAATTTTCATTTTATCAACTAGCAAAAATATTTACAATAATTTTTACTCCATTTCGCATTTACAGATAGTTTTCATGAGTCAGAGTTTAAATAGAGCTGTTGATTCCCCCTTAGTGATCTCCTTTTTGTGTTAGATGAGATGCCTGATGAAATAGAACAAAACGTACAATGTAGCCCTGCCATCATATTTCTTCAAAAACCGTTGCATTTTGAATTCAAACATTGCAGAAAATATTTGGAAACAGTTATTTTGTCGCGATATGCTTCCCTTCTGATATGGTAAAGACATCGGTCCGCGAAGTTTAGTTAACCATTTTGAATGATCGACGACTTACTGCTCACTACATAACTAAAGAGATGAAGATCCGTATATGGACGTTGTATGTTTTATGGATTCAAATGTGACTCAAAATTTCCATTACTGACTACATGTAGAGTAAGCTAGGATCAATTGAGATACGTCCCAAGATGATGAATCATTTTCATCAAAGATTGATTGAACAGGTAGAAACCTAAATCAAACACTATGATCTAGTCCAAGTTAATGCAACTGAACCACCTTTACTAATCATTGTTGAAGATGTAAATGGCACATATCTTCGCTAACAAAATCATGCTTACAGTTATTGTTATCGGACAAAATAGTGATTAAGATGTTTCTTTAAATATACCGCGTTTCAAGGAGCTTATTAAACTTCACTTGTGCTGAAATTAAATAGGAGCAACCTAAATCGTGTAGCTAGAGGAGATCAGCAAAGGTATCTTCCTTTTTGAGGCAACACACCTGAATAAAAAAATAAAGTCGCCATAGATAAGTGCGTGGGTGTGCTATGCAACTTTTCTCCCGACCTTGCAACTTATGACGTTGTGCTCAAAAGGGAAATGTTTCTCGGATAAATTTCTTAAGGCATGTCGTAGTTGTTATAATACAGTGTTCGCAATTGCATCGGTTGTTATAATACATTATTCGGAATTGCATTAAACGATGAGAGAAATGCATGGATCTATGTTATTCCTATATACAGGGAGACTAATAAATGTGGCAATAAGAAGTGAGTCAGGGGTATTACATATTAAATCGATCTGGATTTTATTATTCGACACGTTGAAAATAAGTCGTAACTCAGTGGAAAAGTTGTCATTTACCCAATATCTCTATATTTCTCCAAGAGAGAAAACATATTATAAGTTAGCAGATAAAAATATAATTAAACTGAGAGCTCAATCCAGGAATAAGATATTTTTCATCCAAAAGTATACACTTTTACTGCGTAAAAGTTTTACTGGTGAATCGATCAACTGACTTAAACTGATTGTCTCCGAGATTATCGATTGTGTAATCATCCATGTGTCTTCATAGTTTTCAGCATTATTTGCAACGATTAAATTTATATTCATCTACGTTGAAAATGCTTATTTTAAAGTAAAAAAAAAATGTGTACGAATGTCAAGAGAAAGTATTTTATTATATTAGTATACATTATACTTCAAGATTTATGTTACCTGCTAATCAGTTTATATATATATATATATATATATATATACATATATATGTGTGTGTGTATGTGTGTGTTTACACAGGACTCCCCATTTATCAAGACTCTACAGCCAATCGAAGATAAGAGTCAAAAAGTGTACAGTAGTCAATGGGACCATATCATAATAATTGTTTTTTATTAGATATTTGTAAATTGGATTATAAAGACGACAGTTTATCAAGAACGTGTATAAATTAGATTTGAAAACGACAAAATTATAGAAAGCAGGCAATAGGAAAGAGTTCCACAGGCGTGCAGTTTAAATAAAGAAGCTTTGTTAATGGAATCGTTTAGGTTTAGGCAAAGGGTTTGGGAATTATTGATAGTTCGAGATGAGTATTTTTCGCGAAACATTGGTGAGGAGGACCATAGATCGAAACTCCAACAAGAAAAGCAGCCTGAATATGGCATAGAATTATCGAATCTGAAGATGAGATTCAATAATTGTATACAATATAACCGTTAACACATCTTTTATAGATCTATCAGAATGGAATCTATATTGCATATCACTAAGAATTATATTATTGTTGAGGTGTTTGGCTACTTCTCTATTTAACACATAATCCAGCAACTTACTTATGACCCACAAGGGGCTTATAAGTCTGTACTAAGAGGGTGATAACTAACCCCCTGATCTCGCAAATACGGGGCATAATGATGAGGTTGCTCAGGGTGATATTAAACACTTCTCTTTAAGAAAACACTATAACAGCTTTGTAATATATGAGCTAGTTCTAGTAGAATGTTTCTCAGCACTAAAATTGAAATGTCCTAAGGGCCAGTTGCTTTACTGGAATCAAGGTTTTAGCTTATCTTTGCAACATTACGCACACACGCACATTTATCTTATGTCGCATAGCGTGTTTTTAGATACAGGAGGAAATACGGGGAAGCGAGCTTGACTGCATAAGAATTAGCTGCGAAATTTTGGGCAACGTTTTTGGTTTTGTTTTGTTTTTGCTGACGAGATTACCTCAAACCCATTGACGGAGGTTAGGATAAAACACATGCTTCTGTTCAGGATATTGTATCCCATTTGCCAAAACTGGAGAGAATCAAGCCGCTCTCAACTACCTTAAAATTAAAAGGCGGAGCACACACCGCTTTCCTTTTTTTACACTTTTACGGGGGATGCTGGCAGTCCTGAAATCAGTATTAGTCTCAGCAATCTATTACGTTGGAAGCAAATGAAAATACCATTTCTGTGCGCAATGGCAGCAGCGCATTCTGGAGAGATCTATGGTTGTTAGGTATTTGCTGGAATTTCTTGGAGGGTATGAAGCATTCTGTATCAACAATTAACAATTTCCCCAGGTCTGATACTATAAATACACATTATTTTGATATGGAGCGCAGATGAAGACCTGCTTAAATGTAGGAAGCTATCCCAGTAAGCCATAGAGTATCGATATACTGTACAATGGAGAGGTACTACTGAGGACATTTTGTTTTTATTTTAACTGATATAACTGAGTGTTCAGAAGAGATCAGTGGAGACAGAAGAGAATATTAATAGAGCAAAGGGCAAGTTTTAAGAAAACGGTAGGAAACCTGCATATTGACTCTCAGTGTCGGGTCCACGGTTGGTTCCTGATCAATCTGATTAAAGTCATAAGCAATGGCGAAACTATGACGAACCTCCTCTTGTATTCTGTCTTTGAGTGTGCTAACCATTTTACATTGTAAACATTGAAGTCTCCACAAACGATAATATTTGCCGAAAGATGAGCAGGAAGGATGTGGTTAATTTTCTTAGATATCCTCTAAAATATAGTAACTCAGCAGTTGTTGAGTCGATAGAGAGCAAACATAAACGCAGTAATGTGAGCATGTGCAAGCTTGAAGCACATATAGGATAAGTTAGAGTATTTCATAGAGAGGCACCTACCACATTTAAAGCCCTATAAAATGTAGGCACACTTTTCATGGCCACGGCGGACTTGGGGGTAAGACCTGGACGTGAAGTTAGTCGCTTTAATTTGTTTTACGGCGTATCACCCCTTTTCAGGTTATTCAATGTCGAATCAATTGGTTTTGAAGAAAAAGGTTTCTAATAGAGCATATTTGTTTTTTTTTTCAATTCGAGTTCTCTTTAACCCACAGTTGCGACTTAACAAGTAGGGTCACAGTAGACCTGGGAGCAATGGTAATTAAAGGGTGGCTCCACACTCCCCAAAGCCCGCAAGGTGGGACCTCACCATCGGATATAGTTTAAAGTCTTATCCAGGGCCAGATGTTAAGTTAGAGTATACTTTAATTACAAACTCATCTAGGGGGAGAGTCGGTTAAATGACAGTTCCCTTAGGAAATTGTTAGTCTTCTATAATAAGGTTTCAATTTCTGGAAGATTTTATAATAGACCCTTGATGTTTGAGGAGGAGATATGGGAGTGTTGGGCCTACTTTGAAAGTAGCAGTTCAGGGTTTAATTGTGTATTTATTTTGGGAGACAATAAATGGTGGAGTTTCGAGATTTGGTAAACAGGTCAACCGAAATAGCTAAAGTAGAGCACAGAGGGAAAGTAAGAGAGAAATATTTTTGTAGCCCATGTTAAGACTTAGCTATTACTCAATAACATAGCATTGAGAATCCCCACTTGAAGCTACTGCATGGTCCATTCACCAAATATCAATATATATATATATATATATATATATATATATATATATATATATATATGCATATATATATATGTGTGTATAGGGCCGCCTCTTTAATAATTAATCCAGTTCCGGGTCCCTGCCTATCAGGTGGATACCCTCAAGCCAGTTAAAATGTTTACATCCAGCACCCTTATTAGTGACATTTTAACAAGGATAGATAGAAACATAACCTTTCAGAATTTCTGTCGACTGCTCACATAAAAATACGGTCGAACCTGAATACGCGTTTTTCTTCTTCCTTAGTCAGAATAATCGCTCATTCTATAGAAGATTAAGAGCCAAATTAGAAGAAGCGAAATTTAAGGGAGGTGCCAAAAACGAATCCAAATGCACTGTCTACTCTACATTAAAAAAAAAGAAAATAAGAACATAATAATAACAATAATAAGTATTTTACATATAAAAGGGGAGTTGACCTGTTTAGGACAGAGGATGTCGATAGGCTTACTTCTAATAAATGTAAATAAAGCAAGAACTGTGTTAACAAATTTTACGTGTGTAATTCTTGCGGCTGTTTTTCTTGAGTTATCCTTGACATGATTTCAATTTAATTTGTCTACCTTTTTTCACTCATTCGTCGCTACGTTGTGCTTTATTAATATAACTATTCGAACAATTTACTAAAGAATAACTTCGACGGTTTAATTTTTGCATCCGAGTACAACACTGGAATACCTGCATTTGAGGAAAATAGTGAATAACACACTGACTATTTACAACGAATTCCAATAATATATTTTAACAGTAATATTGTACATTTAAATTACAATCACATTAAAAGTATGACTTAAAACTGACATAAACATAATTAATATTTATAGTTGCATCTAATAAAATAAATTAATATTGCAAATTCACAATTTATTTGCTAAAATCGTGAAGTTTTAGCCTTATAATATATGAACGAAACGGTACCTACCAAAATTCGGAGCCTTTTTAAAAGTTAAACTCTGAGAAATTGATGAAAACTGGTTAATCTTTAGTCATGCAGGGTGCAGAATTCTTTGTGTTATTCAGATTGATTGAAAAGTTAAGTGGACCCGTTTTATGAAAATGAGAGTCTATGTGTTAGGCTTACATATAGGTGTTTATATTTTCTATTTATGAATATATATATATATATATATATATATATATATGTATATATATATATTTGGAGTGTAATATTATATTGATCTATGTGTTTGTGACTAGGTTAATTTTGTACTTTGCACATTATTGTTCGTATATAATTACGAAGAAAATTTTACTTTAATAACGCCCACTTTTTTTTAGTTTAATTAAAATTCATCAGATAATGACATTCTAATGGAGCGTACTACACAAACTTGCAGAATAGCTATAAAATATAAAATTGATTTGGAATTATTTACAAAAACCTACATCACTGGCTTTTCCGTTACTTTTATATGTTTGCTAATATTATAACCTATATTTCTTTACTAATTATTCTTATCATAATAGGAAAATCAACAATCGTGCATCATAAATTTAAATGAAATTTTATTTCTCACTGGTTTAAAATGGTTAGGAGTTTTTATAACAGAGAAATATTGGATGAATTATTAAACCATTTTTGTTCTGTAAATGTGTAGTGGTTTGTAGTTTTAATTAGTAAAACTCTTTTTAAATGTTATGACCCATAGAAAACGAGCAAAAAATAATGAAGTAAATGTATCAGAAATTTGAGTGAAACTTCAACACACATTATTGTTTGACTTTGAATTAATAATTATATAATTCTAGATAACGTATTCAGTCAATTATTAAAATGAATAAAATCTCATATTTAAAAGATCGATCAAACAAAATCAATAAATAGACACACAAAGTTTATTAATATTATGAAATGCCTACAGTATTTCGAAATGATATTAAGGTTATCAAGTGTTATTTAATAAAGCCAATTCGTCTCTCTAATAAAGAAACCAATGTTATATATCTTAAACTACCTCTCTTGAAATGTTAAATACGTTGTATGAGACAAATGTAATTAAACTACGTAATGTGTACTAAAAGGAATAAAGAATAAAACAATGAATAATGTAAACTGTTTAGCGATTTCTTACTACATTCACGTCTGTCTCTTCAACTAATAACGATGTGCTGTTACTTTCTTAAATGTATAATCGATTTTAAGAGGTGACATAAACTATTTTACTTTGTCTATTAGTATTTACACTTAGATTAGCGGCATCGTAACGCTCAGGGCGAAATGTGCTGGCCAGTCAGTAATAATTAAATTTATTTAAGTGTTTACGGTCTGCTAGCAGTATATTAGCTTCAGTCGTGCGTAACTATCCATCAGTAACTGACAACTAGACGACTCTACGTAATTTATATAATTCATATATCAGGAGTATCGGGACATGAAAGACATGAATCTGCATACATATATACTATAGCAAAAGAGTAGAGCTCTCTAGTAAATCAAATGCATTTTCACTTAAGCAATTAAAAAAATAATATAACAAAGGAACAACCCAATGTTTCAGTTGCCATTTTTTAAAAAAGATGTTAGCTATTCCTTTTTTTAAATTTAAATGCAATAAACTCGCTCCTACTTTCCTTCGTTAAGTCGTTTGAGCAGTGTGTTTTGCAACATCTAGCTACACTGGTATTTTTTAGATTATAAATAGCATGCCTTCATATAAAAACATATGTAATATCTCTGTTTTCTAATGCACCATTAACCGTATAGGGAAACTAACGCAGTAAATAAGTATATGTATATATATATATATATATATATATATATATATATATATATGTGTGTGTGTGTGTGTGTGTATATATATATATAGTTTAGTGCGTTAGAAGAAAATAGTGAGCTCAAGTCTATAAGAGGAGACGTATCAGGACAATATAAAGCTCAACGCGTACAATTGGAGCTTATATATGAGAACAATAGGAACGGCAAATGAATTCGCAAAAACTATATATTGGTAAATATATATTGGGTCATTTATTCAATAAGGGAATATAGATTGGTTAATTTATTCAATCAGGAAATACAAACAATTAGTTGGGGGGGGAGGGATTCTTTATGCCAAGGCATTTTTAAGCCTAATGCTTCTCTTCAGAAGAGTAGAGAAGAGGCTAGGTAACCTAGTGGGGATGCGGCGTCTAGTGTGGGATTCATTGGGAACGAAATAGATAAATTAAAATTATACATGATGTTGGGGGAGTTTTATCTAATTCTAAATAAAGGAAGAGCGTATTATATAAGTGTGATGTAGAATATCCCGCGTCCCCTCTACTTGGAATCGCCCACACAAATCAAACTAATTTAAACTCCTCCACAATATTTGATCACCACATATAAACTTATGCTATTAAAATAATATTAACCTATTCAATCCAGAAATATGTATATTTAAATTTACTTAAAATACTTTACGATAACGGCAACCGGCCTTCATTTAGTCAAAATCGCCCGCCCGTCACATACTCCCATCTCCCATTTATATCTCCTGACTGTCAGTAAGGTCGATCTAACAACTCCCACGCGCTTGCTTAGCGTATTCTGTCTGCCTCCTCGCACCTAACTATTTTGTTTAGACTACTAACTTACCCTGACCATCATTCGAATTGAAAGCAGCTGAACCTGCTCAGAAACTGGCTACTTCGACACAGTTATTGAACTCGGCCCGAGTCTGCTACTCCAGAAACAAAAGACGAATAAGGAACACCCACGGAATCATATAACAAAGAATATACAAGAAAACCACGGAACTACCAACA
Source organism: Euprymna scolopes (assembly GCF_053919585.1). NCBI lineage: Eukaryota > Metazoa > Mollusca > Cephalopoda > Sepiida > Sepiolidae > Euprymna > Euprymna scolopes. Next base: position 4,354,891 of record NC_136500.1, on the reverse strand, counting down.
TCACCCTTGAAGCTAACTAAACTCAATCTCCTCCTCATCTTTTACAGGACAGAGGAAATGGTTCCTTCCCCCACATCTCTCTACGAGTAATAACACAATTCAACGAAACTTCGCGTCGCTTATAAAGGAGCATATATGTATTCTGTTGTTTATATCCTGCTTGATCATAAATGACATAGATCACTGGTCCTTGCAATCGGGAAATCTAGGACTATATTGTTAAGTTCTTCAGATATTTTCATATCATGGAGATTTGTATTTTCTGGAGTATTGTTTACCGAACTACTTGCTTTGCTGGCTAATCCCATATATATATATATATATATATATATATATATATATATATATATATATATAGATTATTCCTTTTAGCCTCATTCTTGTATGCATGCACCCTAGTTATGCAACTCTTCCCCCATTTAACTAAACTTTCAATTTATTTATTTTTATTATTGTTTTCTTGTTTTATTTTATATTTTTCTTTCTTTTTTTATTTTACTTTACTTATTATCTGTTATCCCATAATGTTATTTCATGTGTTAATTTTAATCTCATCTTTATCCCTGAATTTTATTTAATGCCCTCTGTTATTATTATTATTATTATTATTATTATTATTATTGCCATTTTCAATATTATTATTATTATTAATATTAAATTGTTCCCTATTATCTCACCACGCCAATCGTCCACATCCTAACATTTTCTTTTGTCCTTTTATCCACCTCCATAAACTTTGCTTACTGTTCTTTATACATCTGCCTTGTACCCTCACTCCCTCCTGTATATCTAATAACAAAGAAACCCTGGCGAGTTTTATCAGTGGCATGTATTAGCTTTCATAAAAAAATTTCTGTTCTATTTTGGTGGTGTGTTCGTCCTAACTAGTTGCTAGCAGTGTAATGAAAACGATGTGTCTTTTTCATACGTTTGATTATTCATCAAATGTGTATGCCCATAAAATATTTTTTTAAGAGAATGTGGGTACGTCCTATGTAGAGTTTTTTTCCTCGGGTTTTCTCTGCCAATATTTTAGCTTCGTATACAGTGATGAGGTTAAGCATTCATTTTTTATGGTGCAACCCTCGGATTTTTGGTTATTATAGTTAACTTTGTATTGATCTCTTCATTCTAGTACTAGTGACTTTATATGTTAGATTTATGCATTTGTACGCAATATTTTTAAGTGCAATATGATAAATAGTTTTGCACCTTTGCATGTTACTTCATCCGATAAGTTGTTACTTATTCTACTGTCAATATATTACGGTGTATGTTTAATAATGGCTAGACGATGGTTAGATGTTGGTGTATACATGTAGGGTTAGTGTTTTCCTTTATATAGGTTTTATAAGTATTTAATTCCAGACTAAATGTAATGTCGAGGAAGTTAACCTGCTTCAACTTTGCATTAATTTCAACTTTAAGGCCCAAATTATTCATCCCCCTATGTATTTTTCTTATAACTTAATCGTATTTTACACTTGTAGCGGCCCTTAAAATTATTAACCAATCATCACAATATAAGCCTATGTAACCCACATCAATAGTGTTATTTCTTGTTTAATTTTAAAGCATATAAAGTCCCATAAGATCCGTTGCTTCTGCAGAGTCCAATGATCCCATTGTCCCCCCCCCAATTGTTCTCTATTACAGACAATAATAGGTGTACGGCATTTCTTAATGATTTCAATATCATCATCAGAAGCATTAGTATGGGGCTTAGCCAATGCAATAGCCTTTTCAAAAAGATACTTTGTGATTGATGGGTAATAATCCTTAATGTCAAATGTCAAAAAACACATTTTTCTTGTTCGCAATGCCGATGAACCATTTCACGGGATCCGCTATGTTAATCCATTGTTTCAGCTTGCATTGTTATTTTAATTAACAGTTGATCTTTTCTAATATTCTCTTACCTATCCTTCCCATTTCAGATCTAGTGGGGTTGATCGATCTTGTGGTAGGTTTTGTGTAAAAGCTAGGTTCATGATCCTTTAGAAGGATATATACTTCATTACCTTTAAGCGTCTTGAGCCTATCGCTGATCGGTAATTGATCTGTAATATTCTTACTATCCTTATTTATCAAATCACTAAGGTTATTATTTCTTTGTGATAGTCCTTTACATTATGCATTACGTTATTATAATTTTGTTTTTCTACTTTATGAAAACTCCTGGTTTTATCAGCCTTAACAAGAATATGCTTTGACATGTTTGATATATATATATATATATATATATATATATATATATATATATATATATATATATATATACACACACACATACATATATATATATATATATATATAGATATATATATATATATATATATATATATATGAAAGTATTTGCATACCTTGTCATTGTTAGGTATTATCTAAAGG
>NC_136500.1:4277500-4350000 GCF_053919585.1 Euprymna scolopes | reverse complement strand
ATGCATCCGCCTACCCTGTAACGCGAGTTTCTCTTACAAAGACGAGCATAATTTGCAAAAATTGTTGAAATTGTGAATTTTACATGTTCGGAAAATGTACCAACCCGTAATGATATGGTACTTTTGCAACTGCAGCATCTCCAGTAAAGGTTGTCAAGTTTGCTTCTGGCATATGTCTGCAGGATCATGTCCTTGCTTTTGGCTATAACATGTTTCTCTTGGGCATATTCTATCAGTGTGTTATTCAGTTGCTTCATTAATTCCTGTCTTCGGTTTCCGGAGGTAGTCATAATTTCTTTATTAGCACGTGCCCACCTCTTTTAAATGTCGAAATAATGATTTTTATTTTTATTTGTTTTCAAAGTCTGGTAGATGAGTGTCTAATCAATAATTATCAAATGACAAAATTTAAACAAAAAACTATCAGAAAATAAATTACGCACGGAGTGATGGTTGCATAACTCCGCCCTAACTTCTACTAAAATTGCTTCCTATTCGGCTCAATCCATACCATCGTGTCATGGTGAGATCTCCATTCTTAAGAAATGTAGGTGTAGAAATTGCATGGCTGTAGTAGTTGGAGTATGACTTATTTCCGACTGTAATTCTTGGTATATGTTCCCGGAACTTACTCTTGCATCCGATATTCGACGTTTTACATATAGTCTGGATTAGATATTTACACGCTCTCTTGTGACAAGCTATGTTGTAGTCTTCTCTTAGAAGAACCTTACAACTGGATGTCTTGTGCAGCGCATTCACTTCGTTTGTTTTGTGGAACCTGCACCTGTTTTCCTTGATGAAAACATTCATTTCCTTATAAATATTGGTAGTAAGACCTTGATCTCAGACAGCCATAATAGTGTACTGATACCATTTTTATCAAGTCTATAGTACCTCTCGAGAGGTTAGAGATATATCTTTTGGGGATATAAATTTCTTATATTCATATGTACGATCATTATACCATCTGCTCTTTTATGTGCAAGGCATCCCTTTCAAAAAATATGGTACTATCGCGATACTTTTCTTTTAAAACGAGGTATTAAACATGTAATATATATATATATATGTATATATATGTATACATATATATATATGTGTGTGGGTGTGGGTGTGTATGTGTATGTGTGTTACAAGTCTTCCAAAATTAATGAGTAAACTGGTTATAATAAAATATAGGCCAGGAAAAATAAGATAACACGAAAAACATTGTTTTTTTCTGATTTGTACGGATGCCTTTATATTGTGGAAGAGATAACAATAAATAAACACGTGCGATAATAATAATAATTATTATTATTATAAGTAGTAGCAGTAGTATCAGTAGTAGTATTGTTATTATTATTATTATTAATATAATTATCAATTTCATTATTATTATCATTATTATTTTATTATTTTTATTATTAATATTATTATTCTTATTCTTAGCATTATTTTCATTATTATTATTATTGTAATTATTATATTTTATAATTAATAACGTTATTATTATTATTATTTTTAATATATTTTTGTTATTTATTATTAGCATTATTAATCTTATTATTACTTTTATTATTAAAATTATAATTATTATTATTTGATTATAATATATCATAATACTAATTATTATTACTTTTATTATTATTATCATTATTTTTATTATTTGTATTATTTTTCTTTCTTTATTGTTTTTATTATTATTTTATTTTGTTTTATATAATTATATTCTATTATTATTATTATTATTCTATTACTATTTTTATTATTAGTTTTACTATTATTTTAATTTTTGTTATTATTTTCATATTATTATTATGATTCTTATTTTAATATTACCATTTTATTATTATTTTTCTAAGTATTATTGGCTTTTTATCATTTTGTGTAGTATTAATATTTTTATTTTTTAATTATTACTATTATTATTTTATTATTATTAATATTTTTATGTTTTATAATTATTATTGGTTTATTCTTTATTTTATTAATGTTATTTATTATTATTAATATTATTATATATTAGTATTATTTTATTATGATTATATTTTTGTTTTAATATGATTTTATTTTTATTATTATTATTATCATTATTAATATTATTATTATTAATGTACTTATTATTATTATTATTATAATTATAATTATTATTATTATTATTATTATTATTATTATTAGTATTATTATTATTATTATTCATTTATTCATTCATTCATTCAATCACTAGGATTTTTAACACAGAAGGCCATGAAAGCCTCCCTTTTGGTAAGATCTATAAGGTTTCCTGGAATCTCAGTGGCAAGTCAGAGTTCCAGAACTTGACTTTGACCTGACACATGTAAATATAATTGCGTTATCGCAACAACCGTTTGCAATTGATTTCTCTTCAACAGCAATGATTAGTATTCACTGGAACGTGAGGGACAAAAAAACTTCTAACACCTACCAGTTCTCTTCGGGCTCATCTAGTGGATTTCTGATTAATGTTTTTTTCTAGTCGCTCTTTCCAACGGCTTTTAACGTGTTACAATCATATGGTACTTGTTGGTGCTCACACCTTTTAGGAGAGAAGTTAAGCTAAAATTATATATTTTCATTTTTCTTTGTGTTTCTGTAATTATTATTATATATATAGCTTGATGGGCAAGCTCATGTGTATTAGTTTCGGCATTAATATGTCACCCCTTTTCAGTATTGCCAGCTATTATATCTTGTAAGACATCGCTATGATAACAAATATTTTCTATTCTTCTTTCAAAGTCGTTCGAGATTGTACTTAGTATTCCTTTTAATAGTGGTGTTAACTTGACTTACTTAATTTTCTATATTTTTTAAGCTCTCTAGCCAGTCTGTGTTGTTGCTCTGTTTCTTTGTCTACGAGAGATTTGCATTGCGCTCTCCTGGAAAGACGACATCTAGGGTGTAGCACGCTTTCTTTCTTATTAATTATTATGAAATTAGTATTATTATTTGAAATAGTACTACTAATAATTACTAACTAAGACAAGTTATTCAGGTCATTATAAAAAAAAAAAAGTTATGTTTCAGATCAACTTGGGGTGTTCTCTGGAGTCCGATTAAAAAAAAAGTTTCCCCAAAGTTCCATGATTCTCCACCTCTTTGAATGACCTTTGAAGAGGAATTTGGGTTTTCACGAAAGCTGCTTACAGTGGATTTTTCATTGGCATCGATCGTTAGTCCGAAATGTGAACGGCAATAAGCCTCCCACCGGTCCCAGCCCTCTTTGTATTCATTCATCACAGTTCTGGCTATAACTTTCTCTCCTCGATTTTTCCATTCATCTTGACTCTTACTTATTTGCTGCGGCAAATTTTTTTAGCATAACTTTGTGTAGTTTCAGTTTTCATGATTCCATGTGGGGTTTCATTATGTTTTGTCTTTCTGCCAGTATTTATATGCCCAGCCAGCGCCTGTAAATCGTGCATCTTAATTCCCGCATTCAAGGTTCTTTTCTTTATTATTATTATTATTATTATTATTATTATTATTATTATTATTATTATTATTATTATTATTATTATTATTATTATTGGGTTAGCTTTCACATGAAGTACATATGGCAGTTTTCTCAATCATTAAATCATTTCTCTCCGATAGGCTCATAAGAGTAGTGGTAGATGGACAAAAATCGGAGGCCTGCAATATAAATGCTGGCGTCCCTCAGAGGTAAATCCTGGGCCCAACTCTCTTCCTGATCTACATCAATGACCTCCCTAAACACATACTTAAATCATTCGTTGACATCTATGCTGATGACACGACCATCTATGGCAACACATCAAAGGCTGTAAATGACAAAGTTCTGTCTGATTCTCTCTCCTCTGATCTCGAGCGCGTGGTTCAGTGGGGGAAGAGGTGGCTGGTTACCTTTAATGCATCCAAAACCAAACTCCTATCCTTACATCATCAACGCTCTGATTCCCAGCTGGCATCAATTGTGATGGATGGCTCTCGTCTGGGTGAGGCCCCGTGTTGTGACAAACTTCTGGGTTTGACCTTTACTCCTGATCTGAAATGGAACACGTACATCAAGTCTGTTGCCAAGGTCGCTGGAAAGATGGTGGGATCCTTCTACCGCTCCAGAAGATATCTCACTACTGATGCAATTGTCTATCTATATAAAAGCCAAGTACGTCCAAGAATGGATACTGTTGCCATATCTGGCCAGGAGCTGCAAAAAACAGCCTATCATGCCTTGACAGAGTACAAAATAGACTTCGTGGTTTAGTGGAGGATGCCCTTTTCTCTACCCTGCAACCCCTCTCCAACAGAAGAGACGTTGCGAGCCTATCCTTGTTTTATCGTTATTTTCATGGCAGGTGCTCGTCTGAACTCCAATCCTTGGTCCCCCCTCGCCAATCTTTCACGAAAAAACACCCGTCTAGCTGAATCCACTGTGAAAAATTTCCCCCACTCTATATCTGTGCATAAATCAAAACTTAGATTCCATGAACAAAGCTTCTTTCTTAGAACTGCACGCCTGTGGAACTCTGTTCCGTCTGCCTGCTTCCCTCCGGAATACAACATCGATGTCTTCAAGTCAAATGTTAACAAATTCCTAATGAATCGCCCCCTTAAGTAAACACTTCATCAAATCTCCACACTAACGTAATGTACTTGCAATAACCCTTATCCTGAGTGGCTTACGGGCCTTTATAAGTGGTGACCATCGTGAAAAAAAAAGTAATGCTTATCACATTTATTACTTGATCATATTTGAATTTATATTATCAATAAAAATGGGCAATTGATTTCATATATAATTTTTAATAATAATAATAATAATAATAATAATAATAATAATAATAATAATAATGATGATGATAATAATAATAAATATATATATATATATATATATATATATACACATATATATAAATTCGTATTCCTGTCTGTTTTTGTTCACAATTTTATTTATATATACAAATGGTCCGTTAGTTCACTATTTCAACTATTGCTATATATTATTATTCTTTAAAAAATATACGATTAAGATGTCATTGGTGTATTTTATTAAGGAACATCAATTGTACTAACTAGATGTTAGTTTAAGGTTCAAGCGAAAGAGTTGTTTTGTTTTATTTAAGAGTGTTATTTCATCAACTGTAAATAACAATTATCTTGATAATATATTTAATTAAATGTATTGTGAATTCTTACTTTCGACATCAATGTTTTTATGAAACGAGTAGAGTTATTTCCCCTGATGAGTTTTTTTTTTTTTATATTTCCCGAAGTTCGAAAGAGAAAAAGAACTCTTCCCAAATAAATTAATTTGGTAATCGAAAGACGATTCTAGCGTGGAACAATAAAATCGTGTAGACAGAAAGATATTTTGCTTTATTTTTAAAGATTCAATACTTTTGCATAATTTGACCCGGATTCTCGTGAATGCCTGTCAAGCGTGGATCGGGCCTGACCAACAATCATCGATTTAAACCGAGCGTAGTAGCAGACGCTTTAAAAACAAATACACCGGAACAAATACAATTGTAAATAATCAAAAGTAACAAAAATCTTCTTTTAAAGGACTTAAAATATTTTTATTTATTTTAGTTTATTTATTTTGTTTTGTCTTTTGCAAAATATTTACCAACAAAAAGTCGGGGTTTCTTTTCTTTCAAGAAAAGATAAAAGTTTTAATTGTTTTCACCGTAAATCCTTACGGATAAGTACAAGATTTTTTTCAAGACTTTTTGTCCAATCAAGTTTTTGGTGGTGGGGGAAGAAAATAGGTAAAAATATGTTTACGTAAATTGTTAGATGAAAGTACAGGAAAAATGTAGGTGTTTTTTTTTTCAACAAGATTTAATATATTTCTTATTATTTTATTTTATGTTTTACGGTTCTTCATTGTCGGTGGGAGATCTTTTTCGAGATAAGGATATTTGCTTAGGAATCTTTTACTTCAGTCGACTGTTGAACGGCCATCGACGACAAAGAGGGTAGTAAGAGGGTAAAGGAAAGGGGTAAGTGTGCTCCGATATAATACCGCATTTCATTCGCATATTTTTAAGGGTAGACATTTCGGACGCCCATAAATAAATGATTTAACTATTGGTAGAATCTCACCTGGTGGAGAGGGTATACGTACTTCCTTTTTTGGGCAGTTACATTGGTATGTTTTTATCTCTTCTTTTAATTTTGTGAATTGTTGTGTATGAATTTGAGGGAATGTCGATGTTACTCACGATAAAAATGCTTAATATCCTTAGAATAGTAGGTGTGTTACAAAACGGAACTTTATGTCGACCCGGGCAACGCCGGGTGCGAATGCTAATAATAATAATAATAATAATAATAATAATAATAATAATAATAATAATAATAATATTTGCAAATATAATAATAATAATAATGCTATTTATAATAATATTAAAACTATTAATAGACTTATATGCAAATCGATATTTTTGTTCTAACTCCGATAGTTTTCAATGAAAATTTGTGCAATTAGCACGTGATATGGCAACACAAATCGAAGCGTATATCTATAATGTTCAGCTAATCTTCACAGTAATAAACAATTGGCAGCCATTTTGGTGATTTGCATATTTTCCAGCGTTCCAACTTTCTATGCAAACCAATACTAAAATATGGTACGCGCTTTAATATCATCGAAACATTGACTACTTTAGGAATTTGTGAATTGAGAAAAACAATAATAAAAACCAAAAAACTTCAATACAGTGCCATAGTACAATCAATACCTTATATAATTACCATTTTATTGACAAGAGCAAAAAGCCTTTGGTCCATTGAAGATGTCAAACTTTCGATTTCATCTTTTTTTTTAATTCAATTTTAACCCCAAACAAGGCACAGTGCCACTTTGAAGCAGGGAGCTACAATCAGGGACTAAATTAGCGGGGGCATTATGAAGGCAGAGGAGTAGAAAGATGTTTGTTAACATTACACTTGAACTTCTGCATACCATTGCTGTTTGGAAAGCAGAATCCCGGAAGGGAGTTCCAAAGACCCGCAATTCTGGGGAAGAAACTATTGGAGTAAAAGGCTTTCTTGCACCTAGGGGTCTCTACTGTAAAGGGATGAGACTTAGTAGATTGTCGGGTTTGTCGGGGGTAGTTACGTCGGGGAGGAACAAGTGTTTGCAGTTCGTCAGAGCATTCACCATTGAAGTATTTGTAGAACAGGCAGAGGGATGCAACATCTCGTCGATGGGACAGAGGCTGAATCCTAGATGGCAGTTCAGGACCTATCAGGTTGGCGACTCTCTTTTGAACCCTGCCCAGGAGGGAGAGACAAGAAGCAGATGCACCAGCCCAGATGTGACAACAGTACTCCATACATGGGCGAATGGTTGCCTTATAGAGGTATAGGATACTCAGGCGTAAGTAGTTTTCTAGCACGGTAGAGGGAAACAACCTTCCTTGCAGCAGCCTTGGCTATGCTCTCAATGTATCTATTCCAGTTAATATTCCCTGTAAACGTTAGGCTGAGGAGGTTAAAAGAAGTACTTTCAGGTAATGTGTTCTTGGCCATTGCTATTGGTGGTAGAGAATGGTTCTTGTAGTTATTGAAGGAAACAAGCTTAGTCTTATCAGCATTGAATGTGATCAACCATTTTAGTCCCCATCCACTACGGATTGGAGGACATCCGCTAGTGTTTCTGCCATTTCCTTGGATATGTGTTCATTTGTTTTCCCCTCATATCTGTTATAGAGAGTGGTGTCATCGGAAAATATACCCATCTCTGAAACAATTTTATCAGGGAGGTCGTTTATGAATATAAAGAATAATAGAGGTCCAAGGACAGACCCCTGAGGTACTCCCGCATTTATGTCGTATTGTTTGGATGTACGACCCTCGTGGACAACTTTGATTTTTCTATTACTTAAGAAGGATTTAATTACATTATGAATTCTTCCAGTGATTCCATGTGATCTAATTTTCCTTAGAAGACCATCGTGCCATACCCTGTCAAAAGCCTTAGATATATCGAGGACCACTGCTCTACCCTCCCCTGTTTTATCCAATGAACGGTATATACGTTCAGAAACTACAGTTAAGATATCTGCTGTTGAACGGGCTTGCCTGAATCCATATTGTTTGTCAGTCAGGAATTTAGCAGCTGTTAGGTGCTGGACTAGGACGAAACCGGAAGGAGGCTAATGGGGCGATAATTTAGTGGGTCAGTTCTTTCACCAGAATTCTTGAAGACTGGTACCACAGAGGCGGTTTTCCAGCAGTCGGGAAAACAAGATTCGTTAAGGCATTTATTGTAAAGTTTGGACAGAACTGGAGCAACCTCGGCAGAGCATTTTTTTAATAGCACGGCCGGGATGAGATCTGGTCCACACGCTTTTGAGGTGTCTAGGTTTTTTATTATAGCATGTACCTGAGAAGGGGTGATTTTCAAATCGTCAAGTGTGGCGTCTGTTCGCAGAGGAAAATCAGGGAGTGAGTGGTGTACCGAGCTCAGCGTGGAGTTTGAGGCAAACCGACTGGCCACCAGATTAGCCTTGTCAGTTGCCGTGCAAGCAACCTCGTGATCTTTTGATAGTGGGGGAATAGTTGACTGTTTATTATTTACTACGCTGTTGTAGATTTTCCAAAAATCCTGGGTTCCTAATTTCTGTGCTTCGATGCGTTTTCTGGTTGTTTCAGAGTAATCTGTCTTAGCTGTCTCTATTACTCTCTTACAATTATTTCTAGCTTCTATAAACTTCTGTTTATTTGAGCAGGACTTATATCGGTTGAATCTGCGGAACGCATGCTGCCTTTGACAAATGCCAGCTGCACAAGCAGAAGTAACCCATTGGGGGGAGTGGGGCTTGCTATAGAATTTCCGTGCGGGAACATGTGCTTCAATAGCAGTTTTGAACCATTCAGTGGTCTCATTTGCACACTGTTCCGCTGGAAGAGTAAATATATTTTGCCATGGGGCATCTCTGATGAGCTCCCTGATCGCTTCCCAATCAGCCTTTTTGTAATACCTCGTTGTTTTGAGTAGTGGGTCTTCAGTTTTAGGGCGAGAATTTAGGCTGATTTCTACCATTATCACAGCGTGATCAGCATTCCCGAGTGGGCTGTGGGCATTTGTTGTACATTCATTGTGAACCGTTTCCAGAAAAGGATCTAGAAGTGAGGCATGTTTATCTTGCTGGTCTGGGAAACGTGTCGGAAATGTAACCATCTGATGAAATGTATTTGACAGCAGTGAGATTAGCATTCCTATTATCATCCTTTGAGTTGTACTACCTTCCTCTGGAGTAAATATTTTGTATCAAGATGATCCAGACATTTTCGATGGACTTTACATCTGGAGAACAGGCTAGCCATCGCATTATTTTCCCATGTCTTGCAAAAACTCTCTCCAAATATTCAGTGGCTATCATTGCATAATGATGGGGTGCATTACTATGCATGAATACCATCTTTTCCCGGAATGCTAAATTCTTCCTCTTGTGCAGATTTCCACGTTTTCCTTAATGAAGTCAATGATGAATTAGCCCGTAATTTTCACTCCATCTGTGATTCTGAATATGCCTACCAGCTCATTGCCGATGATTGCCACCCAGAACATTACACCACCTTTTGACACCTGATCCTTCGGAGACGTAGACATTCATTATGGTACAACCCCTCTCCACCCGTCGTGTCCGTCAAGTGTCGGTCAACACTCATCGGTGAACAAAACAGTTTTAAAATTCACCTTCATGTGATCCCTTGCCCACTCCATCCTCTTTTTTTGTGGATATCCTTCAATTGAGAGCGGACCACTGGCTTTCCAAATATTGTAATCGTCCTCATAATACGACAATGCGTTGATTTGGGCACTTTTTCAAAAACTTGTTTGCTAGTTTCAAGTGGGTTACGGCAAACTGCTCTCTTGATCTTGCTCATTGTTCAGCGTGACATATATGATTTCTTGCAAATTTTTCCTTTGTCAGAACGTCCGTTGAAAATTGAGTGTTAGTACACTATTTTTTGATTGTACGATGATCACGGTGTAATCCTTGGGCAATTCCTCTGGTGTTATCTTTTTATGGAGCGTTTGAACAATTTTAGACTTCTCAGCTTTACGTTCTATCCTGCATATACAGTTGGTACGCTGACAAAAACTGCAATTCACCAAAATGTCTGCAGTTTGCTCGCTATTGCGCAGATCAGCTTAAAACTTTATATTATTTTTTTTTATTTATTGCGGACTATTATCCTTATCTTTTTTTAGATGTTTTTTTCACTACGCTTCGCCCACCTATTTCTCTTTCCTCCGCCAGGTGGCAACAGCGACGGATAGGAACTGAATCTCCTGACAGCATTCACTGCAATTACTGCCTTCCGTAGTAGCTATCGTTTTGACCGAGTAAGCTTCTAGCCTGCTTTGAGTAGAATTGAAAGCGTTATCTTCAGATAATTCTCACGTCGACCCGTAGAGATTCAACTTCTCTATCAATTGCGCCACAATTTTATAGCTGCGCATGCGTTAGTGTTGCCGTATAACGTGCGAAGTTTCACGGATTTTCATTGGAAACTATCTGAATTAGAACAAAAATGTTCTATATAATGCATATAATTCTGGCACGTCGTTTAGGTTTCGGAAAAATATGTTTTGGATAAAATAAATAACACGTAGTAAATATTTACATTTCTATGAAAAGAGTGTCCATAGTAGTTAACATATGTAGCCTTCTAACATGAGCAAAATTAACAAGTACAAATCAATCCTAGATAGTTAAATACAAATCATGAAATCATATAATCAGCGAATATCATTCATATATTTTTGCCCACCTTTTTTTGTGAGGACTTTTTCTATATTTTCCTTGCTTGTCCCGAATGATCGTTTTTTTTAAATAAAGTTGTATTTGCTTCATTCTTTTATAAAGTATAGCGACATATCAAACTTAATACGCGTTCTTTTCCCACTTTAGTATATAATTATATATTATAATATTCGCAAATGAGGTTACATCAGAGGAAGTCACTCTCATTTCTGGTCCATGGTTATCAGATTAATATTTTTAAGTAACATTGCGGAATTTGTAGATCTGTTAGCTTTTAAATATTTGACTGTTTTCAATGCGTAATGGAGAGACGAACCCTGGATCTACAAATATGCTTTATACTTTATAGGTATCACAAAACGACGCTACACCCAAGAGTGGTAAGTATTAGATTCTTCAAAATTTATCTTGGTTGACCTTTCGTTTCCTAATCATTTGCAATGTATATCTGTTCAGAGATTGAAACATCCATAGTAAAACGGGATGGTTTATCCATATTGTTCTTAGGGAAGTAAAAGGGCGATGACTCACACTTGATTGCTTAATGACACAACGATTTTCGAAAACAGAAAAAAAGATTATTGAGGTTAAAATTAAGTGGTTCAGTAGATCCGACCACAATCCTCAATACTGGCAACTTCTATGCACTTAGCGATCAGAGGAGCAAGTTTCGACAAATATTTGTTGGAAAATTTAAAGATAACAGAAGATATCTCAGCGGGGCATTGTCTTAATATTATAGCTAAAATGAGGTCAGGCGCACGCACTTTGGAAGTCCCTATTTATTTTATAAACCATGGTTATGCGAATAACTTATTTCGAGATTAATGCGTAGTTTAAATAGAAGTGACGTTAAAATGAGAGTTGGTGTCTCGCTTTGGTTTATGTTATTCTGTGTTTGTTGAGCTAAGTAAATATTCATTATTTAGCACACTATTAAAATGCAATATTTATCGAGAGTTCCTAATTTCAACGACACTATACATTTTATAACATGGCCGTTACAAGTTAAGCGTGTCGGTACATTTAAACTACTCGGACGCTATATGTTGTATGGTCCCGTCGCAGGAGGAAACAAACAAGCAAATTAAATAATTTTTTAAGTTAAAATATAAGTCATTTAGTCGTGGGTTTTCCACCAATAATATATTCCATTATCTTCGGAACGTATTTTTGCACTACCACGTGTTTTGCAATGCTCCGCCATAGTACATGCACTTTTTAACAGTATGTCTATCTTCGCCAACTGATGCCGGCTATAACCCGCGTCTTCACATATGTATTAGGCCGTGGGGTTTAAAAGATGTGTTTTCAGATAAAGAGTCTTGGGCATTCCTATTAGTGATAGAGCAGGTTTATTGTAGTTATTGAAGGAAACAAGTTTAGCCTTAGCAGCATTGAATGTGACCATCAATGTTTGTCCACATTCCAATACAGATCGGAGGTCATCTTCTAGTGTTTTTGTCATTTCTCTAGATATGTGTTTTTTTTACATAGGCATCACCACTTATTAAGGCCAAGAAGTCACTCAAGGATAAGGGTTAAAGAGTGTGCAGTAGACAATTGGATAATATGATAATCTTTAGTAATGGAAATTCGGTAAATTTGTTAATCAAGAACTTGTTTACGTTAGACTTGAAGACAACATATTGTAGTCAGTTGGAAAGACAATTCCACAGGCGTGCAGTTCTAAGAAAAAAGCTTTGTTCATAGGTTTAGACACAGATAAAGAGTGAGGGAAATTATTGATAGTTTTTTTTTCTGCTAGACGGGTGTCTCTTGTGAATGTCTGACGAGGGGGGAGGGCATAGATTGGAGCTCTGCAAGCACTTGCCAGGAAAATAATGATAAACCAGAGACAAAGTCGCAACATCTCTTCTGTGAGAAAGAGGTTGCAGGGAAGAGAAAATGACATCTCCTACAAGTCTATGAAGTCTATTTTGAACTCTATCAAGGCAGGATAAGTTCTTTTTTCGCAGCTCCTGACCAGATATGGCAAAATACTCCATCCTTGGACGTACCTGGCTCTTATATAGATAGAGAATTGCATCAGCAGTGATATATCTACTGGATCGACAGAAGGGTCCGACCATTTTTCCATCGGCCTTGACAACGGATTTAATGCATGTGTTCCATTTCAGATCAGGAGTAACGGTCAAACCCAGAAGCTTGTCAAAAACATGAGGCCTCCCCAAGACGAGAGTCATTCATTTCAATTGATGCCAGATGGGGATCAGAGCATTGATGATGTAAAGATAAAATCTTGGTTTTAGATGCATTAAAAGGAATAAGCCATCTCTTTCCACATTGTAGGAAAATCTAGGGCAAAACGAGATACTGAAGAGAAAAAGAACTGTCGAGTCAAAGGTAGCATTGACATTTAAACCATATTCTGTGTACTGAACATTCAAAGTATTGGAAAAATATACCACAACAAAAACAGATAAGAAATTATTTTAAACAGATGATTTATTCACTTAACTGTATTGCCCCGTTTTGCTACAAGCTTGGGGCAAAACGAGAGGGATCTCAGTTTGAATAAGTCAGTCTTCACAGAGCTCACAAATGAAGATTTAGGTCTTGTTGCATTCGTCTAGACCTTCACAATCGTAGTGTGCCCATTTCCTACAGTCCCCTTGGCAGGCTAGGGAAAGAACACGGTTTCAGCAGAACCATAAAAATAGATCAACATAGATCAATTGTGAATACTTACTCCTTTTTGATGTACGGGGCTGAATAAAACAATGGTAGACGTTGACGGCAAGGCGTTACCACGTGATCTGTTGATCAGACTCCTAACGAAAGAGCTCTCTCTCTCTCTCGCTATCTCTCTCTCTCTCGCTCTCTCTCTCTCTCGCTCTCTCTCTTTCTCTGTTTCAATTATCTGTGGTGTCTCGTTTAACCCCGCTATCTCATTTTGCCCCAGGTTCCCCCACCACTTGCTCAACATCAGATGAAGATGACTTACCTGAAGAAATGTGTTTACATAACAGGTGGCACCAAGACTCTTCAAACCCGCAAAGGAATTCAGGCTGCGTCGTTCATTTGTTTTCCTGTCGTGTCAGTTATAGAGAGTGGTGTCATCAGCATATATACCCATCTCACAGAGAATGTTGTCAGGGACGTAATTTATGGATATTAGAAATTATAAAGGTCCACGGATAGACCCTTGAGGCACTCACGCATTTATATTATATTGTTTGGATGGGCGACCATCGATACCAACCTGGATTTTTCGCTTATTTAAGGATTTAATTATATTAAAGATTCTTCCAGTGATATCGTATGATCTGATTTTCCTGAGAAGACCTTCGTGCCGTACCCTGTCAAAAAAACATATGTATATATATATATATATATATATATATATATATATATATATATATATATATATATAGAGAGAGAGAGAGAGAGAGAGAGAGAGCTACCACTCTACCCTCCTCTGCTTTGTCAAGTGAATGGTATATTCGCATCGAGATTACACTTGAGATGTCACGGGTTCCTAGTTTTTGTGCTTCGATGCGTTTTTTCGGGGTTTCAGTAAATTCTCTTTTAGCTGTAGCTATTTATTTCTTACAGTTATTTCTGGCTTCTATATAGTTCTGTCTGTTTGAACTGGACTTATGTCGGTAAATGAGCGGTGCGCACGCCGCCTTTACGAGATGGCAGCTGCATAAGTAGAAGTAAACCATTGAGGAGAATGGGGCTTGCTATAAAACTTCCGCGCAGGAATATGTTCTTCAATTACTGTTTTGAACCTTTCAATGGTCTCATGTGCTCACTATTCAGCAGGAAGTGATAAGATATTTCGCAATGGGGCGTCTTTGATGGGATCATTGATGGCTTCCCAGTCAGCATTTTTATAATATCTCGTTCTTTTGAGTAATGGCTCTTCCATTTTGGCTCTAGAGTTTAGTGCGATTTCAACTATTATCACTAAATGATCATCATTTCCAAGTGGGCTGTGGGCATTCGTAACACAATCATCTGGGACTGTGGTCAGAAACAGATCTAACAGTGGTGTGTGGTGTTCTTGCTGGTCAGGGAAACGGGTTGGAAACGAAACCGTCTGTTATAGGGAGTGAGATATAGAGAAGCTATGTGTTGTGCTACCTGCTGAGTCTGTCTAAGTAGAAAATCCAAGCCAGTGCTTGGGGTAGACATTGAATTCACCAAATACTTGCACTTGTGCGCTAATGTCGAGGGAAAGTGCAGTATCTATACTGTCAGAGACTTTGTTTACAAAGGTACACTCCTGGGGCGAGGGAGAGCGGTAGAGAAAATAAAATTAACTAATGTTATTTTGCATGTTAAGTCTAAAGGACATATAGGCTTGATCGTCAGATTCTAGTTTTGTTTCTCTAGTCAAGGGGAGGGTGTTTCCAATAAAGAATCCAAGCCCATGCATATGTCTGTCAGAGTCCTTACGGCAGAGTGGGAGATATCCGGGTATATTAAAATAGTGAGAGGGGTGCAAAAGTGTAGGTTTGTGTCACTTAGTGCTGAGATATCCGGTGTGTGTGTGTGTGTGTGTGTGTGTGTGTGTGTGTGTGTGTGTGTGTGTGTGTGGAGAAATGCTTCAACATCATTTAAATTAGCCCACGGATGTTCGTAAATGCAATCATCAAGGGAGGAGGAAATTTGGTTTTGTTTGAGTTTTGTTTGAGTTTTGTCCTGCTTTATGCGTAATTTTAGATTATATGCCATCATGTTTCAGTTTATGTGCGGAACTAGTGGTTATGCAGAATACTATACATACAATACAAGTATACCATCAGCTGATCCTCCATCTACTAGGATTGTGGCATCGGGAAAGCTCACCGGGGATGAGTGCAGGGCCCCTTTTCCATGCGCATTATGGCACTGCAAACATCCCGATATTATTCAGCTGGTGATGGAGTAGCCGCTCTAACCGCTAGCAAAGAATTAAGACTCATGTTATTGGGTTAGTATATATCTACTGATAAATTACTCTCCTCAAAGTGATTAAGGCGCATTGTATTTCATTGTTACTGGAGGAGGTGGTGAGTAAAAGTTCATGTAGTGGAAGCAGCTATATTTGTGACAGGTTTGTTGGATGGAGTTAGTATATGGTTTAATACTTTTCCTTTAAATTTATATTTTTTTCCCTTATTTTTAAGTTGGCTTAGGAATAGGATAACGCGTTACAGGAATGTTTGATATTAAGAATTAAATAAAACTGTGACTGCCCAGGCTCTGCTTTTGATGGCAGGACGGTTAGGGTGTATCTTCAATGTAGATGCAAGTAACCTCATTTTTGATACGGTGTACAGTACATGTATAATTGGAAAGTAAAATTATTAGCTATGTCCTGCTCAGTGGGTATAATAGAGTAAATAGGTATATGGACAGATTTCCTGCAGATGCGAATACATTGAGGTTGCAGGTATTAAGTATGTTCTACTTCTAACGGAGATATATTCAGCTTTTCGTTTGAAATCATGAAGTATTTTGCATTACAGAGTATCGGTTCAGTTTTTGTTTGGGTTGCAAACCTAAGGAATAGACAGCTATTGTTATGTAATGTGGATATATGTATATCTAAGTACAGACTATGGATAGTGAGTATCTATCTGGTAAGTCAGTCAATTAGGTCAGACACAAATCATTGGGGATCTATTTTGAGACACTTAGTGACGTATCTAATATCACTGTATATTTCAGGTAAAAAGATAATTGAAAGTAAGGCAAACTAAGTTCCGTGGTTTGCTTTAGATAGCAAGGAAACTACATTTTCAATAAAGCGAGTTTGTAGTGATTGTAGATATTTAGTATAATACGATGAGGCCTATCTGCTAATGTAGGAAAATAAATCCAGGTTTGGGATTAATTCTGAAATTTGCTTTACACAGCCTTTTAAGAATGAAGCAAATTTTCGCCCGTACGAGGAAGGGATGACGAGTTTCAGCTTTAGGGCATAAAGATTAAAAAATAGATTTAAGTGATTAGCATCAGTTTTGAAAATAGTCTGAGCTAGAATAGTAAGTTTAGGTAGTATGCATACACAATTTTTCTAATGAGGAAGGGCTATACATAGGGGAATTGAGGCTCGTTGGTCTAGTAATCCCGACACAAGGAATTCTGGCATATTTATTCTGCTCCAGGGTTTACACAATGCGTTAAGGAGAAAAAAGAAGAGAGAGAGAGAGACAAACTATTTACAGTTATTCACTCGCCTATATAATAACAGCTAAAATTGCCTAGTAAATTTACAAGTTATACCGGCTAGTCATATTAGTAAAGGTAGGTTATGCGTCAGGGTTCCAGATGGTTTTCAAGATATTAAGTATCACACTTAAATAAAGTTCTACTTTGTTCTAACTAAATGAGCATAATTTAGCTTCTCTTTTTTTTAAGCTAATCTTCTCTTGCTATCGTCATGTTTTCTTGTTTTTGTTACATAGGCAGCGCAACTTATCAAGGCAAAGAGACTATTCGAGGATAAAGGTTAAAAGGTGTACAGTAGAAATTTGACAATATAGTAATTTTCAGTTATGGAAATTAGGTAAATATGTTAACTTATAATGAACAGCTCATCAAAACTTTTTACGTTAGACTTGAAGACAACCGTATTGTAGTCAGCTGGAAAGCCGTAATGGAAGACAATTCCATAGGTGTGCACTTCTAAGAAAGAAGCTTTGTTCATGGGATAAGGTTAAGGCACAGATAAAGAGTGGGGGAAATTGTTATATGCTAGACGGGTGTTTCTTGTGAACGTTTGGCGAGGGGGGACCATAGATTTGAGCTCAAATATTATTTAAGCGAAGTGAAATATACTATTTTAAGCTGTTATAATTCTATATTAATTGGAGAGACTTATCAGGATAATATGCCGTGAAATATAAGTAATTAATTATAGAAACTTTCGAAGAATAAAACCTAGGAAACAATAGATTTGCTTAATTTTAAGCGGAACGGATAAAAATTTTACGTAGCTCAAATTTTTGGCTTCGGACAAGAAAGATAGATTCTCAATACCCTAAAATGAAAAGTCACTCTTCACTATGTGACCTCAGCCTAAATCAGTTTTCCCCTCATTTACGTGTTTGACGAATTCCCCTGACTCGGAGAATGGTGTTTGTGATATAGAGATGCTATGTTAAGGAAGTAAACGTGAGGGAAACTGATTTAGGGGTGAGGTCACTTAGTGAAGAGTGACTTTTCATTTTGGGGAATTGATACTCTATCTTTCTTTATATGCATATATATATATATATATATATATATATATATATATATATATATATATATATATATCGTGTTTAGGTATTAATGCTTATGAAACAACACGTCTAAATCATCGGTAATGAAAATAAGTAAATAAAACTATATATAACGTACAGGGTGAAAACTGAAAAAAGATTTAAGCAACATAAGTAACACATTTAAGCAATATAAGTAAACGGAGAAAAAAAGATTTAAGCAAATATGAATAGGCCTATTGTGTGAAGAAAAAATGAGTAAATATTCACCGTGAGAATAAATTTTAACCGCCATTAGGGAAGGAAGGAAGGAACACGATAAATTCACAAGGGGGTAGGGTTGGGAATTTATTCAGTCAACATAATTCATATTTAAGTTTTTTTTTGTTTTGTTTTTTTTTTGTTTTTATTTAAATGTATGGATATTTGAATACGCAACAAGGCTGAATCCATACCAAGCTGAAAATTGTTACAAAATAAAGTTCTGTCTTCTTACTAAATAAGAATAATTTAGCTTCTTTTTTTCTTTTTTTTATTAGCTAATCTTCCCTTGCTATGTTCATGGTGTCTTATTTAAGCGAGGTGGAATAGACTAGTTGTAGCTGGTATAATTCTATATTAATTGGAGAGAATTATCAGGATAATATGCCTGGAAATATAAGGAATTAATTATAGAAACTTTCGAAATAAAAAAAAAACCTAGAAAACGATAGATTTGCTTAATTTTATGCGGAATTGGTGAAACTTTTACTTAGCTTAAATGTTTGGCTTCGGACAAGAGGCTAGATCATGTTTGACGAAGTCCCCTGACCCTGTATTCAAGTGGATTTTAATTTTCCTTGAATACGAATATTTGCAATGATTTCTTAAAAAAAAAAA
This sequence comes from Euprymna scolopes, assembly GCF_053919585.1. Taxonomy (NCBI): domain Eukaryota; kingdom Metazoa; phylum Mollusca; class Cephalopoda; order Sepiida; family Sepiolidae; genus Euprymna; species Euprymna scolopes. Next base: position 4,331,141 of record NC_136500.1, on the reverse strand, counting down.
CATGATCAGGGTCCATATGCATGTGTAACACAATCCTCTGCTACTTGAGTAAGGTATACCTCAGAAATCTATAATTACTGATATTCTCGATTTAGGAGGTGATGTGTAAGGTTATAAGCTATATATGCTTCCAGCTGCGTTTATGTTACTCTGGAAACTAATCTAATTACTGTGGTTTTCATTACACTCGCTACATACATAAACCTTGTGTGTGTATCACTTCGTCTATACTGTCAAAGACATTAATTATTGGAGAAAAGTCCGAAGTAGAGAGGGAATAGTAGAGTTTATATAAAGAGACTATGCAGTCCTATAGGATTAGCACGAAAAGGCTTGATGGTGTGGATTTTCACAAGGTTTCGATTCAAGCGTGTTTGTGATTCGGTAGTAATAGCAAATTACATATACAAATCACTAAACAGTCTAAGGCACAAAAACACACCTGGACAGAAAAGTGTGTTCAGGGTTTTTCGAGACATGGTGAGATAAACACATGTTCGAATCATAGGTGACCTCATAGCAGTGACGCAAATCACACGCGGATGGAGAAGGAACAATGAACTGCTTGCCACAGGTTATAGATATTACGCTATGCTCACAGTCTAAAGAGTAAAACATTACACTCCTTTCTCCCCTATTTTCAAAAATGTACGGCATACATTTTTCCTACACGCCCTCTTCTCACCTATTCTTCATACCTGTCAGATAATATCTCCGATATGCATTTTCAATATATTTTTATCCATTTTCCAATAAATATATGGCGCAAACATATGTTTTCTATGTGTCCCGTCTTAAATAATTTATTCGGCCCGACCCTTTTTCACGGCCAATATGGCATCATTCAGGGATGAGGGAAAAGTAACCCCATATTCGTTAACAGCTTCCACGTCAGCCGTCCCATGTCAATTCCAATATCAAGGCGCCTACTGCATTATCTCAAAAAAAATGTTGACTACATCTCATCCGACAGATTTCTGACTCCTTTTATACAGGCGTTATTCTCTAAACCTTTAATTCATTTTACTTCTAAAGTTCTTACGTATCAGCGGCATCTGTTCTATCTTTTTTTTTTAAATTTCTCCTACTTCAGATTCACTACATAGTGGCCACGTCACCATTACACGCCCGCTCTTGTGTTGGAAGTTCTTTTACACCCAGGATTGGGCATTTTCAATCAGCCGAAGCTCCCAAACGGCCCTATCTGCAAGCTTCATCTATGTGGGTGCATCCTATCGCGCACCCTCGTTGCAGTTACAACAAACCTTTAAGCCCATAGGCTTGTAGTACTCCCGTTTTTATTGTATGCGAAGAATATGATCTTTGAACCGTAACATCGCTCAGCTTAATCAAGCTACACAAAGACGGCGAAAATAGCATTTTTCATACTCGAAAAATGTATTAAAAAATTCTCCCTTGCAGGGTCCTGTGAATCCCTTCCAAAAATATAGTTAACCGCCTGTGTAAATTTAATCCTGCCCCCTCTTTAAAATTCTAATTTTACTAGACCGACCATTTTATCTTCATCTAATCTTTTGATTTGTTTTCTGTCTGTTTTTTTAATTAATATTCTGCAGACTCCTGGAAAACAACAATTACACATTATGTAATACAATATAAAATCATCAATACATATTTTTCTTACAATGAACATTAACTTCTCAGTAATTACATGAACAACCTCCTTCAGGCCTTAAAAAATGTTCAAAAATGCCGTTAAAACTGGAAAAACAATGTTCACGATTTACAGAAACTGTCCATTCTTCTGACCTGAAAAAGAACATAAATTCTTTTTTCTTTTCTTTTTCTTTGTCTTTTTGAACTAGTTCAAAACAACCGACGCCCATTTCCTCTATAAACTTCTGCAACGGTGTAAATATTTCAATCATTCCAAACATCTTCCTCCGTGTGTTCTCCTGTTACATTTTCTTACTGTCTTTCTCTCTCTCTCTCTCTCTCTCTCACTCTCTCTTTCATCGGTCCATTGCCTTCTAATTTTTACATCAAGTAATATTTTTCTTCTGTTCATAACGAGTTCATTTCTAATACGATAAATATTTCTCCTAACTATTTTCTATATATAAAGTTTTAGATCTTTGTGTCTGTATGTCTTGTTTTCTTTCTCTGTGAAAATGGTGTGCGTGTATATTGCTTTTTTTTTCTTTTGCTCCTTCATTTTTCTTTTTTTCCAGACATTTTATCGTGCCTTATGTGTTTTTCTTGTCTTTTTTTCTTGACACGAAATCTCCATTCCATTTTCAGGACCTGCTTCCACGTTGTATTTTTCCCAACCCAAGTTCGATATCGCATCCTCGATGCGAACCCGTCAACCGACACCAAATCAATATATGTAATATATAGGTTTATATTGGAGGAAATGGTATATTAAAACGTGTCATGAGTAATCTAGTGGATGTAAGATATTGTTCTTTAGACAGACAGATAATAAACTTATAAATCGTGTCGATGGTGTTTAGTCAATAGGACTGAATCATGTTGTATCAGACTTATCGCACGGGATTGTTTTACAGTTTTTTTTTTGTTTTTTTTATATTTTCACCCCAAACAAGACAAATTGCCACTTTGTTGTAGGGGGCTACTATCGGGGACATACGCATAAGAGGGACTGTGTAGGAAGTTGAGTAGCAAGATGTCGGTTCACGTTGAACTTGACCTTCTGCATGTCAGTGCAGTCGAGGAAGCAGGGACCCGGAAGGGAACTCCAAAGTCTAGTTGGTCTGGGGAATAAACTACTGGGGTAGAAGGCTCACTTGCATCTAGGGATCTCAACTGTGAAGGTGTGGGATTTTTCTGAGTGTCGGGTTTGTCGGGGGTATTAACGTCGTGGGGGCACAAGTGCGTGCAGTTCGTCAGAGTATTCTCCGTTAAAGTACTTGTAGAACAGGCAGAGGGGTGCAACATTTCGTCGATGGGACAGAGGCTGAAGTATAGCTGACCGTTAAGGACCTATCAGATTGGTGAATCTTTTTTGAACCTATAAATGGTTCGCTATCGAAAATATAAATGTTTATTTCACCAAAAATCTTAAGAAATACAAATGTGTTTTTTTTTCCTCATATTTTAAAAACGTGTAAGTAAAATAATTGTTTGGGAAATCCATTTCCAATTGTGGTAATTAAAATCCAATTTGACTAATATTTTAATAATTTGTAATAACAAATAGAGTTAAATAAAACACCTTTAACAAACATTCATAATTAAAAATAAAACAATTAGTTTGGTGCAAAAATAATGTTGATTGTTTAACATATAGGTGAACGTACAAAAAAATGCATTACTTCTGCAGCAATCTGATACGTAAACAAAAAAGGAATCACAGACAAAAAATGATACCAAATAATGTTACACTTCCATGTTTAGCATAAGTTAATAAAATATTGGTCAAATCTTATTTCGATCATTATAAATGATATCAACATTACTCAAAAACAACAAAGTTTTCTTAAACTTAACTTCTTATATGTAACGAATACCGACAGCCCACTTGTAAACGCCGATCATGCAGTGATGATTGTTGGAATCGCCCTAAACTCTAGACCCAAAACTGAAAAGCCATTGCTCAAAACAACGAGATATTATAAAAAAGGCTGAGTAGAAAGCATGCAGTCATCTCATCGGTGACGCCCTATGGCGAAATATTTTTTTCACTTGCTTCTGAATAGTTATCATAGACAATTGAATGATTCAAAACGGCATTTGAAGCACGTGTTCCTACGCGGAAAAATTATAGCAATCACCACTCTCCCCAATGCTATACTTCTACTTGCGCAACTGCCAGTGCTTAAAGGAGTCTAGAAGCATATAGAAGCCAGAAGTTACAGTAGGGAAGATAAAGCGACAGTTAGGAGAGAATTTACTGAAACCACCAAAAACGCATAAAAGCACAGAAATTAGGAACCCGTGACTTCTTGAAAATTGACAACAGTGTAGAACATAATGGACAATCAACAATTTCCCCACTTTCCAACAATCATGGGGTGATTTGCTCAGTAACCGAGAAGGCTAACATGCTTGCCAGTCGGTTCGCTTCCAACTCCACACAGGACCCTGCAAACAACCCCCTCCCTGACTTTAATTGCTCCGTCGATGTAGTTTTAGTTGTCTCATAATTTTACAACAAATGGCTTAATGAATATTGCTTACCTGCCAGCTGGAAAGCTGCTTCTGTGGTACAAGTTTTCAAGAATTCTGGCGAGAAAACTGTCGCGGCAAACTATCGCCCCATTAGCCTCCTCCTGATTTTCGCAAAAATATTTGAGACCATAATTAACCAAGTTCTAGTCCATCAACTTACAGATGCTAAACTTCTGACCGACCAACAATATTGATTTAGGTAAGCCCGTTCCACAGCAGACATCCTAACTGTCATCTCTGACCGTACAACACATTCACTTGACAAAGCAAGGGAGGGTAGCGCGGAACTTTTAGATATATCTAAGGCTTTTGACTAATCAGAAAAATCAGATCATGCGGTATCACTTAAAGAATAGTTAACATAATTAAATACTTTTTAGATAAGAGAAAATTCCAGGTTGTCCTTGACGGTCGTAGATCCACACAATGTGATATAAATGTGGGAGTGCCTCAGGGGTCTATCTTGGATCTCTATTGTTCTTAATATTTATTAATGACCTCCCCGACAAAACTGCCTTTGAGATGGGTATATATGCTAATCACACTACATTCTATAACAGGCATGACAGGAAAACAATGAACTCATAACTAAAAAATGGCAACAACACTAGAGGGTGACCTCCGATCTGTAGTAGAATGAGGACAAAATTGGATGGTCACATTCAATGCTGTCAAGACTAAACTGGTTTCCTTCAATAACTACAAGAAACCTTCTCTTCCACCAATAGGAATGGGCAAAGACTCTTTATCTGAAAATACCACTTTTAAACACCTCGGCATAACTTTCACAGGAAACATGATTTAGAACAATTACATTGAAAACATTGCCAGGGCCGCTGCGAAGAAGGTAGGTTCTCTCTACCGTGCTAGAAAACTACCCACACCTGAAAGTATCCTGCACCTCTATAAGGCTACCATTCGCCCATGTATGGAGTGTTGCTGTAACATTTTGGCTGGTTCATCTGCTGCTAGTCTCTCGCATTTATATCATATTGTTTGGATCTAGGTCCGTTCAGTACAACCTGGATTTTTCTCTTATCTAAGAAGGATTTAATTAAGTTAAGTATTCTACCAGTGATATCGTATGATCTAATTTTCCTGAGACCCTCATGCCTTACCCTGTCCAAAACCTTAGATATATATAGAGCTACCGCTCTGCCCCCTCCCGCTTTGTCCAGTGAATGGTATATACGTTCAGAGATTACAGTGAGGATGTCTGCGGTGGAACGGGCTTACCTTAATCATTATTGTTTGTCAGTCAGAAGTTTACCATCTGTAAGCTGATGGACTATAGCATGAGTAATAATGGTCTCAAATATTTTGGCGAAAACGGGGGAGGAGGCTAATGCGGCGATAATTTGATTGATCAGTTATTTCGCCAGAATTCTTGAATACTTGTACCACAGAAGCAATTTTACAACATCCCGAAAAGTATGATTCATTAAAGTATGTGTTGTAGACTATGGAGAGAACTTGAGCTACTTCGGCTGAGCAGTTTTCTAATAGCTCAGCTGGGATGAGATCAGGTCTACATGCTTTTGAGGTGTCAACGTTTTTTTCTGATAGTATGCACCTGAGCAGGGGTGACTTTTAGATCGTCTAGCGTGGCGTATGTCCGCAAAGAAAGTCAGGCAGGGGGTGCTTGGAAGGGTCCAGTGTTGAGTTGGAAGCAAACAAGCTGGAAAACCTATTAGTCCTGTCGGTTGCTGAGCAAACAGCCTTGTGATTGTTGGGTAGCGCGGGAATTGTTGATTACCCATTATTTACTACATTGGTGTAGATTTTCCAGAAGTCACGAGTTCCTTAATATTTTGCTTCGATGCGTTTTTTAGTGCTTTCATTAAATTCTCTCTTAGATGTCGCTGTTTCCTTCTGAACGTTACTTCTAGCTTCTATATATTTCTGTCTGTTTGAAGTGGATTTATGTCGGTTAAATCTGCGGTATGCATGCTGCCTTTGAGCAATAACAGTTGCGCAAGTCGAAGTAAACCATTGGGTAGCGTGAGGCTTGCTATAAACTTTCAACATGGGAACATGTTCTTCAATTGATGTTTTGGGCCATTCAGTCGTCCCTTTTGTGCACTGTTCAGCAGGAAGAGAAAAATATTTCCCCATGGGGCATTTCTGATAAGATCTCTGATGGCTTCCCAGTCAGCCTTTTTCTAATATATCGTTGTTTATTTCACTGGCTCTTCAGTTTTGGGTCTAGAGTTTAGGGCGATTTCGACCATTATCACTGCATGATCAGCGTCCCCGAGTGGACTGTCAGCATTTGTAATACACTCCTCGTACACTTTGGTCAGAAACAGATCTAGAAGTGGTGCGTGTTGTTCTTGCTGGTTAGGGAAACGGGTTGGAAACATAATCATTTATGATAGGGGGTTAGATATAGCGAATACATGTGCTATGGCTATGCTGGCAGAGACTTTGTTTATTATGGCGCAGTCCTGGGTCGAGGGAAAGCGGTAGAGAAAATAAAAGTAGCTAATGTTATGCTGTATGTTTAGTCTAAAGCACATAAAATCTGGGTCGTCCGTTTCTAGGTGTGTTTTTCTAGTCAGGGGTACAGTGTTTCGAATGTAGACGTGCGTATGTCTGTCAGAATCATTACGACAGAGTGGGAGCTAGCCAGGCATGTTAAAGTAGTTAGAGGGGATGGAGGAGTGTAGGATAGTCTCGGTTATTGCTAAGATACCCGGGGTATTTGTTAGCAGAAATGTTTCAACAACAGCTAACTTAGTTCTACGCCCACGGATATTAGTGAAATCAAGCCTAATAGAGGAGGCAAGTTGGATTTGTTTGGTCTGGTTGAACCTTATTTTTATTGCACTGGGATCATATTTTAAAAGAGTTTGTTAAGTAAGGGGAGTTGAACAAGAGGATATGCAACACCAGTATGCCATTAGCTGACCTCTCTTCAACAAGGAGAGTTGCCTCAGGAAAGCCCATCGAGGATGAGTGCAGAGCCCCTTTCCATGTGCGACATGGCGCTACAAACATCCCGATATTTTAAATCTGTTGATGGAGCAGCCGCTCTAAGCGCTACCAAAGTGTTAGGGTCCCTGTACTACCAGTCGGAAACAGCAGCCAGGAACTCTCAATCCGGTACCCTCAGCCCATCAGAAGAAGTCACCCTAATCTAATTGCACAGGCATGTGTGGTACTCAAGCACTCGCAAGTGCCCAGTTTTGAGGGGTGGGATGTGTCGGGAGGGGGAACGGCATTCATTGCACTAGACAAGAAACAAGATCTACCACTAAGTGTTTTGTGGATTCACTTGTGATAGTGTCTCTGCGCCTGACTAATAGGCAAAGAAGGAGTATGGAAGCCGGGCGATAGAGAGAGCCTATCTACTCCTTAAGCAATTTAGGTTTGCAGACCGGTAATTTGTTTGAGTCATCAGTTCTAGGAAGGTTGTCATCCATGACTAGTGAGGCCTCCCTCCAATTTTGTTTAGTTTCAGAGTTTTCCTTCTCCTAGACGGGTGATCTGGCAAAATCTACTGAGTGCATCAGCCCTGAGCATGTTTGTTCTGCGCCTGGGTCCTAATCCAGGTATTTCTGCGACTCCGCGTTGTTAGTTAATCTTACAGGCTTAGTTTGTAGAAGTTATATATCTAAGTAATAGTTACACTCCTCAAAGTGATTCAGGGACATAGGGTGGAAGCAGTTATATGAGCAGGCTTGTTAGAAAAGCATAAGTGCAGATTAAAACTTTTACCTTAGATTTTTCCATTTAACTTTATATTAGTTAAGGTACAGAATAACGTGTAATGTGAGTAGGTATTAGGATTTGAGCGAGTAATTTTTCCCAATCACTACATATTTAGATTTAGGAGGGTTAAGATGTGGGTGCAGTACAGTAAGGGTATAACTGGAGGTACATTTTAAATCATGGCGTATTCAGTATGTATAATTAAGTAAATAGATATTAGGGCAAGTTTTCAGTAGATGGCATGGATGGAAATTACGTTAGTGTTTCTACTATTTAAGGGAGATAATTTCAGTTTTCATTTAAGAGTCGTCGAGCGTTTTGCATAACAGGAGGCATCGGATTTGGTTTAGTATTGTTCGTTGCAATACCATCTCGGGAGAGGCATTGTTATGTAATGAAAATTGCTTTGAATCCGAGTGCATACGTTGGCTGGTAAGTACCAAACTGGATAGGAATGAACTCTAATGCATGTCAGAGGTAGAACTGTATAGATGCTTAGTGATGAATGTTAGGCGGTTAGCATGTGAAAAGTTAGGAGCCGGAGGCTAAGAATTCCACTATCACCGCGTGTGTAATGTAGGGTTTTAGTGGCAGCTAGAGGGGGAGAAGATTGTAAGCTTTCAAGGGTCGGGGTTTTTAACTTACAGAATACAGTAAATTAGAGTTTCAAGTATTGTTTTAGCTTGGGAGGAAGGAATAAAATGTTACTTTTCCCCTATTTTGCATGCAGGTTAGACATAGGCAGTCGTCTTGGAGGTAAAGAGAAACAATTATTTCGTCGTGATTCGGAATTCATATTTATAGGCAGTCATTAAGGTTGGGAACAAAACATTGTGTCTATTCAGAAAAAGGTTCTAGAGGCGTAGCTAAGATCCCTGTAGATTTCAGTTACAATTATTATCCCAGTTGATTATATGCTATATTCAGAGGTTTGGGAGATACCAGCGATAACTCTTGATTAATACGAGCGAGTATATGGCAATTGTAGATATTAAGTATGTTACTTAAATAAAATTCTTCTCATTCTACGGTTGCAAAAATAAATCCACGTCTGTGCTAATTTCGGAAAATTTAGCCTGCCTAAGGTGTTTTATCTCTAGCCTTAGTACAGAGCGTGGAATTTATCATTTAAGCTAGGAGAGTTGGTGTTTTGCTGGGCGGGGAAGGAAGAGAGAATGTAAAACTGAGCAAAGAAAACAAAAGACAAATGCATGTATAAATTCGTAAAATACACATAATTACAAATTACAAAATGGAATAAAAAATTTAAAAGGCAAGAAATAACAAAGTTAGTATTTTTAGGACTAGGATGATTTAGGATAACACTTAACTTGTCCCGCACACCACAGAGTTTCCAGTAAAACGGCTAACCATATTTGGAGGAGGGATTGAGAGATTTCTTTGACCGGATATTATATGGGTTTGTAACTACTTATATCTTCCGAATTCAATGTATATGTTAATTGCACTTTTTTTAGCTTAAGTTCTCACTTCTACGGTAGCAAAAATAAATTCACGTCCGTGCTAATTTGGGAAAATTTATGCGTCTTAAAGTTTTTATCTCTAGCCTAAGTACAGAGCGTGGAATTTATCATTTAATCTAGGAGAGTTGGTGTTTTGCCGGGGGAGGCAGAGAGAATTTAAAACTGAGCAAAGAAAACAAAAGACAAATGCATGTATAAATTCGTAAAATACACATAATTACAAATTACAAAATGTAATAAGAAATTTAAAAGGGAAGAAATTACAAAGTTAGTATTTTTAGGATTAGGATGATTTAGAATCACACTTAATTTGTCCCGCACAGCACAGCGCTTCCAGTATCACGGCTAACCATTTGTGTGTGGGCGTGTGCATGTGTGTGTGCATGTGTGCGTGTGTGTGTGTGTGGAAATATAAGAAGTCTATTGAAATGAAGGGAAATAATTGTTAAACTAATAATTATATATAACTTATAGACAAAAAGGGAAAAAGAAAGGTATTTCAGACTTTTTTTTTTCATATATTCATAGATCCATTTATTTTCCAGATCAATCACAAACTAAAAACAGTACAACAGAGTTACTGCTGTGAATAAGTGAGATGGTATACGTGTCTGATATTTCCAGAATATAATCTCATTTTCAGAAAGTAAACAAAACAAAATAAGAAATTCTTTTGTCTCTCTATCCATAAGTCACATAATTTTCACACACGGCCCCCTGTATTGGTGTAAACATCTTATTCGATGCCACTATTATTTAGCAGAAATGTTTACAGCAATCTAACTCATATATATATATATATATATATATATATATATATATATATATATATATATGTGTGTGTGTGTGTATGTGTGGGTGTGTGTATGCGTGTGGCTGTCTCTGTGTGTGGGTCTGTGTGCGTGCCTGTGTTTGTGTACATATACACTTACGTCGAATTTTATAATATATATATATATATTTATATATATATATATATATCTGTATATATATATATATATATATATATATATATATATATATATATACATGGTGACCCCCTAAAAAACAAAAGCTAGATGGAGGTCATCTAGACCATATGCTGTAGAATGGAGATGAAAAGGCCTAGGACCCTAGTGTTTTGATGTGATAAGTTTACTATGATAAACTAGTTATGACCAAAGTTTCATTTCACTCGGACAAACCATTAAGAAATTGGGCCTAATTAGAGTTGGGTCCCGTTTTTATTTTGGTCACCCTGTATATATATATATATATATATATATATATATATATATATATATATATATATATATATATATATATATATATATATATAGTAATTAAAAAAAAAAACAACACTAGCGAATAAATACTGGGAACTCAAATAAAGCGGACATTCGCCGGTAGTCGAATGGAAAATAATAAGACAAGCTACGACGTGTAGGCATTTAGACGACCCATGCAACATATGCTTCTGAATGAATAATTTGCTATCCTGTACTTTAAAGAACCCCAAAATCTATTAACCTGTAGAAGAGAAATAGCAAATAACTGTGTTCACAAAATAAAACTTCCTCTAGCATAGCGATACAAAATAGCTTTAAAACTAACAAAAACAATAAAAAACAAATAAATCAATTAAATAAATATACATGAACGATGACACATATATGTAGGCATATATACATGTATATATATATGTACATATATCTATGTACACATACGTATATTTATATATATATATATATATATATAATAAAAGGAAAAGGTCTGCCTTGAACCACTAACCTAGTTCTAAAACAGATCCTTTGTTCGATAAAATGCATGTCCATTGACTGATAGGAAGGGGCGCGGTGGACACTGGAAAGCTGCTTGGCTAACTAAAACCTCAACAGAAAAGGATCATATAAAAACGAGAAACAACCAGATCTCGCGCATAAGCCTGACTAATCTTACAGTGGATGAAATGCCAAATATTCAGTGTACCTTAATTGCCATATATATTTTATAAATTACTAAATAGCTCTACCTACGTATTGAGCACTTTTGAAGTAAATACTTAAAGTTTGCGCTCAAATCTATACTTTCGTATATTAATTTTATGTGAGTAAATGAAATAGTTCTATATATATATATATATATATATATATATATATATATATATATATATATATATATATATATATGATAATATACAGCGAGCATAAAAAATAGTTTGGCCTTTTAAAAACATTATATTTGTCTGGCCTCGAAAACTGAACCATTCGGTAGTCAGATAATTTCACTCGATTTCAATTTTGTTTCAATAAGTAGAAATTAGAATATGTTTAATAAACGCTGTATAAATGCGTATAGTATTGAACATAACAACTAAAGCAATCATCTTTATATTGTCTCGGTTTAAAAACGGCCTTGTGCCTAATTTGCTCAGTGGGGGAGCAAATAAACACCATCTTTATATTGTCTCGGTGAAAAGCACTAATAGATGTTGATACGAAATTTTAATTCTAACGGAAACGACAAATTATTATATGGACATCAAGTCTTGTCTGGATATTAACGTCGTAAATTTCTTCGTTCAATCTCACCCGACGATGTTTACAACCAGTTAAGGTGATGAACGTCTGCGACGCTGATTAATCCACCGATGGAAAGAGACTTGCTGCTAACTTTTAACCATTTTTTTCTCATCAACTTTGTCACACTTTGATACCATAATATCGATGAATGCTGATTAGAATTTGGTTATTATAATTAACGTATTGGCGCAGTTCAATATAGACTGCCTCAGTCATCTCAGAAGAATTGTTAGGTTACTGATACAATTTTTGGAGACATAACGGCTAGTCGCGTGATTAAAGCGGTTTTGGACACGTATAATGAGAGGCTAATTGGAATATCAACAGAAATAAATCTGCAACCAGCGGTGAGTTGTTGAAAGATTGACTGATATTGGAAACGGAATAAAGTGAAGAAAATGCGATAATAGATGAAATACACATAGGCTGATATAACAATGGTTATTCGGTGGAACTAATCCTTGTGAAATAGAATTTAATAAGAACTTCAGTTTTATTTGTGTAAATATTGAATCGGCAATTTTTGGCGTACACATTGAATAACTGCATTTTGTTTTTATATGGACACAAACATATGTTATTTATAAAATGATATCTCTCAGTAATCAGTTCTGTTCGTAAGCGAGTCAGCTATGTTTATAATGTTACTGATAGTCTGAAAAGAAACAGGATAGTTCATAAGACGTTTAGATATATCAATACTGTTTATTTTGTCAAACGTAAACAACATCAAAAGTATCCTTATGCAATTTTAAATCTCTCTCTTTCTCTCTCTATACATGTATATATATACATATATGTATGTATATATATACATATATATACACACACATATATATATATATATATATATATATATATATATATATATATATATATATATATATATACTAGCATGGGTGCCCGGCGTTGCCCGGGTGTTTGGAGGTATATGCTAAGCAAAAAAAAAAACAAAAAAAACGACAATTTTTTAAAACTTTGACCCTTAAAATTTATTGTATAATCCTAAAATCAAGTTATTAAGTTAGATCCATGTCCAAGGAACATTTATCTAAAATGTCAAGTTGTAGGACTCAAAATTGTTGGAGGAGTTTGGTAGAATTCTCCAAGGTTAAATCGTTGAACTTTGAACCATTAATCGCCAAATATCTGGCCGAAATCCAGTCACATCGATTTTCCCAAATCTCAGTACTCTCTATATCGAATTCCGAGTTTGTAGACTGAAAATTGACAGAGTTATTGCGTTGTGAAATGTACACAGACACACACAGAGACACACAGAGACACGTTCACTTTTATATATATATATATATATATATATATATATATATATATATATATATATATATATATATATATATATATATATATTACACATAAAATTAAACTACTACAAATAAAAATCATTTTAAACCAATCTTGGTTAAGTAGCTACTTTCCTGCGGTCCAACATCGTAAAAATTATATTGAGGTGTTAAGATTTAATCTTGTAATAATAACTAATAAGTTATTAAAAATGGAAACCATATTAAAATAAATATTAAAAGGTTGCCGAGCAATATTTAAAACAGAAAACCAAAATATATTTAATAGCAACATAAATCGAGTGTATCATAACAAACGTTCATGTTTATCTCTATCATAAAATGTTGATGATGAGTACGATTCAAAGAAATTTGATTTAAAAATCCATGGTCTTAGAATAAATGTCTGCGCAGCCCCAATATCGTTCTCCATGCGATTAAAAAACTACTTAATTGCTCTCAAACAGTCTGAAAGATAAGTATGGGAAGATTGCCCTCCTAGAACTGAACAGCGCCGTATCACAGTCAAGTAATTAATCCATTTCGGCAACAGCCTTGCCTCTTGGTGTTTTGGGGTTGAGTAAAATTTTGGCTTGCACATGGATAGATAATCAGCACCTATGAATAAGATATCCCATACTAATGTAAATTACGTTCTTCTTCCTCTCCCACTTTGCTCGTCCCTAAAAAATTGATCTTAACACATTGTTTAAATGAGAACCTTACAAATCTTTCGTGACGCCATTAAAGTATATGTTACGTCATGTTTTCTAATATAACGTAAACTTAGATTAGAAATTAGAAACACAAATAAACGAATGTGTAAAACCTTATCAATATCAGATATAGTTATTCATCGAAAAAAAGATCCAAACTAAACAATTTTTTCTGTATTAACTAAATTAGGTACTTATGCATAATTTTACCCGGATTCTCGGGAATTCCTGTCAAGTATGGATAGGGTGAGACCGACACTGATCGGTTTAAGCCAAGCATTGTAACAGCCGCAGACTAATTTAAAAACAATCAAACTGAAACAAAATACAAATGTAAATAATCAGAATTAACGAAAACCTAAATTTAAACGCCTGGAAAACTAGTTATATTCATTTTTATGTTTTTGCGTGATATTTATGAACTTTACTTTTTCTTTTTCTTCAAGAAAAGATAATATGTTAAATGTAAGTACAAGTTTTTTTATTTTTTTTTATTTCGAGACTTTTTGTTCAGTGAAGGTTTTTTTTGCAAGGGAGGGAGATGATTCTAGGCAAATTATATATATATATATATATATATATATATATATATATATATATATATATATATATAAGAAATACGTAAAAATATGTTTACAAAAAGCGTATTTTTTTAAGGTACAGGAGAAAATTTTTTCAGGAAACCTTAATATTTGTATTTCATTTATTTATTTATTTATTTATTTTTCAACGGATTTTATTGATGAGAGAACTTTTTCGTGATGGGTATATTTTCTTTGGAATCTTTTACTTCGGTCGACTGTTGAACGGCTATCGCTGGCAATGAGGTTCGGAGATAGGGGTAGAGGAAATTGAAGGAAGCTGCCCAAGAAATGTGATTTATGATGGAGACAAAACATCGCTTCTGATTTTTTGTCTCCACATGAATTCAAGTAAATAGGTACCCAGAAGCTCCCAGTTGGTCTCGCATTCTTTCTTGTTTCGCTGTTTTGCTTCCTTCCCACATCCTCCTTACGTGGTTCGTTTGTTGCCTTCGTCGCGGGGTCTATAAAATGCATATTTATGACTCACTGTAAGGATGTTAGTGGAATCCTTCCCCTCCTACTTTGTTATAAGCCCTACCAAGAGTCGGATATACGACTTAATCCCCGGCAGAATATATTTGTTTATTATAGCAGGGAGGGTTTCGGCGTTGAGATTTGGTACGGTCACCAAAAATAAAAAAACGTACCCTTATCGGAGATGTAAATAATAAAAAAAACACCGAGAAAGACAGCCTCTCGCCTTTTATCCTCTTTGTAAATAAACCTTTGTATTAACCTTAAATGAATGTCCTGCGTGATGATTATCTAAAAAAAGACATATCAAATATATTAGTGATGTTTCTAATTATCTATGGCTCTGTCTGTCGCGCCCTTTTAACAGTCTGTTTGCATGAGTATTTTTCTGTTTCGAACTGCAACTAAAACAAAACTATTATACTAATAGAAAACATCTTTCTCGTTCAAACTATAACTGTATTAGTCATTTTGCATTAGCTATTAAAAATACACGCCTTGCCTCCCTACAGCAAAGACGCAATCATTTCTATTCCTAATGTTAAATCTTTTAGAAGGAATAAAGATTGTAATAATTGATTAAAATATAAAGTGGGATATTATATCATGAATAAATAGAAGATCAGTTTCCCACTGCGTACATTACACAATTAAATCCTTCTTAGATAAGAGAAGCATCCAGGTTGGTCTCGACTGTCGTACATCTAAACAATATGATATGAATGCAGGAGTGTGCTTCAAGGGTCTATCCTTGGACCTCTGTTGTTCCGTATATCTATAAATGATCTCCTCGATAAAATTGCCTCTGAGATGAGTATATATGCTGATCACACCACACTCTTAAACAGGCACGACAGGAAAACAAATGAACACATATCTAACGAAATGGCAGAAACACTAAAGGATGGCCTCCAATCTGTAGTGGAAATGAGACAGAAATGGATGGTTACATTCAATGCTGCCAAGACTAAACTTGTATTCTTCGATAATGACAAGAAACATTCTCTACCACAATAGAAATGGGCAAATACTCTTTATCTAAAAGTACCTCTTTAAAACTCTTTGGCCTAACGTTCACAGGAAACAGGAGTTTGAACAATTACATTTAGAGCATTGCCAGGTCCGCTGCGAAGAAGGTGGGTTCTCTCTACTGTGCTAGAAAACTAGTAACACTCGAAAGTATTCTGTTCGTCCATAAGACCACCATTCGCTCATGTATGGATTATTGTTGTCATATGTGGCTGGTGCATCTGCTCATAGTCTCTACCTCCTAGACAAGTTTAAAAAAATAGCCGCAAAACTGATAGGTCATGAACTGTCATCTACGCTGCAGCCTCTGTCCCATCGACGAAATGCTGCACCCCTCTGCCTGTTCTACAAGTATTTTTATGGTGAATGCCCAGACGAACTGCAAACACTTGTAAACACCCTCGACAAACTTGACAGGAAGCTAAATCCCATCCCCCACATAATAGAGATTCCTAGATGTAAAAGATCTTTCTACTCCAGTAGCTTCTTCCCTAGAACTTCTAGACTTTGGAATTGCATTTCAGGTCGCTGCTTCCCCAAATGTACTGAAATGCAGAAGTTGAAGTGTAATGTATATTTGATGTCCAAATTCTTACATAGTACCCCAGAAGCTGCTCCCCCTGATAGTACTCTCCTTCACCAAAGTGGCAATGTTCCTTGTTTGGGGTGAAAATGCAATAAAAAATATAAGATTAACGTTAAAATAACACGTACAGTCAAAATTTCGTAATGCAAAGATTTCTACCTTCTAACGTTCTGAACGATACACATGCGTTTGCCATCTGCGAGCACTTTTGAACAGTGTTTATGCCCCCCAACTTTACTGTCGGCATATTTACGGCCTTAAGCAGATCGAACTTGCTGTTCAATTTAAAAATCCTAGAAAATAGTTTTATTAAGTCTTTGAGACCTTCTTTTCGCGAGCAAAAATAGAATCGTTTAGGAGTTAATGTGATTTCTGCGTAATTGTTTCCACGTTTTTTTAGGTATTTAGATTTGTCTTTCTTTATTTTTTTTTCATCCCCGTCGTATTATTAACAATTGTTTTTATCGCAATTATACCTCGGTTGAGCGAAGAATGAAGCCCGGTTTGCTAGACCTTTTACATTTCTTTGTAAAATCCATCATATGTGTGTGCGTGTGTGTGTGTGTGTCGTTGTACTTTATTATACAAATAGAACGCGGCTGGTTGGTTCTTTCCTAACTTTCTAACACATTTCATTAGCATTTTACTCATGAACCTGACGTTAGAAGAGATGCGTTTTCGTGTTTTCGTGAAGCAGGGTGTAGTGGACCAGACCAGAGAGAGAGAGAGAGAGAGAGAGAGAGAGAGAGAGAGAGAGAGAGTACCGCAAAAGACACGATCGCATGGGATTCCGGAGATATTGGGAGGTGTGTGAGAGGGATGGGGTGAAATGTACTGAGCTAGTGAGAACAAGTGAGGATGACAAGGTAGAGGTATGTTGGGACAAAAGCGTCATAATCACCGAGCAATTTGAACATAATCGTCCGGATTTGGTCGTCATTGACAAGGTCTAAAAAAACTGGCAGATTGTGGACTTCTAAGTACCCTGGGACAGGAATGTGAGAGAGAAGGAGAATTAGAAGTGAAGCAATTATGTTCCACTGACCTTAGGGATAAGACGTATACACGGGGTTAAAACAATAATCTTGGTCATATTTGGTACACTAGGAATAGTATCAAGTAGTCTGGAAGGACAATTGAAAAAACTTCAAATCCTCGATGTTTTAGGCTGCCTTCAACCCTCTGTAATTATAGGTACCACCAACATCCTTAGGAAAAACTTTGATCTTTGAAGCTCCTAGTTTGAGGCCGGGTTAAGGGAAATCCTCTGGAAATTAATCCCATCCCTTTCCAGAGAGACGTTCATAAGTGAAATCAGAATTATTATTATAATATGAAACGTGCTATATGATTTTCACAGTAAATTTTTTGGTTTCTTTTTTATTAATTAAATTGTTTGGTGGAAATACAGAATAGATAAAACGTCCCGCTTATATGAGATTGATTTCTAAATAACCGTATTATTTCAGAAGAGTAAGTACAGTGTAAAAATACCAAACAATATTTTTTTATGAGAAAATACAAGAAATATGTTAACTAAAATTTAATGTACATTCTTTTTAGTTCATACCAAAACTTTAATTTAAACTTATTAGTTAATATATTTTGTAAATGAATTTGTGTTCGTATACCTCTGAATTGAGTAGAAAATTTCCTATTTTTTCTTATTTATAAGAATTATTTGTTTTGCAGTTATTACAAATATATATAAAATGAAATATTCGAGATCTTTCGATAGATATAAAAGTTCAAAATACTCCAACCACAGTTATATTTGGCTATATTTTAATTAGCCCAATATACAATTATAAAAGTTATCCAAATGGGGATTGTTTCTCTATAGGAGAATAAAAAGCATATGGATATATTCATAAAATTACCAGAGCAACAATCAAACGTAAGGAAAAATATTTTGATGGCCACGTGGTAGAACACATCAAACTTTAGGCACCTTTACTTTCATGTTGATCTGTTAATGACGTCACACTGAAGTAAGCATTGTGAAATACTTAACAATACATCGAATGAATCATCAGTGCTTAATTCCAATAAACAGGAAAAATTCAGGTCAATTGAACTGTCAATATGGACTGACAGAACATACACAACTTCGTGTTCTCAATTAGTTACTCATTTAGTATTGACCAGGTTATACGTTGCTGTTCTGTAATGAAGTATGTTTTTGTTTTGATTCTAAACTAAAAATCCTCCAATCTCGAATATATTTTACTAGGGCAAGTACAAAACTTCATTTTACTGAGGTGTAAATATTAACTTTCGTATTCTGTTGATTCCTGGCGCGTTAAAATGGACATGTCGAATGCATTCAGGCGATACACCAGTCGCTTGAATTGTTTTGCAAGTTTACGCCATTGAATATTCTGTACTCATTTCTACAGGCGAGTCCAAAAGTTTGCCGCCTTACTCGAGAGATGAAATGATTGCAAATCACGGCTCAACATATGCATTATGCATACATGATCCAATCTGTAAGCCACGGGCGATTTTTTCGGCTTAGCATTGAATGACGATAGTATTCTTGAACATTGCAATTTTGACTATCGAGTATCAGAAGACAACGTGAGAAACGCAGTCAACTCACATGAAAAACACATGGATGAATCATGTAAAAATTACATCCACTTTCTGAAAAGTTTTAGACGAAATAAAATATATTCATTTCAACAATCACTACGAATATGCAAATACGGTTAATTTAGCTTAAAAAATATGCATCAAATAAATAAAACGATGAGTTATTTCATATAATTTAATTACTGCATATATTATATATATATATATATATGTGTGTGTGTTTGTGTGTGTGTATGCGTATGTATGTATATATAGTTTTCCTCAAGGTCTGAACATATGCTCCAACGGGGCAAAACATATCATTTTGATGTTGAATAACATTATTAGTACAGATACCACCCTTCAAGTCAGTTATAACTGGACGACAAGTAGAAGAAACGGCTATAAGGCATGGCTTTATTTATTTTGGTACAAAATGGGCGTCATTAGAGTTAAGGACTAGTATATAATGGTTCAGGAGGAACAAGTCCGTATTTAAAACCATGGATACTTGCTAGGATAAATATTTAGATATTGTTTATAGTTTGTCTCGCTTCCAGAGAATTTTACTTGCATCATTCCTTTCCCTGTTTTGTAGGCGCTTCAGTTGTCCAGTTAATCAGTCTTTTCGTAATCGATCTGAATACAACAGTAGAGATCCAAAAAAAAAATGTCACGACAACATCAAGGTTTTACATTGATTTAGTTTGAATTGAAGATGACGTGTAGTGATGAACGCTTTCTATCGGTTATGTTTTATTGAACCAAATAAGAAAAATAGTGTTTTCCTCTCTCATGCACACATTTTCTTTATTTTATTCATTGAAAATCTGCACGAAAATATAGGTAACGTGAAAGCATTTATATATTTATAAAGAATATTCACAAAAGATTTAACTTTGAACGCTACTTATACACGAAGCATAGCTCTCCCCCTCTACCCAAACATGTAGGAAAATAGAACTTGCGGAGAATGATTGTTCATGCGTAAGTTGTTAGGGAATTGAACGTTTAAATAGAAACAAGAGCCAATTTTCATCAAATTATTAAGAGTAATTGAATCAATATGACAGTAGGCATTATGAATTTACTCTGGTTATTAATGCAGTTTTACTTTGTTTTTAAGTTTTGTTATTTAAATCTAAGATTTTTTACTTGGGAGTCACCACTTGGATGTATGTTGATAGTGTTTATAGCGGGCATTGGAATTTTATGGATTAGGAGGGCAATTCAACAAGAACTTGCTTACATTGATTTAAAGGCTACCATGTCATATTAAACCAAGAAGCAGGCAAGCGGAACAGTCTCCCACTGGTTGGCAGTTCTGGAAAAAAAAGCTTTTCTCGTGAAATCCGCGCTTAGATTCATGCACAGTTACATAGTAGTATCAATCGTCTATAGTGAATATTGCTACACGTACGATTATTGTGAAGGTTTGCTAGAAAGAAGCATGGAATGATGTTGTGTGAAACATTGTCATGAAAATAACGATAAATAAGAGACGCGCAATGTGTATTCTGTGGCGAAGAGGATGCAGGAAAGTGAAGAGGGCATCGAATACTTGGTTTGTATAAAACTACGTTTCTATCAATGTATATATATATATATATATATATATATATATACATACATATATAGATGTGTGTATGTGTGTGTGCATATATATGGGTGTATATATACATACACATATATGTGTGTATATATATATGTGTGTGTATATATATATATATATATATATATATATATATATATATATATATATATATATATATATATATATATATATATATACATGCTTGTATGCCACTTGAGGCGAAATTAGGTAACCGGTAAAGACAAAAACTAAAACAGAAACCCAGCCACGTTAGAGAAAAGATCACCTTAGAAATGCCACAGCTTTAACGGGAAAATCAGGAAATAATTGTAGTTCTACAAAAAAATTTGTTCGAGCTATTCTTTGTCTTGCTTACTATTGCGATGTAGACTGCATACAACGTGTGGGTCGTGTGTATAATTTTGCACGTTAGTACAGAAGATACTTTGGCGGCGTATCGACCGTGCTATTTTTACAAATAAAATAATAGCTAACATGAAGAAACAAGAAGAAAAACTGGTGCAATAAAAAACATGCGGTTGCAACGGAAAGAGAAAAAAACGGACCAATCATAGACGGAAGCTTTGGGACAACAAAATAAAAAGAACTAACTGAAATGAGAGAGAAAACTTGAAAAGATGTAAACTGTAGGCAGGGTTGAAAGTACTATTGGAAGTTTTTTTTATTTTTTTATTTTTCTTATCAAATTATCGAATTTCTTCTCTTTGTTGACGATATTTTTAGTTACAAAATGGTGTTTGTGCGGTACCTTAGATCAACGTAAAATTATTGTTAATGTCATTAAAAAAATCTAAACTTAAAGTCGGTTATTTAATATTATAAGGGGCAAAATGCTAAATTTATGAAGAAACTAGCTTAATAGCTTTAGGTAAGACGATAGAATTACATGTTCAGAAAGAAGTTGGAATTAAACCTTGATCCCGAGGTTAGAGCACTATTTGAGAGAAAAACAGAGAGATTGCTTTGTCGCTTTGGTAGAAAAATACGCGTGCATTAAGTATTTTAGGTACTTACAATACCTTCATTAAGAAACAGATGATGTAGATAAGGAATAAGTTTTTTCTGTTCAATGTCCGAAATTTGCCGACAGAATTCAGATCAGTAAGCATATTTCCCGTTTCTCGAACATACAATTGTCATCAGAGTTTAGAGACGAGGCTTCTTAATGTTTCGGTTTACGAACAAATGTAGCAGTAAAGAAAGAGCAGTAATTAAAGAAGAAATAATAATATAAAATGAGTTACTCTTGCAGTATTTGACATTAATGCTCTGTCTTTTCTATCAACTAGGCATCGGGCTCCACCAGTAGTCACCGGGTTATGCTGCGCCTTGTTCAAATGTTAAAACGCAAAATTAAATTTTGTTTTGTTTTTGTATAAAACATGCATATTAAAACATGTATATTATACATGTATATTAAAAATTATTTTGGCTGATGGTTTTTTTTCTGTTTATTTTATTTTAATTCATTACCATATTACTATGAATAAACGCGTACATGTTTTACCCACCGCAATGAAGGCTAGAGTGAATGACGTCAATTGGTTATAGAACGAAGCAAAAATAACGAAACAAGAATAAATGCGGAACAAGTTGGGAGCTCATAGATACATGTCTAATTACATTTTTGTTGTGACAAAAACGTTGGAAACGACAATTTTGTCGCACTCCTAAATAACATTACTAAGGCTACCCCCTTGGGGGGATTCCTCTCATTTCTTCTACCACATTTCCTCCCTCTTTGCTCTCGATGCCTGTTAAACATTCAACCAAAGTAAATATTTCAAAGTAAAAAAAAAAAAGAAAAAAGTTTTTACATCATCTATAAACAGTCAGAAAAAAAGGTGTAAGTTTTGTTTTTCGGTTCAATTTAATCTTTTCATAAAGCATGCTTTATTACGTATTAAAAAACAACTGCATTCGGCAAAGAAACATTTTATTGCACATTTTTTTTGAAAACTTAAAATTCGTGAGTGTTATTGAGAAAAACTGTACTTTCACTTTACAATTTATGATTACAAGTAAGTAAAAGCTTTATCGTTTATTTCAAGTCCTCGTCTGAACTCATATTTATGATCGCCAATTTTCACGAAAAACACTCGTCTCATTGAAACCACTATCCAATATTTTTCTCTTCCTTATCTGTACCTAAACCTAAACGTAAATATAATAAACACATTTTTTTGTTATACAAGTGCACGCCTGTGAAACTCTCTTTCGTATCCCTGCTATTCAGCTGACTACAATATGGTCGTCTTCGATTCCAATCTAAACAAGTTCTTGATGATCTGCCGCTTTACATAATCTACTTAACTATATTTTCACTACTAACGATTTCTACGATGTTGTCATTCTGAAACCCATTAACGCTTATCCTCGAGTTGATACGGGTCTTGATAATTGGTGACAAATTTAAAAAAATGTAACATAATTTATTAAAATCAATTTCTAATAAAATGAAGTTATCAGGAAAATATGTGTACTAGATTTCTTAAAATATTTTTTTGTCGAATAAAAGGAAATTGAAAAAAAAATTACTAACCAACGAAAAATGCAACTTTTAATCAACAACATAACACATATAACTGTCAGTGAATTTATTACATGGTTTCTTGGTTTTTATTTTGTTTATTTCTATTTTTCCGGAGTATTTGTTTAAAATTCGTTGGCGTTCGTTACTTCGATCGGCCGAATCTGGTGTACCCGGATCTAATACTGACAAAATACCGAAAAAGAGAAAAATAGCACGACAGAAACAAACTAACAAACGAATATCGGTATACATTAGTTAGTATAACATACCTTCCATTAATACTGTCTATTGCAATACACTGACTTCTTTGCTAAAATAAAATATCATATTTCATTCTAGTGAATGTAAAACGCAATACCGGCAAAGATCAAAGATTGCCAATAGCATGTCGATTTAGTTTTGCCTTGATCTGCATGACTTTTTACAATAGTGTTCACATTTATAACTTCAATTGTGAACTACAAATCTGAACTATGTCGGCATTGAATAAGCAATTTATAAAAATCAAACCATAAAAAGCAACATTCTCAATATGGAAATAATAAACTGGGTTCCTCAGATAAATATTTTATGATAGACCGTGGGAAAAACTCCACGTGCGTAATAGTATTTTTTTTCATTTCACTTACGTAAACTTTTCTCTTAAATTTAGTGTAAATCAGACGAGTCTTTCAGAAATATCTATATATTATATTAGTAGTTTTATAGCAGTGCGTTGTAAGATAAATTATTAAATCAGAAAACAACTGTTCAGTATATATTCTTAAAACGGTGTTTTAATATAACACTTCTTGTAATCTAAACATGTCAAATATTGTTTGTTTACCCAGTATCTGAATCTTGTTAGAATATGTGGTAAACATTTTTTTACACAGTGATCACCACTTTTCAATGGCCCGGAAGCCACCCAGGGATAAGGGTTATTGCAAGTACATTACGTTAGTGTGGAGATTTGATTAAGGGTTTATTTAAGGGGGCGGTTCATTAGGAATTTGTTAACATTGGATTTGAAGACATCCAAGATGTAGTCCGGAGGGAAGCAGGCAGACGGAACAGAGTTCCACAGGCTTGCAGTTCTAAGAAAGAAACTTTGTCAATGGAATCTGCGTTTTGATTTAGACACAGATAAAGAGTGGGGGACATTTTTCACAGTGGATTACGCAAGACGGGTGTTTTTCGTGAAAGATTGGCGAGGGGGCACCAGAGATTGGAGTTCAGACGAGCACCTGCCATGGAAATAACGATAAAACAAGGATAGGCTCGCAACGTCTCTTCTGTGGGAGAGAGGTTGCAGGGTAGAGAAAAGTGCATCCCCAGACTAAGCCACGAAGTCTTTTTTGTACTCTGTCAAGGCAGGATATCCTGTTTTTAGCAGCTCCTGCCCAGATATGACAACAGTATTCCATCCTTGGATGTACTTGGCTTTTATATAGATAGAGAATTGCATCAGTAGTGAGATATCTTCTGGAGCGGTAGAAGGATCCCACCATCTTTCAAGCGACCTTGGCAACAGACTTGATGTACGTGTTCCATTTCAGATCAGGTGTAAAGATCAATCCCAGAAGCTTGTCAAAACACGGGGCCTCACCCAGACGAGGGGCATCCATCACAATTGATGCCAGCTCGGGATCAGAGCGTTGATGATGTAAAGATAGGAGTTTGGTTTTGGATGCGTTAAAGGTAACCAGCCACATCTTCCCCCACTGAACCACGCGCTCGAGATCAGAGGAGAGAGGATCAAAGAGAACTTTGTCATTTACAGCCTCTGATGTGTTGCCATAGATGGTCGTGTCATCAGCATAGATGTCAACGAATGATTTAAGTATGTGTTTAGGGAAGTCATTGATGTAGATCAGGAAGAGAGTTGGGCCCAGTATTGACCCCCTGAGGGACTCCAGCATTTATATTGCAGGCCTAGGATTTTTGTCCATCGACCACTACTCTCATGAGCCTATCGGAGAGAAATTATTTAATGATTGAGACAAAAACCCAGTTATACCGTAGCTGGAAATCTTGTGAAGTAGACCCTTATGCCATACCTTGTCGAAGGCCTTTGATATGTCAAGAGCAATTGCCCTAGAAAGGAAGCCTTTGTCAAGAGATTCACTAATCCTGTGGGATATAACCGTCAGCACACCTGCGGTAGATCTTGCAGAGCGGAAACCATATTGTGTGTCACTAAGAAGGCTGTTCCTGCTGAGGTGGTTGACTATTTCTCTATTTAATATGGATTCCAGCAACTTACCTATAACACACAGGATACTTATTGGTCTGTACTGAGAGGGAGATGACTTATCACCTGAATTCTTAAACACAGGGCAAACTGATGAGGTCTTCCAGGGAGTCGGAAAGCACTTATCCTTAAGGCAGCGCTTAAATAGTTTCGTAAGTATGGGAGAAAGTTCTGGTTGAAGCTTTTTTAACACTATAATTGGGATGCCATCAGGGCCAGTTGCTTTACTGGAATCAAGGTTCTTTATTAGCATGGCGACCTCCTGCCCGGGTATTTGTATGTTACGTAGCTTGTTCTTTGTTATAGGAGGAAATATGGGGAGTTGATTGCCTTCGTCACATAGGGTAGAATTAGGTGCAAAGTTCTTGGCAAATAGTTTGGCCTTATCTGACGCTGACGAGATGACCTCTGGTCCGTTGATAATAGTTGGGATAGAACGCACACTTCTGTTCAGGAGCCTATTTGTTATTTGCCAAAACTGGTGGGATCCAAGCCGCTGATCAGCTACCTTGGATTTAACAGACTGGGCATATAGCCCTTTTGCATTTTTTTATTACTCTTTTACAGTGGTTGCTGGCGTTTCTGAAAGCAGCTTTAGTCTCAGTGCATCTATTACGTTGGTAGCTATGGAAACAGTAATTTCTGTGCGCGATAGCAGCAGCACATTCTGGGGAGAACCATGGTTGGCTGTTAGGTTTTTGTTGGAAATTTTTGATGGTATGAATTGGTCTATGCCTACAATTAACCATTCGGTCTGATCTGATACTATAGAGGACACTTCCTTTTTAAACATGGAGTGAAGAGGTAAATCAGATATGAATGTACGGAAGCTATCCCAGTCAGCCATAGAGTATCGGTATACAGTACGATGGAGGAGTACGTCTGGGGGCTTCTTACATTTCGTTTTTATCTTAACTGATACGACGGAGTGGTCGGAGGATCTTAGAGGACAATGAACGGAACATAAACATAGCTCAGGGGAAGTTGAGAGAAAAAGGTCTAACAGGCTTGCATATTGACCGGGTGTATCGGGCACACGGTTTGGTTCGCGAACAATCTGAGTGAGGTCATAAGCAATGGCAAAATCATGACAAAACCTCCCCTCATCATCCGTCTTATTTGAATGGGTCAGCACTTCTACGTTATGGACGTTGAAGTCACAACAGATGTGGATGTTAGCCGAGGGATGTGAAGACAGAAACATGTCAGCTTTCTGATAGCAGGACAACAGGATTATGGTGTATGTATCCTGTAAAGTATTTGCATTGAATTTAGGCAATGTGCAGCCAACTGGATTTTGGTGACCGTTCCATAGAGTATTTTGGGTCAAAATATTTACTACTTCAATCCACTATTTATTTTCGAAATTTTCTCCGTATTTATAGAGTAAACTTTTCTAAAACTGTACTGTTTTAATAGTAATCACACCGATGACAACAATTGCGAATCATGCCGAAGTAAATTGATCATTCAAAAACACATTTCATTTGAGAAAAATGCATGAAGCAATATACCTTAACCGTCGTCCAATATTAATTTGTAATCCTAAAATGTATGTAAAATAAATCCGTCGATATTTTTTTTAGCAATTCCTAACAATTAATGTTCTTATTTGTTCTGATAACAAATAAAATACAATGCATTATTTGATACAATGCAAGCTTGTATATATTTTATTACGCATCTTTCAGACCATAGTTAAGATATAAATATCGAACAGTTGAAGATCAGTCAATCGAGACATTAATCTATCGATTATTTTATCTTGCTTTATCGACCTATTCAATGGAATTGCCAGTTTCATAGAGAATTCAAATTTCATCAGTGTTTACCTTTTATAGCTTTTATTTATTTTATTTTTGCCAATGGCTGATCCAGGATAAGGAAAAGTTTCACCGCTAGATTTATATTTCTTTAGATGCACTCTTTCCTGTGATTCGTCACGATTTAGTTTGAAGTCCTTTTTGTATTGCTAAACAGAGGCATCTGGCTAGGAGCTGAGAGAATCACTTAACCTGCCTTGACAAAATTCAAAATAGACTTCCTGGTCTCGTATAGGATTCCCTTTTTTCTTTCCTGAAACATCTTTTTGCACAGAAGAGACGTTGCAAAGCTGTCTCTGCTTTATCGTTTATTTCATGGAAAGTCCTCGTCTGAGCTCATATTTATGATCGCCAACTTTCACGAAAAACACTCGTCTCATTGAAACCACTATCCAATATTTCCCCCTTCTTTATTTGTGCCTAAGCTTAAACGTAAATACAATAAACAAATCTTTTGTTTTACAAGTGCACGCCTGTGAAACTCTCTTTCGTATTCCCGCTATTCAGCTGACTACAATATGGTTGACTTCAATTCCAATCTAAACAAGTTCTTGATAATCTGCCCCTTTACATAATCCAGTTAACTATATTTTAACTACTAACGATTCCTACGATATTTTCATATTGAAACCCATTAACGTTTATCCTCGAGAGGTATCTGGGCCTTGATAATTGGTGACAAATTAAAAAAAATGTAACATAATTTATTAAAATCAATTTCTAATAAAATGAAGTTATCAGGAAAATAGGGGTACTAGATTTGATGTCCGTTAAAAACGAGCGCAACTCATTGCACACGATTGAGTATAAGTATTTTATGCCAAATTAATGGTCTAGTACAGTTACATTAAGATTGGTTTTATGGATGTGAAAATTACTTTTTAACGAATACAATACTTACGAGTTGCATTATATAAGTTTCCAGAGTTTTTCGTATAGTCACTCTTATTGATAGTACATATATGAAATTCTAATTCCTTTCGAAGTAATCTCCAGCGACTACATTGCAGTTTTGTACCTTTTCAACAACTGCAATGCCTCAAGGAAGTACTCTTTTACGCACCTGTTCATAACCACCCTCACACTATATTTCATCTTTTTTATTGAATTATTATTATACGCATTATCATTCTTATTATTATGACAATTATTATTATTATTATCATCATTATGAATATTATTATTATCATCATTATTATTATCATCATTAGGAATATTATTATTATTGCCATTATTATTATCGTCATTAGGAATATTATTATTATCATTATTATTTTCATTGTTATTATCATCATTATTACTATCATTATTAATATTATTATGATTATCATTATTATAATCCTTATTGTTATTATTATTATATCAAAACAAGAAAAGTTTTAGCACTTGAAGTAGCGTAGAGGAAAAATGGTCGGAGAGGATTGAAAAGTGTAAAAGATTGTGTACGAACCGAGGAGATGCCGTT
Source organism: Euprymna scolopes (assembly GCF_053919585.1). Lineage (NCBI taxonomy): Eukaryota > Metazoa > Mollusca > Cephalopoda > Sepiida > Sepiolidae > Euprymna > Euprymna scolopes. The sequence continues at coordinate 4,302,291 of NC_136500.1, read as the reverse complement.
GAAGGAGCATGTGGTTGGAAGTGAGGCGTGGATGCTTAAGGTTGTGGCCAAGGAAGTGGAGGCATGTGAGACCAAGGCTGATTATGTGAAACGTATGGACAGAAAAAAAGGCAGAGGAACTGGCTAGGGAAAAAATGCATGGAAGATTCTTCCAAGATATAGAAGGAGTGGATGATGAAAGATCCCGGCAATGGCTTAGATCTGGATATCTTGCTAAGAGTACTGCAGCTTTTGTTTGTGCAGCATGAGAGCAGACATTAGGAACACGATTGTTAAAAAAAAGTGGTTCTAGGAAAGGAAGTTAATGCAGAATGCCGGATTTGCAGCAGGGTGTAGTGGACTGGCCCAGAGAGAGTACCGCAAAAGACACGATCGCATGGGATGCCGGATATATTGGGAGGTGTGTAAGAGGTTGGGGTGAAGTATGCTGGAAAATGGTTGGAGGAGGTGCCTGAGGAAGTGAGAACAAGTGAGGATAGCAAGATAGAGGTATGGTGAGACAAAAGTTTCATAACGACCAAGCAATTGGAACATAATCGTCCGGATTTGGTCGTCATTGACAAGGTCTCAAAAAAACTGGCAGATTGTAGACTTCTCAATACCCTAGGACAGGAATTTGAGAGAGAATGAGAAGTCGAGCAATTATGCCCCATTGGCCTTGGAGATAAGCCGTATACACGTGGTTAAAACAGAAAAAAACCCGGTCGTAGTTGGTACATTAGGAGTAGTATAAAGTCGTCTGAAAAGACAATTGAAAAAACTAAAACTCCCCGATGTTTCAGGCGGCCTTCAGACCTCTGCAATTATAGGTACTACTAACATCGTTAGGAAAACCCTTGATCTTTGAAGCTCCTGGTTTGAAGCCGGGATTCAAAGAAACACTCTGGAAATGAATCCCCTTTCCAGAGAGACGTTCATGAACGAAATATGAAGTAATATTATTATTTTTTTACATGGAGTTCACCACTTATCAAGGCGTGATGGCCACTCGGGGATAAGGGTTATTGTGTGTACAGTAATCAATGGGGTAGTGTAGCAATTATATTGGAGAATTGATAAGGTGTCATTACTTAGGGGGACGATTCATCAGGAATTTGTTTGTGTTGGACTTGAATACATCCAGGTTTAAGTCGGGAGGGAAACAGGCAAGCGGAACAGAGTTCCACAGGCGTGCAGTTCTAAGAAAGAAGCTTTGTTCATGGAATCTACGTTTTGATTTAGGCACAAATAAGGAGTGGGGAAAATTATTGACGGTGGTTTCAGCTAGTCGGGTGTTTTTTGAGAAAGATTGGCGAAAGGGACCAGAGAATGGAGCTCAGACGAGGACTTGTAATGGAAATTATGATAGGAGAAAGACAGGCTCGCTACGTCTCTTCTGTGGGAAAGAGGTTGCAGGGTAGAGAAAATGCACCCCCCACCAAGCCACGAAGTCTATTTTGTACTCTGCCAATGCAGGATAGGCTGTTTTTAGCAGCTCCCGCTCAGATGTGGTAGCAGTACTCCATCTTTGGGCGTACTTAGCTCTTATATTCATAGAGAATTGCATTAGTAGTGAGCTATCTTTTAAAGCGGTAGAAGGATCCCACTGTTTTCCCAGCGACCTTGGCAACAGACTTGAAGTATGTGTTCTATTTAAGATCAGGAGTAAAAGTCAAAACCAGAAGCTTATCAAAACATTGACCATCCCCTAGACGAGAACCATTCATTTCAATTGTTGGCAGATGGGGATCAGAAAATTTAAAATCTAGAGACAGGAGCTTGGTCTAAGATGCATCAAATGTTTTATTATTATTATTATTATTATTATTATTATTATTATTATTATTATTATTATTATTATTCTAATTATTATTATTATTATTATTATTATTATTATTATCATCATCATCATTAAGTCGTTTGGAAGGATAATTGAAAACACTACAAATCGCCAATGTTTTAGGCGGCCTAAAGACTTCTGGTATCGTAGGTACCACCAACATTCCTTAGGACAACCGTTGATCTTTGAAGTACCTGCTTTGGAGCCGGGAAATCTTCTGGAAATTAATTCCATCCCTTTCCAGGGAAACATTATAAACGAAATTAGAATTACTATTATCATCATCATCATTATTATGTTTATTATTATTATCAGCATTGTCATCCTTGTTATTATTATTAATATTGTCATCATTACTATCACCATTATTATTATTAGTATTATTATTATTATCATCATCATCATCATCATCAGCATAATTATCATCACTATCATCATTAATATTATTACAATCATCATTATTATCATAATTGTCATTATTTTTATCATCATTATCATTAGCATTTTTATTTTTACCATCAGCAATATACTCATTATTATGATTATTATTATTATTATTATTATTATTATTATTATTATTATTATTATTATTATTATTATTATTATCATCAGTATTATCATTATCATTGTTATCATTATTATCATAATTATCATAATTATCATTATCATTATAGTGTTTATTATTATTATCACTATTATTATCATCATTATCATAATTTTTATTATTATTATCATAATTATCCTTATTATTATTATTATCCTTATTATTATTATTATTATTATTATTATTATTATTATTATTATTGTTATGATTATTGTTATGATTATTGTTATGATTATTGTTATTGTTATTATTATTATTATTATTATTATTATTATTATTATTATTATTATTATTATTATTATTGTTGTGCACGACGGTCTTATCTAATTAATTCTTTTTTTGGGCAATTAAACCTCATGTTCAAACTTCTTTATTACCCCCTTCACACAAACATCATCGCCCCTAATTCTGTATGTATCGGATACTATAGAAGATAGTTAGCTCTCCGTAGTTATCACTAAAGTCAATGCAGTATTTCAGCTTGGTCGGTGAAGTACTTTATTAAAAAAACGAAAAAGAACGAACATAATACATACATACAGACAGACACACGAATACTAAGAACCCGCCCCACCCCAAAACACAACAAAGAACAAATTCTACCATACGTCTCCACCCACAAAACAAACAACCCAAAACTATTTACACAGATCGTGGAGAAGAACTCCTTCATGAATGAGATTAGTCTTATTCTTATACTTATGCCTTTCCTGCTACCCCCTTCTGGGGGGGGATATATTCCCCACGCTAAAAAGCGATCCTGGGTCCGGCCCTACCCACATGGGGAGACAAATAAATAGGAATATAAGAAAATCCCCAACGTCTACGTATATATAAGCCTTTTTTATTTAAACAAACATAATATTAGGAATTCCTCAACCGACTAAGACTAAAACGCAAATCAAAATAGAAAGAAATTAAAATCTAAAAATCCAAAAAAATTAAAATCAAAATGGAGGAAAACATCCCTACAAATTACCCTTGTTTCAAAGGAGCTGGTATAGGTGTGTCAGAAACTGGTCTTACTTTCACAGTTCGTAATTACTCGAAAAATGTAATTCAAACTCTAATTTTCTTTCAATTAAAGGGACAAGGACCAAGGTTTCATTAAAAAAAAAACACAAAAAGAACAACGTAATTTTAAAAAAGTTTAAAACTTTGGACTTTACAGGTAAATTTATAAACATACTTCTTTTTTCTTATAAATTTGAATATATTATTATTAATCTTTTATCTTCAATTTGTGATATATAAAACTTAGTAAATTAATTTCTTACTGTTTAATAGTTATTTCAAAATAGGGGCGTGAATTAAAAAAGAAACGTTTGTCTAAAATAGTAAATTCTGTTTATTAGAAAGAGCATAAAATTACACATTGACCCTTAAATTATCATAAAAATTGAATCAAAAGTAAAATTTTGATAGATATTTAAAGTTTAAAAATTGAAAAATACTTTACTCGTAAAATTCAATTGATTTTATTACTGTTGTTTAAAAAATATTTCTATTACTTTTTATACATCTTTAATAGTTTATTTTTGAAGTATAATTCATAAAGAAAAGAAGAAACCCCACTTTTAAAAGAGAAATTACGAGTATTTTTTTAAATATTTTATTCGCAGTTTCTAATACTCCTTGAGCTGCCCCCCACACAAACATTAAAAACGACTCTGTATCACATTTGCTTTCTAAGGCAAGCAAATACATTTATAACGTTATAAAAATAGCAGACATATAACATACAGTATACAAAATAAAACTAGGAAACACACAAACCCACAAACTCCCCTACACACACATTTGACCAAGTACCAACTGCCACCAAAGTAAAAAAAATAAATAAAAACGTAGTAAAAGGAGAAACAATAAAAAAGAGGAAAATAAAAATAAAAACACCAATGACACCCAATAAGCAAGGTAGGGGTGGAATACAGTCGTGAAGACCTTTAGAATCATTTACATACATTTTCACCGCTCGGGAAGGTATAACCAAAATGGGCTACGAACATTTACAACACATTTTAAATATATTTTAAATGTTTTGTTATATAGGGTTTTCATTAAAAGAGTTTTTGAGAGTCTTAGTGAGAGTTTGTTGCTGTAGATTGATCATTGTTATTATAAGAGGTTCTTAGAGACTTAGAGAGATGTGTTGTTGTAGAGTTTTAGAGAGAGGGATGTTGCGTAACGAGGTTCTGTTATGAAGCGATTCATATTTATAAAAATGTTCATTCTGCGAATTGTAATAGAAGCTCTTGGAGTGAGGAAACAGTATTCATACTGTCTTTGTGTGGATATGAGAGGTAAATGTCAAGACATTTTATAACACAGATATATAGACGTATAATAACACTTCACTTTTTTTGTAGAATCACAAACACAAAGACGACGTTTTATAAAAACACATGATGGGTTTATTTCTTTTCACGACCGGCCGTGGCTTTCTCATCAAGAATTCAAAGCTTCACATATAAAGGTTCAAAGTGGCCGTCTCGCTTCTAGACGTTCGGATTCCAAACTCTCTCTCTCTCTTTTTCTCCCAGTTTCTCCTTTCTTAACTGTAAAGTTTTTCTAACTATCTCTAGAACTTTCTATTTTCGATGACGTCATACACACGTGTTCTGGATATACGTTCCCCAAACTTTTCCTTTTTTTTACAAAAGGAATTTTAACCTATACTCAGTAACATATATTTCCAATATGTTAAAAACATGTTTATTAAATAATCTTGTAGCTGCATTCTTTCAATTGAATTTTCATAACAAAATTGACAGTGCACATTTTTTTCTTGAGACTATTTTATCTCTAAGCTGTTTTACATTCCATTTTCTAATTCTCACACGTAATGTATTTCTAAACCTAAATTACGAGGTTCGAATTTCGTCTATTGCTATTTCATTTTCATTTTAACTAAATCTCTCTATTTTTATACTTACATGAAAAGGGGACAGCCCTTTTCATGTAACAGTTTTACCCTTTGAAAACTTTCTGAACAGGACGCTTCACAAAACGTCTTAAACGCGTTAAAAACTATTTCAATGATTTAAAAACATTATTACAATGATCTAAGTATGATACGTTTTTTAAATGAAAAATCAAAACACAGAATAATAAAATAATGTAAAAAAATGCATACCAATTGTTGGTGGCCTTTGCAAAAGATCCCCGGGATACGGTATTATTCGATCTTAAGGCAAAATGATCGTATAGCGGAGCCTACGAAAGATTTTAAACAGTATATGTTAAACATTAGTTTAGTGGAATAATAAAGTACAATATATATTACACCTGTATTTAATCAAATAACATTATGAATCACATCGATCGGCGGGAAAAATACCGTAACTGGAGGCCGGAAAAAACATCGTATTCCACATCTTAACCTAGAAAATACGTAGTAAGGTGTTCTACTGTATTTGTTAAAAATCATATTCAAATGTATTTTCTAATACTATTTCATTAAAACTACGTATTTTGTCATTTAGAAAGTAAGATGCTGCTCTGATTTAGTGTGCCTTACAGTGGACTGCGGGGAGTTGAGCAGCAAAGGTATGTTCACATTGTTCAAGAACATCACCGACAGGAAAGCAATTATACGAAACTAATTCCTACATGTAGTAATCCCAAGGAAGAAATGTTTAGAGTAAATGGCTTTTCGGTATTTAGAAACCACAAGAGAGAAAAGCTGGGATTGTTCTATTGTTGGCGGGGGTATGTTGTAGACTATCATAATAATTTAGTTTTTAATACAATTTCCCAATGTCTTACCGTAACATTTTTAATTACATTTTACGATGCACTGCCAGCCTAAAAAATTGAAATTGAAATTCCGGCTTACTAAAATCTAAGTTTACAATAGCATGCTCAGTATTTGGGCACGTTAATCGTTTAAGTAAACTTTTTATTAAGTTGCCAGACTACATTTCAAGTAGAATGTGCAATATAATAATAGTTGCGTGTCTGTTTCAGCTATGGGTTTCATAATAAATCGCGTGCATTCGAATATCTGTATCACTAGATTGCCGTACCTCTTTTTCTACAACTGCAACTCGTTATCTATTGCGTTATTTTAAGGCCAGAACCACAGGTATATTCAGATATTTTTTAATCCCCTGCACAAACAAGGTCTGTAAATGTCCACTCCTCTACATTTTTAGCATAAAATTCCTAAGTCTTCCTATACTTATCAAGTCATATCTGTCTGTTGTATCTGATTTTCTTATTCGGCTTAAGACTCGCGGTTCGACCAGTAAACGATATTCATATAAACATGCGTATATATTCGATTCAATCTCTTCAGCTCTCCAGCATACTTTATTTATCAATCTACACACACACAAACACACATGCGCCCACACATTAACAGATACCCACGCGCATATATATATATATATATATATATATATATATATATATATATATATATATATATATATCATTCAACCACGGTAGTGGTTGAATATATGCTTAAGTCCGAAATGAATGAATCGAGACACATTCAAACCTCCACCACTATTGCAACCAAATTTCAAACAAGTTACATAGTTGGATAGAACACCTAATTAACTACATTTTGAAAAAAAAATTCGAAAATTGGTTCAGTAGATAAAAAGTTACAACAAAATATGTGGGTTCACAAACAGGAGAGTAAGTACATACGTAAGTGACTAACGCTTTTTTTTATTTTGCTTAACTTTTTTTTGTATATACATATATTTTACTGCGAGTGTGCCAATATGACATGTTAGCGTAACGGTTAGAGTACCGGGGGTTGGTGGAAAGATTTTAGGTTCAATCCCGTGTATCGGTTTTTTTTTATAAGTAAAAAACCGAACTTTTTTTTAATAACTGTTTTTTTTAACTCTCCTATGAAATAGATATGCGGTTTTCTTTTCCTAGATGGTTTAGATTTTCAATGCAGCACAGTACGGTTTGGGATCTTACCGTACTATTCTCCAATGCTTTAATAGCTGCCTGACTATCTGAAAGGATAGCTATTTCCTGTTCCTGAACCTCTTCCATGATCGGAACCTCAGATTCAAAAGCCTTAAACATGCGCTATCTCTCCTTCTTCTTCGGTTTTTGTCGTGATGTTTATCAAATGTTAGAGCTGGCTTGTTAAACTTAGGTCTGAGATCCTGCTTTTCGGTGAAGGCGGGGGTGGTGTTTGGTACCACATCCAATGGTGCCAGCTCATGACTGGTGTTTGGTGTTGTATCCGATGATACCTGTATGGTGAAGACGTCTGCCTGGAAGACAGTCCTCAGTTTACCAAGATAATAAGATTTTTGACAGGTGAGGTGGTTTGAGTATTCTATATAAACACTCGCACCAATCCTATCATTCATTTTAGATCAATCAGTATAGCATTTGATTACGTTGCTTTCCAGCTCTTTTTCGTAATCTCTTGCGCCTGTTCTGTCATAAACCATGCATGTGAAATGCTTTTCAAATGATCTGGTTTTAGTCATAAGGTCACCCGGCACATGCAAGAGCGGTAGTTCCTTCCTAGCCTCATTACACAAATCCACGTGACTCTTTGTTTTTCCAGTAGTCCCAACAGATCTTGACAACCACATACCCATGAGATCTATTCTATAGGATCCCCGTATCGCTTCTGCCTTCAGGAATTCTTTAATCAGAGGGATATTCAACAGCATCTCCAATGCCCCAGTAGGTGTGCTCGGATATGCTGAAGAAGTCATTAAACAAGCAAGTATTTGTACCTTCTGGAATTTCTTCCTCAAGTACAGTTTATCTGTCCCGCGGATCCAGGAAACACATGCATACGACAAAATGGGGCATACCATAGCACTGTATATCCACCTCATTACATGCGGGTTAACTGCCCAGGTTTTCCCCACAATTTGTTTGCATTGCATATGGGCTGCAGTCACCTTGGAGGAAATCTTTTCTATGTGGCTTTTCCTGGTTAGCTTCCTGTCCAGGATTACCCCTAACAGCCTTGCCTCCTGCGAAAGTTTCAATTTCTGTCCACTCAGAAAAAGGTCGCCAAGTTGGCAATTCCTTTTATATGTAAACAAGACCATTTCTGTTTTACGGCTACTGAATTCTAATTCATTTCGATTAGACCATTTATTAGGAATATTTAATGCCATTTTTGCAATGCGTCTGACCAATGATGCTTTTGAACCCGCGACCAGCACTGTGGTGTCATCAGCATCAGCCTGGGAAAAATATTCCTATTTTTAAACTCCTTTAAAAGAGGATTCAGCATACAGTTCCATAGTAAAGGTGATAAAATCCCACTTTGGGGGTTTTATTTAACTACTTCCCTTTTAACAGTTGCCCTCAATAGTTCTACTTGAACTGTTCTGTGCCTCACCATATACTCAATCCATCGGATGAGTACTGGTGGCACATTGAGTTCTCGTAGCGACTTGAACATACTACTGAAGGGTATGTTGTCAAAAGCTCCAACGATATCTAAAAAGACACCGAGTGCCATCTTCTTTTTTGTTAGTTTACGCTCTATACAGATCACGAATTCATGAACTGCAGACTCGGTAGAGACCCTGGCTCGGAACTACTGTGATTGAATGATAAATATTGCATAAATGTGTGTTTGAGAGCTAATTTTTTTGGACAATTATTAATAAATATTATAAATTTATATATTAATGCAATAGCAATGCCTAGGAAAATCATGGATTATATGGAAAAATGCGCGCATGAAAAGTTATATTCTTAAGATTTTATTAAATCTGTAAAATTAAACGACAAGAAATTCAACCTGGAAAAGTAAAGAACAAGATATTCTAGTAAAGTAAAAAATAAGAATGTTTAGACTTAAAATATTGCAGCTAAAAATACAATTTGAATATTGATAAATATGTTATTTATTATTTGCATATGCTGTTGTTTATTGCTGAGTTAGAAAGGGTGTCAGTCGCTGGATTGAACTTATTTTCCCCCTATTATTTCATATATTTATGTAGTGAAAATTGTTTGAATAAAATGAATTCATTAGTTAGTTAGTTAGTAGATGGAATAATTAATTTTATAATTTACATAAAAATTAATAATTTTATTATATAATAATTAGGATCATTTAATTCATTTTTTGGTAGAGTTGTCAAAGGTCAAATCATTGAATTTTGATCCATTAACAGCCAACTTTCTTGCCGAAAAAATTCAAAAGATTTTTTTCCGATTTCAGTACCCTCTATATCAAATTTCGAGACTGTAGACTGAAAATTGCCAGAGTTATTGCATAAAGAAATGTAGACAGACAGACAGATACGCCTGCTTATATATATATATATATATATATATATATATATATATATATATATAATTATATATATATATAATTATATATATATATATACATACAGTTCTTTTAATTTACAACAACATTAAGGAGAGATACAAAAGTATTTACTCATTTTTGTGATGGTTAAAACTTTCTGACATTGAATTAAAACTTCTGTCTGTCTTTAAGATAGAATCTTAAAAATATTTTCAAAACCTTGTATTCAGCTATATTAATGATAAGTGTATGTTATTCATTCAGATTATCACGGTCATAAGTAGTTAAATTACATAACATGTTTTTACTTGGCCTTCGGGACAAGATCTTAGTGTAGTATCTGTTCCGGCAGATACTGCAAGCAAAGACCATATGTGGGGGAAACCCCACATATAAGACCTTGGTCAATGTAGGGGCAACCCTTCATACCAATTGTCACTATCCAGCTCCCCTACTCCCCGGGGAGTTGGCCCCCATTTCTACTTCACTCCTCACATTAAACATCGGCCTTGTGCCTAATTTGCCCAGTGGGGGAGCAAATAAATACCTCAAAGTGTAGTATCTGTGCCGGCAGATACTGCGAGCAAAGACCATATGTGGGGGCAATCCCACATATAAGACCTTGGTCAATGTACGGGGAAAACCTTCATACCAATTGTCACTATCCAGCTCCCCTACTCCCCGTGGAGTTGGTCCCCATTTCCCCTTCACTCCTCACATTAAACATCGGCCTTGTGCCTAATTTGCTCAGTGAGGGAGCAAATAAATACCTCAAAGTGTAGTATCTGTTCTCCAGATGCTGCACTTCTATTTCTTGTTCTCTTTCTGTGGAGGAGAAATCCTTCACGACTGAGGCAATTTTTATTTTTGTACCTTTTCTCCACGGTAAAAAAACGACTCTGGTGTCTAACTCTGTCCCGTGGGGAGGCATAGTAAATAGGTACATAACATATTAGCTTTCTCATTGTCTTTCTCCGTATATATATATATATATATATATATATATATATATATACATTTATATATATATATATATATTTAGTTTATATATATATATATATTTAGTTTATATATATATATATATATATATATATATATATATATATATATATATATATATATATATATATATATATATATATATGACACCATGCACTGAAGATTCCCGAAAGGATGAAACACTAGTGTCTGTATTAATTAAGGTATTTAATAATTATTATAGTAAAAAAATAATTATATATATATATATATATATATATATATATATATATATATATATATATATATATATATATGTTGGGTGTGTTTTATTACTATTCTCAACACCGGGTGTATAAACTTCCTCCTTTACAAATTGTTTCAATTTACCCCTTTATATCTTAAGATGGTCTAAGTTAAAATAAATTATAAGAAAAAAATGTCGATTACAAATGGAAATAAAAATAAAATAAGTGGGAGTAATTGATAAAGACGGGAGGAGGAGAAAAAGGAAAAGGGAGAGAAAGATGAAAATATTTTAGAAAATAGATATCTAAAGTCAATTTGACCCAATAAAGAAAGAAAGAAGGAAATAATAGACTAGTCAGAAAGGTACTGTTGTCATTTGAAAGTGAGACGCGTGTGATTCGGAGTTAAACTTATGTTAAGAAATCACCATTGACGACGGTGTCGGTAAGGCGGACAGAGGGAGATAAGATGAATCCAGATTGAATGGACAAGCAGATGTGTTCAAGAACGCATATAAAACCATTTTGAGTAGGAAATCATTATAGATTATATTTGTTATATTTAAAGACTTGATAGGGATTTAGGGAAGAAAATGGTGGATAAAAAGTGTGTGTTTTTAGTAAATGAAAATAGAAAGCAAGAGATCAGGAATAAATAGAGGGAGGGAATTTAAAAAGTGTGCATGTGAAAAAAGGCATTTTCTCCATGAACGGTGGCATGCAAGTGTAAATTTTTATCTGGGCCAAGAAATCGGAATTCTACCAGGACAATGAGGTTGTGAGGTTTGCAGAGAAAGCCAAGATGCGTCGATTTATATTAAGTGAATAGATGCGTCCTATATATTTAATCATATGACGTAAAGGATGAGAGTTAATAAAGAAAAGCTGTTTTAATTTAAATTAAATAAAATAAGAATCAAATGCGCTCGGAAGCCAAATCACAACATAATATTAGGAAAATAGACGAATATTTCAGTTGTTTGAAATTTATCACAAATATATTTCAGAGGTATTCTGTTACCACAACAACAACAACAACAACAACAACAACAACGTATGTTATAAAATGTCCCTTTTGAAAAAAAATATGAACAGCTGAAAAGTTCAACTATGAACAAAAATCTCTTTCGCAATCGGTATGCATTCGAACACGCTGTTTTAAAAAGTTCGACTGTCCCCTTCTTCTGCGGCATATCACCTATTTTTTTAATTTTTGGTACATATATTCTTTCACATGTTAACGTATGGTATACTGTCTAGCATTTGTTGTCCTTTTCTAAATAGATATTCGTGTGCGAGAGTTTTTGTTATTGTTATTGTTTTTTTTCTTTGCTGAATATCGACATTTTTTTCGTGTGGGAGTGTATGTTTTACTTTTTTTCATTGCGTATATTTGTATATTTCGTGCAGCTACGGACCTTAGTATTTTCCGTGGTATTACGCGATATTCATTTTTTTTCACAACCTTGTATGGGTGCACTGGAAACAAGCATAAAATCGCAATTAATATTGTATAATATGGATCTATATTTAAATAGATGACGGATATTTCATATTGGAGCACATGAACACCCATAGCAATAGTGATGAGAGGAAGAGTCGCCATTTATATTACAGTCCTTTTTACACAGAGGAGAGGAGGAATTTATAGACATTACTTGTAATGGAGTAGATGCCCCACATACCTTGGAAGGGTTTAAATGTTCATTATACTATGATAAACATATTACCTATTTCGTTCATGTAGGATGACACAAGACTACAGTTACAAACCATATTGATGACTTCTTTATTCATCTGACTGACCGGTCGATTGACGTCAGGAATTAATTTGTATCTGCATGGTTAATCAACTCCCTGACTGACTTCTCTTAAACTTCTGCCGACTGACTGACTAAAATCCAAACCAATAATACGGAGAGATGTCCTTTGTCTATGCCGTCAGAAACGTGTTTTTATAACGGGTCCAATTTCATGTGGCTTTACATATGTTTGTCCAACACACTTTTTAAAACAAAAGAATCCTCAATTCTATCCAACCTATTTAAACAATGGTATTTAATTTGCTTTGCTCACTCTTTTAGCTGACATTTGTAATATTCACATTTCTAAAAGAATTAATTCAACACGCGGCTCTTTACAAACATACTTCTTTCTCATAATTTACAACATGGCAAGGAAACAGAAAAGGAAAAAAGAAAAAAAACAACACACTGAAGTGTACTTATATTTATGAAATATATTTGTGGTAAATTTCAAACAAGTAAATTATTTGTTTATTTTCCCAATATTACGTTGTGATTTGGCTTTCAAGCGCACTTGATGCGTATTTTATTCTATCAATATTAATGATTTTAGTAGGAAATATATTATAGATTCTGTAATATTTTCCTCTTCTCACTTTCCCTTTTCCCTCTCCCCTTATTTATTATTAATAATATATTTAGTCGATTTTAGACATCCAATAATTTTCTTCACTTTTTAACTATTAAGAAAAATATTTTCATTGGCTACACATAAATAAAAGACCCATGAAAGTTGTGATGATTTGCTCTGCTCTCGCTGGTTTATGACCTTGCATCTCGGAGGAGAGGCACTTTGAAAAAGGTGAAAATAGATATGAAGGTAAGTTTTATATGTTTATTTCAACAGATTCTGGCTAATCGATAAATAAAATTTTGTTCGCTTCATTGATCTGAAGATTTTGTTACCCGATCTAGCTGAACACACTTGTTCAGGTTACCGTCATTCGAACAACACGATCATGAAAGTTTCAATAAATAAATTTACATTGATTTCGTCCGCGCATTTAATCTTTTACTCTTTTCATTTTCCAAAATGAAAAATATATAGCAAAAAGTTGATTTCTCGTCGTAGTTACTTCAGCTGTTCCACGCATCACCCCCTGGGGGCACGTAATAAGAATAAGCACGATTGAAAAAAGAAAAAGTAGAAGAAAACCAAAAGGCCTTACTAGATATCAAAATAGGCAGTGTAGCGGCTCGAACCTTTACTTATTTGTCGGAACCACATGAAACAGAGTTCAAAGATGCGTTGCCTGAGCTTGAAATACGCCGCGCGTTTTAACAGATTTCCTTTACGTTTTTAACACGAATTGGTTTCCCTTTCCTATTCCTTCACCTTTCCGCTCATGTGTTGTCGTTTGAAGTAACTGAACTCAAAACCGGGGACATCGTTGACAATGTTGGCCAGTTCACCTTGCTTCTAGCAAATCATAAAAATTTCGGCGATTCGTGAGATTGAAAATTCACCAAAGTCTTTTTTTCCCTTTCTGATTTGAAATATTTTTTCTTATCTATGTTCAGAGAATGGCTGAAATAAACTACGCACACACACGTACCCTCCATATATATATATATATATATATATATATATATATATATATATATATATATATATATATATATATATGCATATATATATGTATATCAATGCATATATATATATATGCATATATATATATGCATATATATATATATATGTATATCAATGCATATATATATATATATATATATATATATATATATATGGGTGAGTGAATGTGCATCTGTCTGCGTATTTGTGTCTGTGTATACTAGCAGGCTTCCCACCGTTGCATTATTGTACAATACGCATTTATATTATATTCAAATTCGTGCAGAGTTTGTATTTATCATTTTAGCCCCATGTTTCTGTAAATTAATATATTGTATTCAATAAAGAATAATGATTTCAAAAGTTATAAAAAAAACATAATTAGATGCCATCAGCTATAATCAAAATCAGATCATTTAGCATTCATCGTTATTAAGCGCTCTAACCTATTTACTTTTTCAGCTATCAGCGGACTGATAAAAATGTAAAGAATTAAGCACACTTAACAATGAACATTTTTGTGCAGGCGCAAAAGTAACAGCATTAGACGTCTACTACTGCAAAGTTCAATGTTCTTTGTTATATATTTTTTTTAATTTTAACATTTCGAGCATAATTTTTATTTGCCGCATATACTGAAATTGTCCAACATCTCCAAATCTTTCATATATCAAAGTGTAAATACTAAGACTAATAATTAAGGGAAGAGTTTGGAAGAGTCATTTTGAAAAAAACGAAATGTAATCGTAAATGTTGGACAATTATTCACAATGCAGAGGATAGGAATACATACAAGTGGACATGATAGTGACGTTTACAAATTCTTGAATAAAATAGACAATAATAATTAATAGAATTATTATAAGATAATTATTCGTTTTCGAAACATTTTTTTTACACAGTGATCACCACTTATCAAGGCCCGGAAGCCACTCAGGGATAAGGGCCACTGCAAGTGCATTACGTTAGTGTGGATATTTGATGAAGTGTTTACTTAAGGAGGCGGTTCATTAGGAATTCGTTAACATTGGACTTGAAGACATCCAAGTTGTAGTCCGGTGGGAAGCAGTCAGACGGAATAGAGTTCCACATGCGTGCAGTTCTAAGAAAGAAGCTTTGTTCATGGAATACGCGTTTTTATTTAGGCACAGATAAAGAGTGGGGGAAAATTTTCACAGTGGATTCAGCTAGACGGGTGTTTTTCGTGAAAGATTGGCGAGGGGGGCCAGAGATTGGAGTTCAAACGAGCACCTGCCATGGAAATAACGATAAAACAAGGATAGGCTCGCAACGTCTCTTCTGTGGGAGAGAGGTTGCAGGGTAGAGAAAAGGGCATTCCTCACTAAGCCACAAAGTCTATTTTGTACTCTGTCAAGGCAGGACAAGCTGTTTTTAGCAGCTCCTGCCCAGATATTGCAACAGTATTCCATCCTTGGGCGTACTTGGCTTTTATACAGATAGAGACTTGCATCAGTAGTGAGATATCTTCTGGAGCGGTAGAAGGATCCCACCATCTTTCCCGCGACCTTGGCAACAGACTTGATGTACGTGTTCCATTTAAGATCAGGAGTAAAGGTCAAACCCAGAAGCTTGTCACAACACGAGGTCTCACCCAGACGAGAGCCATCCATCAGAATTGATGCCAGTATGGGTCACATTTGTAAATAGGACACTTTGGAAATCCATTTTATGCAATTCTGTTCCCAAGCTACTTGTTTTTCCCTATGTTATTCGATCAGTCGATGCATAGAATAGGTTGCTTGCACTCACATTCAATACATTACATCGGGCGTGCCTTAATATTGGAGCGATTCCAGCTCTTGCAAGAATTTTTGGGTTTCGCTTGACTTCCCTACACATTTTCCGAATATAACGATGTGGAAGTTTTCTCCTGATGCCCCTACCTTTTCTGGATCAGTGTTGGGGTTGTTCACAAATAAGGCCAAAGTTGCTGGACCCCTTTCTAGCTCCATATCTAAATCTTTTGTGTGCAATCCTTCTGCGCATCGAGTAACACTCATTTCCGTTTTGATAACCGTTAATCGCACTTTTTTGCATTTTAAAAGACCTGCAATAAGACAGTATAAATTACTTGATAATACATGAAATGCCATATCTTCCGGATATCGAGCAAGTAAAGGACAGTACATAGGGCCCGAGCAATTCTACCCTGAACAGCTAATATAGAATTATAATTGCAATAGAGATGCTAATCGGCACAATAACAAACTTACCGTATCTAAATACGCTCTCATTATATTTATATATATATATATGTATATATATATGTATATATATATATATATATAAATGTCTATTTATATATATATATATATATATATAATATGGAATATATATATATATATATATATATGTATATATAATATGGAATAGCACGGAATTATTCTTTTTTACAAATTTCCTGTTTACCTTCTCAAATCTCCGAACAATCCTTTTTGTGTTTTCTCGAATTTGCATATGTCGGATCCATAATCGCGAGCGCTTTCGACAGGCATATTGTAGAAATAAATTTAGAAATTGTTTTCGAAAGACATATTGTAGAAATACATTTAGAAATTGTTTTCTCATTTACTTATATATACATTTTCCCTAGTCACGTTGTAGCTTGTTACAAGTTAGGTGGGCGGACTTTTTTTTCTTTTTTTACATATATTAAATATACATTTATACATACAAACACATATATACATATTTACAAATGTATCCCAAGCATTTCAAAACGTTCCGGGTGCACTCATAATTAATATTATTTATTTGACGCTTCTTTGTTTTAAGTAAACTTAGGCTATTTACATTTCTGTCACTCTGCAATACTCTTGTAAGTCATTTCCCTCTCAGTACAGACCAATAAGTCTCCTGTGTGTTATGAGTAAGTTGCTGGAATCCATATTAAATAGAGAAATAGTAAACCACCTCAACAGGAATAACCTTCTTAGTGATACACAATATGGTTTCTGCTCTGCAAGATCTACCGCAGATGTTCTGACGGTTATATTCCACAGGATTAGTGAATCTCTTGGCGAAGGCTTCCTTTCTAGGGCAATTGCTCCTGACATATCAAAGACCTTCGACAAGGTATGGCATAACGGTCTACTTTACAAGATTTCTAGCTACGGTATAACTGGAAGTGTTTTCTCAATGATTAAATCATTTCTCTCCGACAGGCTGATAAGTGTAGTGGTAAATGGACAAAATTCAGAGGCCTGCAATATAAATGCTGGAGTCCCTCGGGGGTAAATCCTGGGCCCAACTCTCTTCCTGATCTACATCAATGACCTCCCAAAACACATACTTAAATTATTCGTTGACATCTATGCTGATGACACGACAATCTACGGCAACACATCAAAGGCTGTAAATGACAAAGTTCTCTCTGATTCTCTCTCCTCTGATCTCGAGCGCGTGGTTCAGTGGGGGAAGATGTGTCTGGTTTCCTTTAATGCATCTAAAACCAAACTCCTGTCCTTACATCATCAACGCTCTGATCCCCATCTGGCATCAATTGTGATGGATGGTTCTCGTCTGGGTGAGGCCCCGTGTTTTGACAAGCTTCTTGGTTTGACCTTTACTCCTGAATTGAAATGGAACACGTACATCAAGTCTGTTGCCAAGGTCGCTGGAAAGATCGTGGGATCCTTCTACCGCTCCAGAAGATATCTCACTACTGATGCAAGTCTCTATCTGTATAAAAGCCAAGTACGTCCAATGATGGAATACTGTTGCCATATCTGGGCAGGAGCTGCTAAAAATAGCCTATCCTTCCTTGACAGAGTACAAAATAGACTTCGTGGCTTATTGAGGGATGCCCTTTTCTCTACCCTGCAACCTCTCTCCAACTGAAGAGACGTTGCGAGCCTATCCTTGTTTCATCGTTATTTCCATGGCAGGTGCTCGTTTGAACTCCAATCTCTGGTCCCCCCTCGCCAATCTTTCACGAAAAAACACCCGTCTAGCTGAATCCACTGTGAAAATTTTCCCCCACTCTATATCTGTGCCTAAATCAAAACGTGGATTCCATGAACATAGCTTCTTTCTTAGAAGTGCACGCCCGTTGAACTCTGTTCCGTCTGCCTGCTTCCCACCGGACTACAACTTGGATGTGTTCAAGTCCAACGTTAACAAATTCGTAATGAACCGCCCTCTTAAGTAAACACTTCATCAAATCTCCACACTAACGTAATGCACTTGCAGTGGCCCTTGTCCCTGAGTGGCTTCCGGGCCTCGATAAGTGGTGAACACTGTGTAAAAAATAGTGAGAGAAATGTTAAAGCCTAAGAATACTCGGAGCATTCTACATTAAAACAAAGAAGCGTCAAATAAATAATATTAATTAAGTGTAGCCGGAACGTTTTGAAATGTTTGGGATATGTATATATGTGTTTGTATATATAAATGTGTTTAACATATGTAAAAAAAATAGTCCGCCCACCTTACTTGTAACAATGTACCACGTGACTAGGTCTTGTCTGTCGGTGGTGCTTTTCTTTCGTCCGTATTTCTTGCGATTACTTTTGGAAAGACTTCTCAGGCAAAGATATGTATTGCTGACATGTTCTCGCGTACTGTTTAGATTTGAATAAAACTCCAATATTTTTGCAATGATTTCAATAAATACAACGTTGGACGATAAAAGAAAACAATACTATATCTTTTATAACTCTTTCATTGGAAAATCAATGCAGGTAACTTCATTATGTAGTAGAGTTGACAACTATTTTATTACTTATCGAATACAATTTCATACACATTCTGTCGTGATAATAAAATGCTACATTGCATCCGAGGAGCAACAGCATCACGATCGCAATATCTTCATAGGAAGGAGTCCCTATATTTCTCTCAAAATATTAAGCCAATAATAAAAAGAGTAAAAGTAAAAACAAAAAAAATGATAACCGCGGAAAATGAGTTAATATACACATATAAATAGCTATGCGGCGATAATTACCCGACACTTCCCTGTATAACTACAAATATACCACATTTATTTAAAACTTGTAAATTAGCCATATATATATATATATATATATATATATATATATATATATATATATATATAGTCTTTGAAGTTTCTTAACATTTGAAACTACACAAAAATTACTTTTTATCATTCGTTAAAAAAAACACTTAGTCAGTAAGTCATTTAATCACCTGCAATCACTGCATCAACTCTCTCGTATTTAATATAATACCTTTTTTTTTTATTTGTCAAGGGATCATCAGTTGTTTACCATGAAACACTGTTTCGGGGATTTAATATATATGTATATATATATATATATATATATATATATATATATATATACATACTTGGGATTTTATATATATATATATATATATATATATATATATATATATATATATATATATATATATATATATATATATATATATATATACTTGAAGTTTTATAAAAGCGGATCATAAGAACATATATCATAGACATTAACAAACAAAAAGTAAATAAGTAACTTTTAAAAAAATGTAAAACAAAATAAGGAATTAAAAAACAGCGACAAAATAACAAATATGAAACATACAAATATATATATATATATATATATATATATATATATATATATATATATATATATATAAATCAAAACAAAAAATAAAACATTGAAAGGACAATTATAAAAACAACCTAGCATATAAGTAATAGTTACGATAGGAATTTAAAATGCTTTATATAAAAGAAAAAAGCAGACTAATAGAATTCAATACCTCTTAACTGTCAACAGCTTAATCGCATTAAGCCGCATTTACCTCCCTCATTACTCTGGAAGCTTTAAAACTGTATACAAATTAGCGAATGAGAAAACGGGAGATGAATAAACATAAAATATTAATTATTAAATAAATGTAACACGTGTCAAAATGAAATTATAGTCGCCACCAATAAAATGTATATAACGGTAAAAAAAAAACTACGATATAATCAAGGACATTAAAAAAAGAATCATAAAAAAACCCTATTAATCGCAGCTTAAATTTAAAAACCAGCATTCCCCTTTAAACAAAGACCTCGAAAAAGAACGGAATATTGATCGTATCAAAATAACTCATAAAAATTCATGTATATCTTGACACCCGTTTAAATATCGGTTCTATTTGGAGTGATGAAGTATTATACTTGAATTGAGATTCCACTAAAACATGTATGCGTATGCATATATGAAAGCAATAATGCTGGTATAATAAACACTATATCCCAACAGTGCCCTGAATATATATATATATATATATATATATATATATATATATAATATAATATAAAGATGAATGTGTGTGTTTGTGTGTGTGTGTGTGTGGGTGTGTGTGTATGGTCACGAATAGGATCCTATATGGTTTACTATTTAAAAAAAAAACTGATTGCATATAATGATAGAAGATGTATCGAGACACAGGAATGGGTATGTTTGATCTGGCAGAACAGTGGTTCATGCGTACGCTCCTGGTCCACAAATATGGAAATAAAAAAATAAAAAAAACACGTTTACAAGTGTTTGTAATATAGATGTGCATAATAATAATAATAATAATAATAATAATAATAATAATAATAGGGATGGTATAATAAAATTGTGGGGTCTGCGTTCGCGCCTGGCCTCCATAGAATGGAAATACGCATAAACTTTAATAAAGACTTTTAATATCTATCTACGTAAGTATACTTTGATAATTATGTTTCAGTTTGAGGAAATATGGAAAAATACAATTATGAGGTGCTCATTCGCACCTGACCTCCATAGAATGGAATATCTCACAAAGATTAACAAGGTTTTTCTTAATATAGATCCCCGGAATATTGTGATAAGTGTTTCAGTGTGAACAGGTATGGCATAATAAATTATGGGGGATATCTATTTCATTTTTACTTTAATTATATTTTGCTTTGGTTTTGATACCACAAATTTACAACGTTTCCTTTTCATAACCTATCATAATTTCATAAATCAGAGTCTATTTCCTGTAGCCTGTTTTTGAACCCAGTCAACGAATGTGTGTGTGTGTGTGTGTGTGTGTGTGTGTGTGTGTGTGTGTGTGTGGTCACGAATACGCTCCTTTATTGATGACTATTATAGAAAACTGATCACATATAATGATAGAAGATATATCGAGACGCAGGAATGGGTATGTTTGATCCGGCATAATGATGATTCATTAAAATTGTAGGGTCTTCGTACACGCCTGGTCCACAAAGTATGAACATAAAAAAATGTAAAAATTAAAAAAAAAAACGTTTGCAAGTGTTTTTGATATACGTGTTCATAATAATACTTTGATAAGAATGTTTTAACTTAAATAGCGATGGTATATTATGGGGTCTGCGTTCGCTCCTGGCCTCCATAGAATGAAAATATGTCACAAAGTTTAACAAGGTTTTTATAATATAGATCAACAGAATATTTTCATAAGTGTTTCAGTGTGAACAGGTATGGTATAATAAATTATTGCGTTTATCTAATTATTTTTACTTTCATGATATGATACACCCAATTTCGAATCTATCTATTTACAACCTTTCCTTTTCATAACCTTTCCTACTTTCATAAACCAGAGTCCATTTTCTTTTGTAGTCAACGACTGGTACTTTTGCTGTATATATATATATATATATATATATATATATATATATATATATATATATATATATATATACCCATTCATATATGACTATTCATTCATGAGCTTGTTTCAGTTAGCTAGTTTAAAAGAAATTAATAACCCTTCAGGCGATTTTGCCCCTATAAATACTTAGCCTATATATATATATATATATATATATATATATATATATATATATATATATAAATGTCTATTTATATATATATATATATATATATATATATATATATATATATATATATACATAACATTGAGGTGGAAGGACCTGAATACTCAACGTTTCATGTATGTATATACATGAAATAACATGGAGGTGGAAGTTTCAAAATGTATATACATGAAATAACATGGAGGTGGAAGGACCTGAATACTCAACTTTTCGCTCGATTTATGCGGCCTTCTTCAAGAGGGATGATCAATGAACATCCTTTTTGAAGAAGCCCGCATAAATAGGTAGAGAATAGTCTAGAGAGGAGCCAGGAGATATTATAGAGGGGGCTGTTGACGCTGGAAACTATTGGGCTGATTTGTGTGTGTGGCTTATTTTTTGTGATTTGATATATAAATACATATATATATATATTAAAGTTTGTTTTTGAAATATTGTTACATTCAATGTATACCGTTCTGGTTTAACAGGTCTAGATTTTTATTTTAAAACCAGTCACCGTTAATTTGGAGTTAAGCTCAATGTATCTATTTAATAGGTACAGAGCATATATAGTGTAAAATGTTGTTGAAATACAAAGATACACGTTGTCTTTTTATAATCTTCGTTTATTTCCTGGATTTTTTCCATTACAGCTGTTTCGTTAGTGGGTAGGCAATTGTACGATTTATCCTAGACACTATATCCTAGACACTATATGTATATATATATATATATATATATATATATATATATATATATAACATAGTGTACGAAATCGACACATATTTCATAGTTAAAACATTAGCTAAGAAGAAAACCTTAGAAGAATAATGTTAATATGATAAATGCATGCATTTCACTATTTGTGCTTGCATATTTACATGAGATTCAGTGATTGTCAGATTCTTACTAAATTTTTATAGTTTTGATTCCTCACTTTCTGAACCATATATTATTTACGGTTCTTAATCATTCTCAGTGTTTTACATGCGTATGTCAGACATGCATTTTCTTCTACCGATCCTCTGAATGGTTCCTTCTATTTTGGGGGTTTGTATCTTTTCTCAATCGGAAACTTTCTCTACCAATGGCTAAAACACACTTCCTTAAAATACTTCTCTTAAATTCCTCGTCTAAGGTTTACAGGGAACATGAATTTGATCAGATACATTGAGAGCATTGTTAAGACTGTTTCGAAGAGGACTTTTTTTTGCAATGCAAGAAAGTACTTAAGCTTGAAAGTATAATATACCTTTATGAAACCACTATTCGCCCATGTGTTGGGTACTGATGTCACATTTGGAATAGTGCATCTGCTTCTTGTCCCTTACACTTTGACAGAGTTCGAAAGGCAGTAGGGCATGAACTATTATCTAAGCTTCAGCCTCTGTCCCATCGATGAAATGTTGCATCCCTCCGTTTGTTCTACAAGCACGACAAGCATTTGTACACCCCTGACATAAATAGCCCCCCAAAAACAGACATTCAGCTAAATCTTACTCCTATTCAGTAGAGATCCCCAGGGTAAGAAAGCGTTATACTCCAATAGTTTCTTGCTCAGAACTGCTAGACATAAGGCTCTGCTTTACCAACTGTACTGATATGCAGAAGTTCAAGTGTAATGTTGACATACCTCTTGCTGCTCGTATCCCTTCATAATGTCCCTGCAACTTATGTCTCCGATAGTAGCCCCCAACTTTCAAGTTGCACTGTGCCCTGTTTGGGGTTTAAATTGAATAAAGCAAAGCATGTTTCTCAAACAAAAGCAAGACGTCGAAGATTTTTATGAGATTTTATTCAACATCCAGGGTGTTTAAACGAAGCAGATAGGAAGATTATATCTGCTTTTGGGTTTCTTCTATACTTATTCTAAGACATTATTCGCTCTTCCTGCGTTTTTATTAAACTCAACTCTATGTTCTGCTTACTACTTCTTATAAACCTTTTTAGAGCTTCCGGGGCATTTTTTTTCGGTTTACAGTTATTGAATATTTGATAACTTTATCAAAGCAGAGTTCTTAAATCTCGTTTACTTTGCGATTTTAATAGATACATTGATAATTATATTGATGAATAAACAGCTAAACAGATATGGAGAGATAGCTAGGTCGATATCTTGTTAGACATTTAATAGATATTTTTATTCAGCCTAACCATATATGTGCATATATATTTGCGCCTCATACACTAGTGATTTTACATTTATAATATAGTAGCAATACCAGCCTGCCCAAAAAGCAGATTTATTTAGTTAATCGATATCTTATTTTAACCCTTCACCGACTAAATCAAATGCTACATAAGATACCCTATTCACTTTTTTAAGTTCTTTCCTGCATCATGTAGAAGACTGGCCACTTCTAGATGCATTTGACGTTAATAGCTTATATAGCACATACCCCGTGACTTAGGAATTAGATAAATAAAGACAAACAAGACTAAAAACAATTTCTCATTGAAAATATATATGTAAGTCTTAACAATAATTTCTTCGACAACAACTACATTCAACCAAAAGATACAGCAATGTAAGCAAAAATGACACTGAAATACGCAACCCTTACACACGCCCACCTAGAAAGAATCTATATGAAAGGATAGAACAATGTTTGATTAACATACGAAAAAAACTATAGACACCTCGAAAAAAATACCTCGATGTCTGCTTCGTCCTATGGGCACACACATGGAGA